>NW_028250368.1:0-338876 GCF_964263255.1 Lissotriton vulgaris | reverse complement strand
TACCCTGATTCTGTCTATGATTTGCATGCATGTCTAACATTTTTAGGATTCACAAATATTACTGGAAGTCCACTCCAACCTTATATTTCTAAGCAAGTAAGCTTGCCACCATTCTGTGGCTAAAAGGAGGTAGTAACTATTCTTTCAGGTGTGAAAAACAGACAATTAGCCAATTAGCCTAAAGGGGGAATTTTATCTCCTTATCAGCACGTATTTCAGATAGTAAATGTCAGAAAACACTTTACAATGTGTTCCAGAGCTGCCTCAGTGATCCCTGTAACGAAGACAGAAAGGCCATGTTAAAAATGAATACAGATTATTTCTTATCAAGTTCCACTCAAGAAGCATGTCCCAGCCATTGCAGAATGTTAAAACGAGGCGGTCGGTATTTCTCTCTGGCTAAGGTGGCAACCTCCCCCCCCCCCAGTGGCTCCTGCCCACCGGGGAAATGCCAGATGGAAAAAAAGGCGGATCTGACCCTGATTACTGGAAATTACATCATATGACTTTTGTGCTGATACGACATAAAAGAAATCACACGTGAAATCATCTATCATTCATAAGGAATTATCATGTGGCTTCTGACCCAGATGACATCACTAAATGTAAAGTACATGCCATACGTGAGTGAAATTTCATTACGGCGGCCAGCCTCAGAGTTTGGCCGAGGGGTTACTCTGTCACAACCATGACGGATATCTCATCGTCTCATTACAAGGGCATTATATACTATGGCACTTGTAATAAAGTGGACGGGTAATCCGTCCCTGAGTAACACGCCAGTAAAACTCTATATCCAACTCTTAATCCTCCTAATACTGGCTCAGTGGCTCAGCAGAAACTGCAAGACTCTGAAATCTGCCCATGCATCCTGAAACTGCCCAGAAGAAAGGGCTGGTTTTGAAAGCCGAAGCATTTTTTCTGCCACCCTTTTTATAAACACAAGTAATAGGAAACTTTCAGGAGCACAAAATAAAACTATAATTGCAATATGGCACACAACTGCTTTAAATAAAAGCCTCTCTTTGTTTGCAGCTTAAAGTAGTACAGAGCACATGCTTGAAGAAAATGTTATCTGATCTCTTTGCAGGCTGGCTGCAGGCATGAAGCTCACCCTGTGCACTATTTATTTATTTATAAAGTTTTATATAGGGCGACATGATGTATGCTGAGGTGGGCAAAACAAAAACGCAAGTGACTCAATGACAGACCAATGGATGAAGAGAGCTGACAGAAAGCCCCCGAAAGGAAATATACTAAAAATATATTTTTAAAGTAAATATATTAAATATATCATTTTCATTCAAATCAAAAGGTCTTGGCTATCATCAGACTGAAAAATGGTAGCCTACCTCCAAAATCGGGATGGTTGACAAATATGAGTTTGGTGTATAGATAAATATATGCAATTTAATTTATTTAAATGTGTTTTTACTCTACTCCACCTAGAAAACATTTTTCGATGCGCAGAAATTCCTTCCCATCCACACCTTGAAAAGAGGCAGTATTTGGGGCCAAATCCTGTCCAAATTTCAAACTTGTTCCACCCTTTTTAATTACAAAAATTATGTGTAAAAACAAGGTACGGAAATCCTTAAAGGAATGCCACTGAATTCCCACAAATTTACAAAATTGTGGGCGCCACTGTGTTGTTATTTAGTGCCGCCACATGGCCGATATTTTACCAACATGGCCAGAATTTTGTATGCCAATGCTAGCTTTAAAACATCTGCAAAAGCTGTTATTTTATCCTTAGAAATATAAACCCACAACAACTAATTCAAGAAGGAATCACTTCAAAAGTATTTTTCCGCCATCTTAAATGATTTTTAAAGCAGTCAGAGCCAAAATTCTCGTATTAGTAAAGAAAAGAGAAGATGTTACTAAACATCTTAGTCACAGAGAAGTTCCTGGTCCTTCATGGGTTACAAAATGTGAACAAATGCCCTTTATGTGTTCTGAAAAATGTGACAACCTTGTTCATAGTGTCCCTCCCAACTCCTCCACTGGGAATACCCACGCTCCCAACCTTAATAGTAAATATGTAAGACAAGCTCTGCAATTGTAAGTAGAATTTGCATTCCCAAAATTTAGAAAATCTTGATTCTTTTAATTAAAATGTTGAAAAATCTGACTACAAATTTAAAGTTTTTGCTTTCACTCAAATTATTTTGTGAATTAGACCTAAACTGACTACAAAATGGCCCTTCTTTAATAGCTGTGACCTACCTATAGCACATTAATCTGCGGCAATACTAGAGGGGGACAATTCTTGGTACACACCTTCCATCTGTGGAATGCGCTTCCTCGTGGCCTCTTCAATGAACCCAAACACCTAAGGGAATATTTATTAAAGAGTTACATTGCCCTTCCGCCATGCAACAGGATGCAATAGTGACACAACGCCAAGGGCCCATTAGGATGGCGAGCGGATTGCCCCCGCCAGGCTGGTGGTAGCCACCGCCGGCCTGGCGGGGGCAATCTGCCCGCCATCCTCAGCTAAATGCCCCCGCCATATTAGTATGGCGGGGTGACCACGGCGGACTGAAAGACTGTCCACCGATTTTCCACCCGATCACCTTGCGAACGGGGTGGAAAAGGTCTAACATGGTGGCGGTGTCTATTTGACACCGCCAGCCATATTAGGATGGCCCAGGATAGATGCCTTTCCGTGGCGGCGCTGCTGCCATGGAAAGGCATGCGGTCTTCACTTCGGGGGCCCCCTGCGGGCCCCCGGAGAAAAGGAGAGGTGGGGGGTGCACAGGGGTTTGCATTAACAAAGTGGCAGGCAACGCGTGGTGCCTGCCGCTTTATTAATGCAAATGCATTTGTTCATGTTTAGCATTGTGGTGGGCGGTGCTGAGAGCCCCGCCCGCCACAATGCTAAACATGCATGATGTGCCCGCCACAGTGGCGGGCGCATCCTAATGCCCCCCACGGGACCCCCACCCTTATGGCGGGCGGTCCCAAAGACCGATAGGATGGCGGGTGGACTAGGTCCGCCTGCCATCCTAATGATCCCCTTAGATTTGTCAAGCCACGCTAGGCCACCTTGCATGGCTTTGAGATGCTTGGTAAATCTAGAGTAGCGCAACACAAATCATTGTGTTGCGTTACCCTGCCCCAGTGGGGCGTTTCACAGGGGGGGTGTGGGTGTTCCCACACATCCATCCATGGATTTTGGTGCAATCCCACATTAACCATTACTGGTTAACCTGAGGCTGCATCAAGATGCGACGCCTCCCCAGGTGAGAAATAACGAGGAGAAATATCTGTAGTTCTCCTCGTTAGTCCTCTTTCTCTGTGTGCTGCATTCTGCTGCACATATAGGAAGAGGAGAATGCTTCCGAGGATTGTTTATGTGCAGGAAGGTGCCCCTTCCTGCACACAAAAATCCTGCTTACATCACAGGCATCCTTGCAATATGGAGCAAGGATGCCTATGTTGGCGCTAGGCAGCACATTGTGCCAGTGTTGGGAAAAGACAGGAATGAGCTGTATTATGTTAAATACAACACATTCATGCCCTTTCCCGATCATGCTCGACATCAAAGGGGTACGATCCAATAAGGCCAGCTCATATGGGGAGGGATCAGTACAATATAATGCAACATTTATGAACCCCACGTGACCATCAATACACACCAATTCTCATAACACAACATCCACTTTAATCCAGGGTATTAGAGAGTTTAGCTCATATTTTATTTTATATGCTTATTTTGATCAAATATCTGTGTATTTTATCTCAATCTCTTCATCTGCAGCAAATAAAGATAATGACATTATATATAACATATAATACAATTAACAAAAACCATACTGAATAAACATGAATAAATATTCAAAAGGAAAAAAAACAAATTATAATTAATCAAACATCACATAAGAATTTAAAACAGCTTTTTAGACAAAATCCATACTTCCTTGGAGTTTGTTAGATTGTGCAATATCCAAATCATTTTTCAACTAACTACATCTAACGTATTTCCCCTCTGGGGATGAAGGTACATCTGTATGGATCCTTCTCTATTATTAGCCTAACTAATTATTTTCCTTTTTCATCACTTGTACAACTATCAAGTATCCACACGTGATACACTTGATTTCTATGTAGAGAAGGTTCTCAATCTTCTTCCCCAGAATTAATGCCAATGCGTTTCGACCTCTATATTTATCGGGGATCCATAAGCATTCCTAGCGAGGTCATCATCAGGGCGCAATGCTCGATCACGGTTTCCACGAAGGTTAGGAAATGTGATATGAAATGTGGAAGACTTAATTGTTTGCTTCAAAAGAATCTCCTTGGTGCACGTTATTGTTCACTGCAGGCGAAGTTGAGCTCCCGGTTCACCCGACTTTGGGAGCTTAGAGCGGCCGGTCCCTCCGATATGTAACCCACTTCTCCTTCATTATCGCAGCCAGCATACATCCTTTTTTATGTACTGCAGACGAAGAGATTGAGATAAAATAAACATATCTTTGATAAAAACAAGCACATCAAATAATATACAAGATAATCTCTCGTCACACTGGATTAAAGTGGATGTTGTGTTATGAAAATTGGTGTGTATTGATGGTCACGCGGGGTTCATACATTTTGCATTATATTGTACTTTCCCTATCATGCAGTGCAGCAAGGCTACTTGTTGCGCTCCAAGGGCCTCATTTATGAAAAGTGACGCATCGCTGCGTGAAAACAGCGATGCGTCACTTTTCACTGCGCACTCCTTGGGACATTCCTGATGCGTCATATTTAATGTATGACGCATCATGTCGCAAGGACTTACAGATACGTCAGTATTACTGACGCATCTGTAAGCGCAAAAGTGACGCATTGCTGGAGTGTGTCACAAAAGTGACGCAACTCCAGCAATGCGTCCTTTCACATGGGGAGAGCCTCATGTGAAAGGGCTTGCGTCAGTCTTACGCCTGCTGTGAGGCAGGCGCAAGATTTTGACGCAACAGCATCCTAAAAGTGACGCAGTGAAATCTCATAGATTTCACTGCGTCACTATTACGAGGCTTTTTGCGGGGGAACACCCCCTCTGCATACATTATACCTGACGCAGGTATAATGTGGCGCAGGAGTTTAAAAAGTGACGCATCTACCTAGATGCGTCACTTTTTAAATATGGCGCAACAAGGCGCATATTTTACGCCGCTGGTGCATCACAAAAAGTGACGCACCGGCGGCGCAAAACTGACGCAAGGCCTCATAAATAAGGGCCCATGATTTTTTCATAAATGTGCCCCCTAGTCTTTTAGCTAGGTGTGCTGCCTTTGTTAGGTTTGTGTTATACAAATATCACATCCATATATCTTCCTTATAAAAGTTTGGAGAACATCTTCTATAGGCCCTTCTGCCATGTGAAACATCTTGTCTGTCAGAAAAACCCTAAAGGCATTATTCATTCATTCATTAAAAATCTTTATTGCGGTTAGTTTTAACCATAAAAGCACATACAAATACAATGTACAGTTTTCAAACATATCACAAGTATTTTAAGGTCAATTGATAAAATACATCATCTTAAGTTCATCGAAGTGGGAAGAGATAAAATATTAAAAACTGTAAAAATTTAATTTAACAAGTACTTAAAAATTATAAAATATCCCTTGGTGGACTCCTTCACTCCCTACGTCTCTACAGTGAAGCTAGGTACAGTATGTGTGCCAATTTTAACTGAGCAAATTCCTTTGAGTTAACCACATTGAGAACAAGAACTTTGCTACAGCGGCCACTATCAATGTGCTGGTGTCTGATAGGTAGTTATTAATTCCCAAGTTATTACACAACTGGATTATCCACTTCCTCCGAATATTGCCATAGGCCGGACAAAAGAGGGCAACGTGAAGAAGAGTTTCATCGTCTATTCGACAGCCTGGGCATAGGCGTGCGGGACCCCCCGTCCACCTGTCATTCGTTGAATATAAGGGCAGGGTTCCATATCTAAATTGAAGATATAGCTTCTTCGCTAAAGTAGGTTGTATGGCGTCTATCTCTTGTTCAAAGCTATAATGTGACTTATAATCCAGGAAGGCATCAGTTAGACTTAAAGTTTTAATTGAGCAATATACCTTTCTTAGATTAAAGTCTTTTATAGTGTGAGACAAGGTTTTCTTAGAAATAGCTGAACAGGAGACCTAAGGATTGGATCAGAGATTTTCATGTCCAATCAACTTAAAAGACTGCCTTACAAGAGATAACCAGGGAATCCTGCCTGCGCATAAGGAGGCCATCACCACCTTTAGTTCCTCCTTATATTTCGCCAACTCAGGAGTACTCCACAGCCTCCTCCAATAAAGGAGTGGGCGTGAGGCGATGGCATCTGCAATCGGGCGAATATTCAAATCCAGTCTGAGCGGGACTAGCGGAGTGTTTCTTGACAAGGTCAAAATTTACCTGATAAAGTTGTTTTCTGTAATGGATAGCTCGCATGATGATAAGTGCCCCCACAGTTCCACCCCATAGAGGGATGAAGACCTAGCTTGAACTTTGAATATTTCAAGCGGGGCACTTACTATTTTTTGCACACAGTTTTTTGGGACTTTTAAAATCCCCCCAACGGCCTGGGTCAATCTTAGATTGGCCTTGGCCATTTGTGGACCCCACCCCATTTTATCATTCCGAGATAGACCTAGATAGTCAAAGATTGGGACCCTTTCCAGGGGTCTGCCTTCCATCATAGGATGAGGACAATCGATGGTACTAGCGTTAAGTACTTGGTCTTGTCGATGTTAACAACCAGGTTTCTTTTATTACAAAAGTTGATGTGCTGTTTCAGCACCCGCTGCATGCCCATTGGCGATTTAAAGAGCAGCAGGGTGTCGTCCGCAAACATTAATGTGGGAAATCTTTGGGAAGCCAGTTTTGGGGAATCAATGTCTTTAATAGTGAGGAGGTCTTCTATAAGCCCGTTGAGAAAGAGGGAGAAGAGGATTGGGGTGAGCACACCATCCTGCCTGACCCCCTTCTCTACCGGGAACGGCCCCGTTAATTGGCCATACTTGCCAAAGCAAACTTTGGCAAAAGTGCCTTCGTGGAGATGTTTAAATTGGTAGCATAAGTATGGTGGAACCCCCATAGCTAATAAGATGGTCCAGAGCTGGTTCCGGTCCACCATATCAAATGCGAACTTCAGGTCCACGAAGGTTAAATATAGGCTACACCCATCCAAAAAAACATGCTTCCAGTAAAGGACCTGGAGCCGAAATAATTGGTCAATTGTAGACGTTTTGGCCCTAAAGCCCACCTGAAGCGGAGACAAAATATTATTATCATTGATCCAGTCCTGTAAACGTTGTAATAGAAGCCTGGCATAGATTTTCTGGCTCACATCCATAAGTCTGATAGGCCTATAGTTTGATGGTTCTAGCGAAGAACCCTTCTTGTAAATGGAAATTATCTCCGCCCCCAACCAAGTATATGGGAAAGGTAGCCCCTGCAAAATCGCATTGTATAATAATAAAAGATATGGGACCCAAACTATCGGTTCATCTCTAAAAAGGTCGCCCAGAATCCTATCCAACCCCGGAGCTTTATTAGGTTCCATGCTAAATACAGCCGTTTGAACCTCAGCCAAAGAAAAGGGTGGTGGGCACCACATGGGATCCGGGGCCAGAAGGCTGAGAGGGGCCTCACATTTCGATGAAAGGGGGATAGAGTAGAGGTCTTTGAAATGTAGAGACCAAGATTCTTCAGTGATGTTTGGGTCGATCGTGGTCTTACCTACTGGTTTCCCGGTATGAACGAGATTCCAGAAGGTCCTTGGATCTTTTGCCACAAGTGCAGATCTGATGGTGTGCCATCGTTCTACTTCCCACTCTGATTTTGCATTAAAAATGATTTGCTTGTATGCCTGCCTGGCTTCGGTTACAGATACCTTATTACCTTGTTTAAGTGCCAGAAGCAGTGCACACTTCGCATCCCTACAGCCCCTATTAAACCAAGGATTTCTTTCACCGTGCGTACTAGGCTTAATGGAAGTTGTTTTATAAAAACAGCCCGCCAATGTTGCAGTTAGGTCCTTATGTATTCCAGAAAGGTCACTACCCACACCATTTTCAGAGGGGATATTAATGGTTAAATTTGCCCTTTCTAGCAGGGGAATTAAACTCAGATATATTTTAGCCATGTTTTCGGTGGACAGCTTCATAGTTGCCCATCGAATTCTCATCCCTCCTTGAATTATTCTGATGTCACTAGTTGGAGGGGTTTCCTTATCTTGGCCCTCTTTGGTCATGTCAAAATCCATCTCTATGGCCAGGGGTTTGTGATCACTTTCCGTGCGGGTGGTTATATGAAAATTGAGAACTCTAGGCCACAATACCATACTAACCATAAAGTAATCAATTACGGAAGAGTGCCCCATTCCATAGTAGGTAGACTGCCCAGGACTATCCCCCTGGAATCGCGCATTACAGGCTCTAATAGAAAAGGAATAGGTGAGGTAAGTTAGCTGAATTGCCAAAGTAGACCAATATTTCACTGGATAGATATTTGGGGGGTGGGGGACTAGCCAAGTTTCGTCTTCTTCTGTTGTGATCTGGGAAACACCGTTAAGTGGTTCGAAGTGACAATTAAAGTCTCCACCAATCAGCGGTGCAGCGTCGCCCGGGAGAGAGTGTAAAAGAGTGTTCAAAGAATCTAAAGTCTGTGAGGTTTCTCCTGATCGAACTGGCCGCGAAAAGATATTAATAAGTGGCAGTTTTGGTGTTTTAATATGGGACATAAGGATACATGTCAGATCAGAACTGTTAGTGTCAATTCTTTCCATCGTGAATCCAAGGTGGGTGCCTACCCATATGCACAACCCCCCTGATGGTCTACCTCTTGGGCCCTCTGTGGCTGGCTCCATATAGGTAACATAACCCAGTCTGTGCGTAGGATTAAGAGCCCAAGTTTCCTGGAATAGGCAGATCCCATGAATATCTACAAAAGCGCACCAATCAGGGATTTCTAAACTGGCAGCAAGACCCGCTATATTCCACAATAAGATTTTTAGATTCCCATTTTGGGGGGGCGGTCTAGATTCCATATTGTCCTGATGACCTGAGCTATTAAACCCCCCCACTATAGTGCTGGGCGCCTGTTGGACTAAATCTAGATGTGAGGGCGAGCTTTGCGCAAGGGGTATGACATTTTGTGACTTAAAAGATATAGAAATTGATGGAGTAACCACGGTCTCCCTCACGGCTAGGGGCAATTATTCCCCATAATAGAAGCATTCTTCAATGATAGGTGGAGGGTCCAAAAACCCTACCATCCCCCCCTGTCTTACCATCCTATAATCTGCTGATAAGGGCGATACTTGGAAGAGAGAGGGCATTTGTGGTCAATCCGCCTGATCCAGTAGACTGAACCTGTTGTTAACTGGAAAACCCAAAACATCCCCACTCTCCCTCCATCCCCACATGCCCTCTTCATGGCACCAGGTATCTTCTTGTGGATACCATTGGTCAAAATTCCCGGTGTCATTGGTATGGTGTGATTTGGCTGGTAGATAGAAGTAGCTTAGCTTTAGCGTTTTGATAGTTGTGGCTGAACCATTAAAACGGCTACTACACACATAGTCAATTACCCTACTGTTCTGGAAATTTATAACAACACAATCCCCAACCTCGTCTTTCCGGTTTGGACCCACCCACCCAACTCTTCTAACAAACAGAATCTTGCTTTAAACACTACTTGACAAGGGTCTATATTTGTTCAACCAATGAATTGACTTGTTTTTAAGTTCCATAAATGATTCTAGTCTGTTAGGGGCCAACTTAGGGACCCCAGTAAGTACGACCACATAGGGAGCGCTCTCAGGAGGTAAGTCAATACGTGGTGGGTCCGAAGAACAATGGTGGCCCTTGGTCGATTTGAGGGAACTCTGCCCGGGGATTTTGGCTTAGTTGTTCTTGAGGATGGGACTTTGCTAGCAGATATGGGCACAGTATTACTTAGGCTTTCACTGGGTCGTTGTGTGATAGTCGCAGACAGTGGGTTGGAAGGGCTGATAGTTAGGGTGTGGTGGCGGGGCCTCCACAAGAGCGTTTGGAGCTTGTACTTGGACTTTAATAACAGATAGTTCTTTTACGTAGTCCGTATTTTTATCGCAAGTAAGTCCTCCATTTTCGCCAGCTTTTTTTCAATGGATTTTAATCTTTGCTCCAAGGGCTGTATAAATGATGAGAGAACCAAACTCAATTTTCCCATCATGAGGTCTGCGTTAAAAATACTTAAAAATGCAGAGTCAGTTCGGGCCTCGGAAGAACACGGTGGGGGGACCGGAGACTCGCTGGGCTCGCCTTGCTCTACAGTCGGTGAATCAATACAATTATTATGTTTAGGCTATTTTGGTTTTCTCCCCCGAAGTGGCGCGCACACCCGCTTCCGTTTGGGAACTGCACCTTCTTTATTAATGCTGAGTTCAGGAGGAGTTGTGGGTCGTTCTGAGTGTACGGTCGTCCTATGGCATACCCGCCCAGGTAAGGGTTGTTTGATCAAGTCCTCCGTACTCAATACATTAATAGAGGGGATATTTATGTCCCCATGAGACCCTTCTACTTCAGTTGTTTGTAGGAGTGCCCCCGGGGAGCGCGCTTGGGCAAAAGGACCCAGAGATGATCTCTTCAGAAACACCGGGTCCTGTGACATCCGGCGTTCCGTCATGGCAATCTCTCGTTCCAACACTGATGAGGCCCTCATTATGAATTGGTCCAATGTCCCAGCTACATGCCCTGTGGGTGTAGGTTTCATACCCCTAGGGGCCGCCATACAAATTGAAAAATAAGGACAGGGGCTGTCAGTACTCACAGTTTCCAATAGGCGTTGGAGAATGGGCCCGGTCCGGCCTCTTCCGGTCTGTAACGGGCTAGAACGGGCCCGCCCTTGGCCCAGGCTTCGCCTAGCTTGTCCCACGACGCGGAGGTGCACGCGTCTAAATGCGCCTCCTGGCGCCGCTGGCGCGTCACTGGTGCGTGCCGCCGCTGAGGATGCCGGGAATGTAGTTCCGGGGCGGCGGCACGGGTAATGGTGGCGTCCAGTGGCGGTGGAGTGGATCTTTGGCCCCCAGTGGGTGTCTGCGTGGGACAAGGTGCTCCGCTGCAAAGGTGAGGCTCCCCCCGCTCTGCCGAGGTGCGCGCTTCTAAATGCACCTCCTGGCGCTGCTGGCGCGTCACTGGTGCGCGCCGCCGCTGAGGATGCCGGGGAATGTAGTCCCGGGGCGGCGGCACGGGTAATGGTGGCGTCCAGTGGCGGTGGAGTGAATCTTTGGCCCCCAGTGGGTGTCTGCGTGGGACAAGGTGCTCCGCTGCAAAGGTGAGGCTCCCCCCGCTCTGCCGAGGTTCGCGCTTCTAAATGCACCTCCTGGCGCTGCTGGCGCGTCACTGGTGCGCGCCGCCGCTGAGGATGCCGGGGAATGTAGTCCCGGGGCGGCGGCACGGGTAATGGTGGCGTCCAGTGGCGGTGGAGTGAATCTTTGGCCCCCAGTGGGTGTCCGCGAGGGACAAGGTGCTCCGCTGCAAAGGTGAGGCTCCCCCCGCTCTGCCGAGGTTCGCGCTTCTAAATGCGCCTCCTGGTGCTGCTGGCGCGTCACTGGTGCGCGCCGCCGCTGAGGATGCCGGGGAATGTAGTCCCAGGGCGGCGGTGCGGGTAATGGTGGTGTCCAGTGGCGGTGGAGTGGATCTTTGGCCCCCAGTGGGTGTCTGCGTGGGACAAGGTGCTCCGCTGCAAAGGTGAGGCTCCCCTAAAGGCATTATATTTTCAGAGCTGCACAGTACAAATCCTTACACTCCCTTCTTTCTGCCTTTTTTCTCACTCTAGTGCACTGAAACAATCACCAGACAAGCCCAGAGAGAGACTAAAACTGCAACAAACTGAACAAGCTGAGAACAAGTGAAAGTACAGTTCAAATGAATGCACAGTGACACCTAGGTGCGCACTTGACAACACATGCCCTGCCCCACACAGGGAGCAGACACAATTCCAGATTAAAACATCTGGAATATATAAGCAGCGGCGTCTCCTTCGTTATGACGGAGGAGCGTCGTTCCGCCTGCTGCCAGCGGAGCAGGCACACACATTAATAAAATGGTAAGAAATAAAATGTTATTGTGTCTCAGGCTCACGCTGTTAAAGCCCAAGGGCAGGGGGCGGGGCTGATTAGTGCAATTGCACTATTACTTCATCCCCGACAGTGCACGTGTCAGATTGGCCAGCTGTCTAAAGCTGGACAATCTGACATGCGCACTTCAGAGCTAGCAATCACAGGGCTGAGAAACAGCAGAGGGATTGCAGCTGCAGGCCCCCAGACTCAAAATTAGCGATTGGCTAGCAGGCTCCAACCAATCCTGGAGTTGCGCTAGTAATCCAGTATTGGTTGGTTTGGAGTTGTACAAGGGATGAAGTCCTTCCCTTTCCGCCATAGTCACTGAGAAGAGCACCAGGAGAAGAGCGAGATAGCAACCGGACCTTCCAGCAAACGCAAAATGTATATAGTGAGTTTTTTTGGACATCGTGCCCTACCATATTTAAATGTTGCAGCCGCTACTGGACATAAGATAAAAACATTACAAGCAGGCTCTACTGGCACACAGCAATATCCATCCCAACCTACAGTCAGTACAGAACATGTTGGGTCACTGAATGGTTTTCCAGCAATAACTGGTGAAATCTCACCTAATTCAAAACAGAAAGGGTTGAAATATGTTGACTGAAATGTGTTGGCTGTGAGTTTGATGGGGCTATACCACTAAAGAAAACTATTTTTAAAGGATTTGCATTTTTCATTCATTAAGCAACTGTTTTTAAGGCTATATATTCAGCTTCAAAATTATACCACACCATGTGGCATTGTGTAAAGTCATTTATACTTTGATGAGTCAGAGTCCCAGGGAGGAACAGCCAATGCAGTGTGAGACCACGCCCACTGAACCTGCTCTGTGTTTATGTCAATTAATCTTCTCCTCCTTTTGAAACTACTTGTTTTTGGTCATGTAAACTGCAGGATTTCCTTTGTTTTTGCACGTCTTAATGTGATACATATTTTATTGTCCAAAAGTATGAAAGGGTTAACTTATCTGCTAATCCTGCACACATTGTATTGCATTGCAACCAAAATATACACAATATGTAAAATAAATTCCCTTGCTATTGCCATTATTGTAGGGAATAATATTTAGAAGATATAGTTTGGTTAAACAAAAATCTTAAAACAGGTGGATCAGAAATAATGAGGTGTGTTTCCTTCAGCTCTGTGTCTCACTGTAATTCTTGACAAAAAGCTTTAGCACTCTATGCACAAATAACCCAATGTCCTTGTTTATAAAACTTTGCCTGATAAGATAACCTTGCACAGCCAGGCACTACAGAGAAATGCTTATTCCACTCAGGTTGACACAGAGGCCATCATCCCTGTGAAGGACACCACACCTGCCAGGTGAGCTCTCTCTCAGAGGGCCCCACATCCAACAAGGAGCCAGTGTCCTCCTGTAACAATGGGCACAGTGTATCTGCTTCCTGCTCGGATAAGTGAGCAGGTAAAGGTGAGCCGAGTCTCGTCGAGCTAGTGATAATGACATTCTGATAGCAGAAAACAACCACTAGTCTGCACCTGTACCGGGTGATGCTTCACCCCACAGGGTCTGCAAAGCCTCCAGCCTCACCTGTGTCATACCGCTGCATCTGTGCCGCAATCCTATTGCTTCCGAGCCAGCACAGCGTTCTCTCTTCACGAGTCGAGGATCTCTGGTCTGAAACCTTATTACTGTTTTGGAACACTGAGACCCCCACTGAAGGCAAAAGAGTGTCTTGGGGCCAATAACGGCTGGTATGGACGTTCTGCTCCAACATTACAATGTTTGTCTTTCTGTTTCTCCCTTTTGAATTCAGAAGCGTCGGCCCTCAGTGGGTGGAATGTTCTAATAGCCTTATAGCCCTTCTGCCTTGGGAGATACTGTTTTTTTGCGTTTCATCACTTTCAGGTGAACAAAGCCGAGAAATCCTAGGGTTTCCCCCTGTGATGTTCCCCTTGTTGCTCTGAATGCAGCTCTGGCTGTGGATGGAGAGGGTCTTTGGTGAGGGCCTCCGGGTCCCAGCAGGGAGGTAGCAGAGACACAGGACAGCATAGGGGGACAGCTGAGTCCCCCTGTACAAGGCACTTTGTTATGAAAGAGTAAGGCTAGATTGCAAAGTCTTAGGAGGAGTATAACAGGACACCAGCCAGAGTTTTCACAAGCATTGACAAAACCAATATGCCTCATCTATGTAAGATCTATTGGCTTTGTCAACCCTTTTTGTGCTCATGATAGCCCCCGGCCGTCATGAGTCATGGTGGGCATTTGCGCACGACGGCCAACAGTATTAAAGCCAAATAGCTCCTCTTGTGTTTGCAAGACCTATTAGGCTTTGTCAATACCTTTGTTTTTGTAGTGGGACGGGGTGGGAAAGCAATGCGGGAGGATGGGGTGGGAGGCAGCGAGGGGCAGGGTACCGCAGCGCTGGTAAAAAAAATCAAGCCCTCTGCCACAAAGTCAGCGGAGATGTAGGTGTCCGGCCAGAGGTGTGAAAGGATGAGACAAAAGTGCCAGAAAGGATGAAATGGAATGATGGAGAGATAATTAGAAGCAATGAGAAAGAGGAAGGAAGTCTTACAGAGAAATAAGGAAAACGGATGACAGGAAAATGGCGGCAGATATGAGAGAAGAGGAGATAAGGAGTGAAAGTAACAGAGGATGAAGGAAGGGGGAGATAGTGATGGGAAGGAAGAGATAGAGGCAGTCATGGGGAGATAGTGTAAGACAGGGCAACAGAGGGATTCAAACATAATGGCAAAGAGAAACTGGAAATGAAAGACAGTGGCTGACTGTAAGAGAGCCTGAAAGAGGAACAGAGAGTAGCAGGGCACAAAGGCGACTAATGACGAGACAGGGAGGAGAGAAGACCAATGAGGAGATAGGACAGAGAGGAGAGAAGACCAACGAGGAGACAAGACAGGAAAGAGAGAAGGCAAACGAGGAGACAGGACAGAGAGTAGAGAAGCCAATGAGGAGACAAGACAGAGAGGAGAGAAGACCAATAAAAAGCTAAGACAGAGAGGAGAGAAGACCAATGAGGAAACAAGACAGAGAGGAGAGAAGGCCAACAAGGAGACAGGACAGAGAGGAGAGAAGACCAATGAGGAGACAAGACAGAGAGGAGAGAAGATAAATGAGGGGACAAGACAGAGAGGAGAGAAGACCAATGAGGAGACAAGACAGAGAGGAGAGAAGACAAATGAGGGGACAAGACAGAGAGGAGAGAATACCAATGAGGAGACAAGACAGAGAGGAGAGAAGACAAATGAGGGGACAAGACAGAGAGGAGAGAAGACCAATGAGGAGACAAGACAGAGAGGAGAGAAGACCAATGAGGAGACAAGACAGAAAGGAGAGAATACCAATGAGGAGACAAGACAGAGAGGAGAGAAGACCAATGAGGAGACAAGACAGAGAGGAGAGAAGACCAATGAGGAGACAAGACAAGACGGAGAGGAGAGAAGACCAATAAGAAGATAAGACAGAGAGGAGAGAGGACCAACGAGGAGACAAGACAGAGTGGAGAGAAGACCAATTAGGAGATAGGACAGTGATGTGGGTGGTGACAGGGAGGAAGAGGCAGTGATGGGCACGGTGACGGGGTGGAAGGACATTGATGGGGATGTGGCAGGGAGAAAGGAGAGCAACGGTTGATGGTGGCAGGAAGGAAGAGAGAGTGGCGAGATATGGTGGATGAAGAGTGACACAGAGCAAAAGATATCCACAGGAAGGAAGTGGGAGAAGGACGGGGAGACGTGACTTGGAGGAAGGGAGAGTGATGGAGAGACAGTGACAGGAAGTAAGAGGGAGGGAGGTCAGGACATGGGGGAATTCATTAGGACCTCGAGGGGAGACTCCACCAGGGATCACCAGGGTACCAGTGCCCCACCCTTTCCAAAATGTTCCAAGTGCGTTACATGAATGCAGTTCAGATTGGGGGTGTGTGGCATGAGTGACCCCATACATCAGTTTTAAAGAACCATACCTGCCCTCTTTTCACCCAAGGCTGCTGCTGAGTGACGTGATTTCCTGGGAGTACCTCAGGCCTCATGCACAGGGCTGGTTCAGTACCATAGTCTGCACTGAGCTGCACCAGCCTCATCCTGGGAGGCAGGGCTGGACTCCACCCAATCACAGTGCAAGTTTATCACATGTATCGCCTTCCACCACAGAAGTGCCCTCCTCCTTAATAGTAATGGAGCGAGAATCAACTTGTGGCCTATTGCAAAGAGCAGCTAATGCTTCTTTGAATGTCTCCTCCAAGAAGCTGGGGTACAAAGCACTCACCACCCTGGCACCAGTGTCCTGCTTTCAGTGAATAACAAATGGGATGGGAAAAGGCTCATGAGCTAAAAGCACATTATACAGAGAAGGGCAGCTCTTACAGTATTAATAAAAAGAAAGCACAGAGCGCAGATCAGCCTGTGGTGTGTGGTTGAACTCAGGGAATTAAGGCATCTGTTTTCAATTAACTGCAAACTAACAACATTGTTTTTGTGATCTGTGCACAATCCGTCCTCCTTGAAAGAACTGCAGTTCCTGGAACAGGTACTTCACTCATATTGGTAAAAGGGGAATTCTGGCTTTAATCCTTTACAAATACATCTAGATATTTTAAAAAGCCTCAAACTCACAAAGGGCAGTGCTATTTGGGGGATGGCCAAGGTAAACACAGGCCTTAGGCATGGAGCTCTCTAGCAAGGCCAGACTGAAATATCAGCCCAAAGGGAGTGAACGCAGAACCTCCTTCCGAACACACTCTCGAAAAAGAAGCCGTTGGGTCTACAGGCAGTTTTGGAGAGGTGAAATGTTGGGAAACTTCATGGCTTGGCCGAGTACCCAAGAGCATTCCCGAATCCGCATCAGCAAAGCACGGATGAGCCCATAAAGGATGTGCTGCTTTTGGGGCTGGGATGGGCTGAGAATGCTTCAAACCAGCCCAGTGGCGGTCCTCCAACGACCCGTAGGATTCCGTGGTGACGGGGATGGCGAGCAGAGCCCTGGGGCCATATTGCAGAATAGTGCGCGTTCTCTTTGTTTGCACCAGGCGTGCCTTTCAAAAGGCGCACCCTGCAAAAGCAAGAAACGTGTGCGATATTACATTAAAAGTGCTGCCCCAGGGCAGCTGCGAGCTCAAGTTGTCCTGGGTGCAGCGTATTCAAGTGAAATACGGAGCAGCTTTGAAGCAACTGCTGTTTCACTGTGCAGGCGCAATCCACCTCCACTTTAAACAGGTATCAGCGATCCCTTTGTAGGCTGGTGCAGTGGGTGACTCCACCCGCCTGCAAGGGGATGTCTGCGGGGGTCCATAGGACCCCCTTTTCCTCCTCCTCTTCCAGAGGGCAGCTATCTGAGGGCGCACTGAAGAAACCCGCAGGTGCATAGAAGAGCTCATGGGAGAACTCGTACTGGCCTTCATAAGTAACAAGAGTGTACATGATTTTAGCTTTGCAAAATAGATTTGCAAAATTCATGCACCGGGTGCCAAACGCATCTTTTTTGACTCAGAGGTGAGTAGAGTTAGCATGAGAAAAAAAAACATAGCAGTTACAAGCTACTATTGTAAAGTTTTTGAGGAATTAATTTCACCCCTGTGGTGGACTGGTGTTCGTAAACACTTAGGGTCTAATTGCGAGTGGGTCGCTGTATTTCGACCCATGCTTAAACCCCTGTTTAGGCACAGATCAGAATTATGAGTGGGTAGGTATTTAACGCATTCGATAATTATCGGATGCGTTAAATACCTCAAACTTTGTTGAATTACGGCAGCTCAAACCTGCTAAAAGGTAACAGGAAATGTAAATGATATTTACTGTATCATGCAGACTTGGGTGCATTAAACGCCAAAATCCACATGTTATTCCCTAGAAACCCGTAATAGGTGATATATTTTGCACCCAATAAATAACGCACTTTGTGGCATTGCTATTTACCAGGTGTAATAAATTGCACCTATACTTGTAATCAGGCCCTCAGTATAGCTCCTAGACACAGGTATAGCACCTAGAAGTTATGAGGATAGCCTTAAAGTAGCACAGGATTAGGTTGTTTTCCCAGAACACACGTAGTGTAGCTCATCAAGAAAGTGGTACTGAAAGATGACCTCTGTTTTTTTTTTAATTCTTTTTATAGAATAAAAAAGAAAAACAAGCTTCAGAGACATAGCATACATGGACATATATGAAGTGGGTAGCCAAATAACGGGAAACAACCTTTGCAACGCAGGCATTACATCACACTACCTTCACAACACAGTCATTAAAACGCAACATGTTTTACATCGCATGCCATTACAATGCAGCCATACATCGCATGTCACTACAATGCATGTCATTACAACGCAATATGAGGTAAGTAATGGGGAATAGTAATTTTTACCCCTCCTCTATCCAACACTTACCCTACTGTTGCACTCACTGGAGTTAGAATAGTAATTTTTACCCCTACACTATCCAACACTTACCCTACTGTTGCACCCCCTGGAGTTAGAATAGTAATTTTTACCCCTACACTATCCAACACTTACCCTACTGTTGCACCCCCTGGAGTTAGAATAGTAATGTTTACCCCTACACTATCCAACACTTACCCTACTGTTGCACCCCCTGGAGTTAGAATAGTAATTTCTACCCCTACACTATCCAACACTTACTCTACTGTTGCACCCTCCTGGAGTGGGAATAGTAATTTTTTCCCTACAATATCCAACACTTACTCTACTGTTGCACCCTCCTGGAGTGGGAATAGTAATTTTTTCCCTACAATATCCAACACTTACTCTACTGTTGCACCCCCTGGAGTTAGAATAGTAATGTTTACCCCTACACTATCAAACACTTACTCTACTGTTGCACCCTCCTGGAGTGGGAATAGTATTTTTTTCCCTACAATATCCAACACTTACTCTACTGTTGCACCCCCTGGAGTTAGAATAGTAATTTTTACCCCTACACTATCCAACACTTTCCCTACTGTTGCACTCACTGGAGTGAGAATAGTACATTTTACCCCTACACTATCCAACACTTTCCCTACTGTTGCACTCACTGGAGTGAGAATAGTACATTTTACCCCTACACTATCCAACACTTTCCCTACTGTTGCACTCACTGGAGTGAGAATAGTACATTTTACCCCTACACTATCCAACACTTTCCCTACTGTTGCACTCACTGAAGTGAGAATAGTACATTTTACCCCTACACTATCCAACACTTACCCTACTGTTGCACTCTCTGGAGCAGGAGTAGTCATTTTTACCCCTACACTATCAAACACTTACTCTACTGTTGCACCCTCCTGGAGTGGGAATAGTAATTTTTTCCCTACAATATCCAACACTTACTCTACTGTTGCACCCCCTGGAGTTAGAATAGTAATTCTTACCCCTACGCTATCCAACGCTTTCCCTACTGTTGCACTCACTGGAGTGAGAATAGTACATTTTACCCCTACACTATCCAACACTTTCCCTACTGTTGCACTCACTGGAGTGAGAATAGTACATTTTACCCCTACACTATCCAACACTTTCCCTACTGTTGCACTCACTGGAGTGAGAATAGTACATTTTACCCCTACACTATCCAACACTTTCCCTACTGTTGCACTCACTGAAGTGAGAATAGTACATTTTACCCCTACACTATCCAACACTTACCCTACTGTTGCACTCTCTGGAGCAGGAGTAGTCATTTTTACCCCTAGACTACCCAACACTTACCCTACTGTGCCCTAAAAGTAAAATGCGTTATAAGGGTATGCATTGTAATGGTATGCGGTGTAATGAATTGGGTTGTAAATGTAGTTTCTAAAAAAGCGTTGCGATGGCATGCGATGTAAAAACTGCGTTGTAAAGGCATGCGTTGTAAAAGGTTGCGTTGTATCATCATACAATCCCAAATAACACATGTATCCCATAGCGCATCAGGTTACAATTTCAGTTACATAACTCTGTTTTTAAGCTATGATGGCACAGTTCTGCAGCAAGCAAGATGAAGCTACTCATGGAGCCGCTTGGTTCGATGATCTTGCATACCTTAGATAAGATGTACTCTTGGAGTGCCAGGAGCTGGGAAGGCATATCAGTTCATCCCAGTTCATAAACATAACATTATCTGGTTGCCTAATGTTCAAGATCCGTAGATCACGAGTGCATGGATACCTGTTTTTTTACAGTGGCAAATGCGTACCTGTCATCCTCTTTACTTACAATTGTGGGTCGTGTGAAGTAATGCCATTAGGGTGAATAGGAAATTGTCCAAGTCTATAAATCCTGTAGATCGGTGTCACAATGATTGTATGATGTCATCTGTGATGCCATGAGTGATGCAGTATGTGAGGTCATAAACTGTGCATGGTGGGGGCTCAAGTTACAGTTAGCTCAGTGAACTAGAACTTGTGAATTACAGTTTTTTTTATAGAAATATTAGTATTATTTTAATGCAACAGCTAACTATAACATCAATCTAACCTTTGTTTTTTTAGTGACTTTCCAGTTTTTGTAATGTTAGCTAAGAAAGGACTTACCATACCTAACTATAACATCACTTTAACCTTTATGTTATTTCTGAAAATTTTAGATTTTTTTAAATCTAAAGAAAGATCTATTTACCATATCTACAATAATGTCACTTTAACTATTTGCTTTCTTCAGTGGATTCCGTTTTTTAAAATCATATTCAGCCAGGTCACCCACTGCACGCACCCTTTGGGAGAGGGGAGGGCTATCTTCCTTTGCCCCCCTCCCTTTCTCCTCGTGTTTTTAGGAGCTTGTTGTGACTCCTTCCCAATCCTCCTATGCCCCCTTATATCCTCTGACCCTAGCCCTTGTGCCCTCACTTAGCCCCTGTACCCCTTTACTCCAGTCCACACTCATTTTTGAAAAAAATACATTATTTTCAATTTCACTGTTTCATCCCTGTACGCCTCTTAACCTCGGCTCCCCTCTCAAACCCCCTTCTTACAGGCCTACGTAAGTTTTCAAGCACCTTCTCCCTGTCTCCTCGCACGTTTTTTGAGAATCCCAATGTGGCTAATTTCCTCTTTGTCCATTTGCTCCTCTTTAACTTCTCTGCCCCCTACCACCTTGCCCTTGACGCCATTCCCTGTTTTTTTCAACTTACAATCGTTGTTCCTGACTGAGCCCAACACTATTTAACATCTATATAGCGCCTCTTGCACAAATTGTGAGGCTATGTGGATTTGAGATTTTATCATACTCTGACGACACCCAACTTCTCTTCAACTGAATGACTCGACAACAGACCAATAAAAGAAGATGCTGGCTGAATAATAGAAAAATCAAAACATTTTGGCAAATGGCAAACTTTAAAAAAATTGAGGGTTGTTTTTGTGACCCGTCACAGTAATGTCTAACCATTCCCACTACTGACACTCTGGACCCATCCCCTGCTTCCCTGCTCTGAGCTGGCCACCCAACACCATTTAATTGCTGTACTCGATGGGGCGGAGTCTAGCCACTTTCTTGTTTTGTAGTATGTCACTCTCTCTGTGGGTGGATGGGACATCCTTTTGCAGAAAATGGCTACTGCTGGTGCACAAAATCATTTAAACTTCATCTTGTGCAAATTTGGCTGAAGGGATGAATGTTTTGCCGCATTCACCAATGACATGGTATCAGTGACGGCTTTAGGGCGGGGCCATCGATTCCGTTGCTCTGGTCGTCAAGGGGATCAGCCCGCAGAGATCTTTGTGCGCCCAGCGTTTTTCAGTATATTATTATAATGGGTGGGATAACTGTGGTAGCCAATGCACTTGATGGAGAGATTTGCAATTTTTCTAGTCACAGTTGTGACTCTTGATAAGGTAGCATAGAGGGTTAATGTTCCTGCTGCCCTGCACAATGCGACATCACATGAAGATAGGTGATTAGTACTTTATGTTGTGAGCTTGGGGGTTACTGCTTTTGTGCCAGAGATCCCTTTGTTACTTGGAGTTTATAAGTTGCAAACCTACTATAGCACATTGAGCTATGAACTACCATCAAAGCGCTGCATGCAAATTGAAAAGCATAGGTTAAGAACCTTATTGTTTTTTCCCTTAATCGTACATTAATTTAAGGTTGCAAAAATGGATCCCGTTAGATAGTAATATGATTTTATTAGTATGACACTCCCAATTATTGTGTTACATTTCTAATCCTGAGCCTATGAGGCAATTTATTAACACTTTGCACCTGGTTTGCATCACAAAATTGATGCAAACCAGGTGCAAAGTGTTGCTTTTGGATTTACTTTCCAGTGTAAATCCTGAACTGTGTTGGACAATTGCCATAAAATAACACAAAAAAGCAATGTGTAATACTTTATGACCAAAAGGCGTTCCATGGGTGCCACATGGATGTTCCCATGGACCCATGCCTGGAATTTGACATTAATCCCTGTTTACTTATTTTGGTAGAAAGGGATTTGTTTTAAAAAATTACACCTTGAGCCAGACGTAAGGTTGGAGAAAAGATTTATTTTCGCCAACCTCTCCAACTTTGTCAAAACATTGAATTTTGTTATGGAAGGGCACCCTTCCAGTATAAAACGTATGCTTGACATCATGTCAACAATGCTCCATGTTGGGGGTAAGAAGTAGAATGTACACCGCCCTTCCTAAATTTGGTGGGGATGTAGTGCCAGAGGTTTCTCCACAAGGGCGACAACATTTTATATAAATTATAGGCGTAAACATATGAGCGAAAATAAATCCATTGACAAGGGCAAAAACCCACCACACCCAATTGAATGAACGAGTAATGTGATTTTGCACTTGTAAATGCTGCTATACGCACATGCAAACTGCACCAAGATGTGCAAATAGATATATAATCAAATGCATTCTGAAACACCGAACTATGGATAAAAGTGCCAAAAATATAAAGAACTATTAATGGCTTTCTTAAACAGCTTCACTGTGTGATAAGAGTCCAGCCCTGATCCTCACACAGGACAAAAAAACACTCCTGACGTTGCCCAAGGCATAGACGCAAAATAATGCCCTCCCAGCGCCGCACAACATTATGAGGCACTGACTCCCATATCTCATAAATACTCATTCACCTTGGCTGGATAGGCCCACCCTGAAGAATTGGGCCTCCCTTGAAGGATTGGGGGCCTCCTGTGCTGAATAGGATGTGGGGCTCTTTGTTAGGCCCACAGCATAAATAAAAAAACTATATTCCCTTGGATCCAACTATCAATCAATGCAATACAGTCAACTACACACTGTGTAAAAATGAATGCCCAAACTGCAATTATAAACCACACCATAAATTAAAAAAACACATACATTTATTCCATATACATCATAAACAGTCATCAATACACATGTTTAAAAAAACAGCAAAAACTGTCCCTAATTCCTAAAAACAATGTTACTAGATAATCAAAATAAACAGAGACAAAACACATGTGGCAAGTTAAAAATCATCAATAAACCATTAATTCGATTGAATCTATATCGCAGTCATTTCATATGAAAAAGTTTATGATGCAATAGTTCCTCGAATTTAATATCACAAAGGCGTTGACGCGTTTTGGTGTGCACGCTAATATAGCACCACCTTCATCAGGACTTCTCGTGATATTTGTCTCTTTTCGAAGAGTAGCACATAAACATGTGTGCCTATGTCAGAAAATATAAAACACATTACATATATCAGATCTTATATATATATGTATGTATATTATTAATCCCAATCTATCATAATTAAAAATCACATAGTATTGTCATTGCCTAATCCAAAGCATTTTATTGTAACATCAAAAAAACATCAGAAAAACTCGTGACATTACAAAATATTACAAAATATTTATTAAATATTTATAATTACAGTTGGGTTTAGCAAGAGACTGTGTTTCACACCACTCATTCCATCCTTCCTACAACATAAATGATAATGGCGTCCAAAAGAGATCCGAACCCAAAACTATTATTTATATCATATTGAATATTGAAATTTCTCAAAGTCAGGGTTTCGCTTATCTATTATAATAGAAACTCCTTCGACTGCCGCAATCTTTTTAATACCAATATTTACAAAGGTTATGTTATCCTGCTAGTGTTGCCAGGATCGATATATTTTTCAAAAGCACGACGCGCGGCTTGTCACGTGGTCGACTTTGCCTGGGGGGGGGGGGGGGGGGTCTTTCGGGGGCTCAGGTAGTGCCTCGGGGACTCTGTAGGCCGGCTTCCCTCATTAGAGGCCCTCGTGAATGCTGACGCTGCAGCTTTTCTATTTATTTTGGCTTTTCCAGCTTGTCTTGCTCGCCACCTTTCCTTCCTCCGCGCCCCCTGGTTCTGACCTTGCCTGAGGTCAAAGGGTCTCAGCTGTTCCATGACAGCCAGAACACTGCTGAGCTCAGATAAGACTCATTATCAGCCGGTCTGATGGGCAGGGCGGGGCTCTGGCAGTGATGGGCAGCCAGTCAGCACAATGGGAGAGCAGCTTTGCACAGTGACCGAGCTAAAAAGAACAGCTAATTCCCACAAAAACAACACCGAATCTGCCTATGGTGGGTACGGAGCTCATCTGTGAGATGGAGTCTATTAATTTATATCGACCACATAAATTTGCTTCTGCCCTGACCTCATCCCAAATGTATGTATCTGTATACTTCCACAAATAAAGGCATTTCTTGAAAAGAGGTATTTATACTAGGCTAGGATTATACTGCTAATGTCATATGACTGCAGAGACTCTACAACCACAACAGAAGGGGGGGGAGGGGGGGGGGGAAGAGCGCTTTAACCCCTTGTGTGCTCAGGACAACCCCCGGCCGTCCTACGACATGCTGGTCGTATGCTCAGGACGGCAAGGGGCTGTTCGAACACCGCAGATTCCCCAGCACGGCGCAAATTCCGCGCCTGCGCTGGAGAATTAATTAGTGGGCGGAGTTCGGACGGCTCCCAGCTGTCCTGAGCACATTCCCAGTGTGACTTAGGACGGTCAAGGGCCGTCCTGAGCACGCAAGGGGTTACGTCCCCTAATTATATCCCTGCACCACGGCGACATTCGCGCCGCAGGGAAGGGGGTTAAGGTCCAGCAGACATGCTCTGAAATAAATTGTAACAAATAATGGTATGCAGTTCATAAGAAGCGAGGTATCAGATCAGATATATAGGAACCAAAGGAAGGGGGATGGTTCCTTTTTGGAACTTGGGCCCTCACACACCCGAAAGGGTGTCATGCTCATCATCGGGCTTGCTCCTCGTCGGGCCGGCGCTGCAATGCCCGACGGGCACCCTCGAGGGGGCTCTTTATCGGAGATCTTTAGTCCCAATGCCGTCAGTGAAGTGCAGGCATAGGGTCCTGGGTGTAGACTGAAGGAAATGTAGCTATGAATAGTGAATAATGACTTAAAAATAGACTGAGCAATTCTCTAAGGGGGGGTTTATCTGGCGAGTTTGCTTGTCCAATTAAAAATGTGATGGCCGCCAGTGGAGGCAATGATCCCTGGTAGCAAAGGAATTTTTAAAAGATGGACGTGTTTCTTGCCATCGTAAAGTCAGTTAAGATCAACGCGCAATTCATCAGGACTGATTAATCTAATGTATGCAGTGTTTGACACCAATTTGTAGATTATATGTAATCCAAACACTAAGGACCGAATTACAAGTCTGGTGGTCCGATTACCATCAGACTCGTGGTGGCGCAGCGCAGATGGTCTTGCGACTGACACATTGTGACCCTAGTGGTTGTGCTGGCCTGGAACCACCGACTCCGCCAGGGAACAGGCATTCCCTGGTGGTTGGGCCGCGTTTGAGAGGCATCCATATGCTTGGCAGGCCACCGTGGTCCCACCAAGCATATTTTACGACTTTCATCTCTGCCACAGTAGAAGCTCTGTACTTCTTTTTTGAGTTTTTATTTACCAGTCTATTTTGGATCCGTAAATTAACTCCTTCGATGCTTGTGACGGAACGGTTCCGTCACGAGCACCGGTTGGGCTGTGCTTATGATGGAACCGTTCCATCACGGCCACGCTCGTTTCTTAGAACCTTCAGCACAGCGCGAAAATTCGTGCCGCGCTGAAGGTGTTAACAAAAGGGGCACTTGCTTCATTTTTGAAGCGCTCATGGATGGGCACTCATGCATGCTTGACTAAGCAAACATGTGCGCACATATGTCACCATGCAAGCTTGCACAGGCAAAATTAATGCATCATTGCACATTTTTTCTAGTTTTGTTCATGCTGTAAAGTGTAGAGCACTAACAAAAGGCACTGATAGAATCAATAGAGTTGGCGGCTGCTGTGGAACGTGGGTGGTGAGGCGGAATGGGGGAATGGAAAAAAAAGAACACTTACCTGTGATCGGCTGCCTCCTCTCCTCCGACCTCTTCTCTTCCCGGCAGCACGGAACGAACGCACACAGGCTCCCAGATTCCCCTAAGCCAATCACAATGCTGCTGTCGCCAGCATGACAGGGGTGTTGTGATTGGTCTGAGCAGCCTGTTTGGCCACTCAGGCAGTGCCTTGGAGCTTGGGACAGTTTTCCAACATGCTGCGAAACACAGCCAGGTGGAGAACTGCAAAGTGCGCGTGTCTGTTTGGCCGGCCCAAGACGGCTGGCGAAACTGACATGCGCACTTATGCTGCACACATTTCCTCCTCCCCTGCTCTGACGCGCCAGCCCCGCCCTAACCTGGCTCCAAGTCCACACTGAAAAATAAAAAGATAATAACATTGTTTTATCATCTTTTTATTTATCTTTTTTGGCACTGCTCAAAGAGCAGTGGGGCGCCGCTCCTCTGCCTCAGTGGAGAAGCCGCCGCTGGCTTGCTTTGCCAATGCTTGTTAAATGGGGTACGCAGCTGCAGTAGGTGAACGCTCACACACTTGTTACTTTTGGATATACCCATTCCTCTTCTAAGTAGCTTCCCACCCAGGAAATGATCCTCAATTTGCTCTTGTGAGAAAGGCAGGAATCAAGTGGCCTTTCTAGTGTCGAAGCGAAAGGGAACCTCCCCGCCCCCTCCATTTATTTAATGGGGGTCTGCAGGAAAAGGGGTGTCTGTGTATGGTGAAATGTTATTTAAATGTAGAAAAAATGAAAGAAGCACAACGCACGCTAATACAAATTTGTGCATCGTTTGTGCAAGCTGGCTTCCTGGAACATTTCTTAGAAGTCATACATCTACTCGAACATACCGACAGTGTTGTTATTTATGGCGCTGAGTTTGGTGGGGGGCAGTGTTTAAAAATAACTTTTGGTTTAAAGGCATGTGAACTTCCTTCTTCTGTCCTGCATTTTTCAGGCAACAATAGAAATGTCAAGATAACTCTGGTGATTAATGTTCCTACTGGCAATAGATAAGACTTTTGTCTAGTGGGTTTTGAGTCATCATAAAGTAGTGCGGATGGTTGATGTGCCTGCTGCAAAGAACCTGTACCATGTAGATCACAGAACTGAGTTTGAATGAACTATGAGGAGTACTATTAAAAAAATGAATTGGATGTCAGAGGGGGCTGTGGAGAGATGAGGGGCACTGTTGGAGAGTGGTAGTGGAAATGGATGTCATTGGGGTTTGGCGCCAAAAGAAACTGTCACAGAGGGCGCTACCAATGCCAAAGCCAGCCTTGCCCCTCGGTCTTGCGCATAACCACCTGCTCACAGGATTAATGGCCGTTCTGCAGGCTCCAAGCCCACCTCTTCCGGCAGCCATGAAGCCAGAGGAAACCGGCCCACAAGCCACTGCGGCAAAGAACTTCCATTATTGGCCCTTGAGTAACCACGTTAAATTTGAACGTGTTAACTTAATGCTATCTGCCTCGTTCATGTTCTGTCAACCTTACTTAGCACCATTACTTATCACTTCCTGAGAATCGATTTTCAATCCAGCGAGCCTTAAAAAGGCATATCAATGTTCCAACAGGTACAATACGTTCACTTTTAGTTCCCTAACTCGCTCACCGTGTTTTTCATAAATCCTGTCAACGCGTTTCGACACGAAACCATCCATGATTTATAAAATATTCTCGCATTTCTTTTATCAATGAATTTATATGAAATAATGCAGAATGGTTTTTACAGAGTTCTATTATTGATTTAATGATTTTATCATATGCTTTGTTCTTATCAAATTAAAATGTACTTTATATGCTAAAACAGTTGTTAACCTTTTATTATTTCTGGTTTGTTTTTTCCAATTATTGTGTGCCAATATTTTGTTTGTCTGCCTGGGTGCGTTACTTTACAGACATTATTTACCCTGACCCAGGAGTACGATCCATATCAGGGGGTCCTTGTTGTTTACATATGCATAGTAATTACTGTTATGAATATGTTTGATACTACATGTCCAATACTCATCATTGCTGTGTTCTCTGCATCCCATTTATTGTTCCATGCGGCAGGCCCAGACCTCTCTTGTTTTTCTTGTGAATGATACCCATTGCCCTGTATCAGACACCTCGCCTCTTAGAGGCCCTCCCCCTCCAGCTGGGATTCTTTTCATTATAATACTACTGTTGGTCCTTTCTCTCTTCTCTCCCTGCTTTCTCCCTGTTCTGTTACCCCCGCCTTCCCTGAGGCATGTGCTCACTTCGAGTCCCCCCTTACCCCGCCACAAATAGTGGCCCCACTCCAAGACACGGTCCCAATTGGTTTCCCCCACTCAGATGTCTGACCAAGGTGCCTCAACTCTCAAGATGGTTTCCCTTCCCTTAATACCAAAGGACTCAACCACCCTTTGAAGCGCCAGACGTTCTCTGACTACTGCCAGTCTCGTAAAAGCAACTTGGTTTTACCTCCAGGACACCAAGATCGGCTACAAAGAAGCACTATCCATGCGTTCTGGTTGGGTCTCTGATATTGCCTGCTCTGCGGCATTCTCTAAGACGAATGGTGTATTCACCTTGATGTTTAAACATTCTGGTCTTTTAGGGCCATTTTTAATAAAATACAGTTTTGCGATTTCCTGCGAATGGCAATTTGAGAATTGCAAAATGCAATGTATGTGGGATTTGCCAATAATTTGGCAAATCCCACATATTCCTTATGTGTGAATCGCAAATTGAGATTCGCAAATAAGCAATACCTTCCCATTCATTCCTATGGGCTAGGAGGCCCATAGGAATGAATGGGAAGACATTCTCAATTTGCGATTCTCAATTAAAGAATCGCAAATTGATAATGCAATTTTAAGGGTGCCAGGGTGTCAAAAGGACACCCTGTTGCACCCCTGAAATGTGCATGTGTGCACATGTGGCACACATATATGCCCTAAGGGCATGTATATGTGCCACAAGGCACTTTCAAAAATTCAAAAATTTGCATTTTTAAGTGAAATTGCAATTTACCACCAACTTCAAGTTGGTGGTAAATTGCGAATCCTTAAGGCCAAATCGCACTTTCTATTGTGCTTCTTACATGGCATTTAAGGAATCGCAATTTGCGAACCCTTAAATGCAATTGCAAAATAGGGAATCGCAAAATTTGCGATTCCTCATTTTGCAAGGGGGTTTTGCTTGCTAAATTGCACACTGCTAATTTGTGATTGCAAACGCTGAAATTCTGCGAATTTGGGCAATTGCGATCGCAAATTAGCTTCATACTTATGCCCCCTAATCATCACATCTGAACCAGACAATGATGGTAGATCGCTGATTACACTGCTTCAGACATGTACAACGGAAATTTATGCAGTAAACATTTATGCCTCCACCTCAGACGACCCCAAATTAGGGGACAATCTATCAGCAAAACTCTCACTTTTCTACCCTTCATCCGGATTGTCTTGGCCAGTGATTTTATCCTCCTGATGGGCACCACCTTAGACAGACAGGAGCCTCGAAGGCCCAAAAAGCGATGCATTAACTATGGAGAGTTCACCGTCTAACTGATGTCTGGAGATTCCACAATCCCTCAGGAAGTGACTTCACCACCTTCTCCTCACTCACAATACCTTCTCGAGAATCGACTACCTCCTGGTCGACTCCTCCCTACTCCATGACACGTCCTCTGCGTCTATTGAACCCATCACAATTCCAGACCATGCAGCTATCTCAATCACTCTCGAGATCCTCCACATCGAATTTAAGGGACGAACCTGCCGTATGAACACCGAGGTAATAGACGATGATAACACTGTGCATGAACTAAGCAAAGAACTAGCCCAATTCATACAAGATGACACAAAATCACCCTCTTTACCGATAATACTTTGGGGCGTTCTGAAGTGCCTTTTCAGAGGACAAGTCATAAGTTGCATCCCTACATAAATTAACTGCTACGATCAAGGCCAAGGAATTGGTAAATAAACAAACTTACGATGGTTCAGTCATGTCAGCATTAAACCGACTCAAATATGAATTCAACTCCATCGTCAGTAAACGTGCTCACCTATGGGTACATGACCAGAAAGGCAACATTTTATTTTATTTATACCAAGCTGGTAGATCACTAGCGGCATACCTGAAACTGAACCAAAATTCTTCTCTAATCCAGAGCATCAAAGATAACCAGGGCAGATTGAAAATGAGGACGGACGAATTCTCAAAGTGTTCCAAACATTCTACATCGAACGATACACTTCGACTGATAATACACCCAAGGAAGCCTGTTTAGATTTCCTCCGTAACCTTCCAGTAAAGCCACTGTCCATCGATGACCAGTTATCCTAAAGCAGACCGGTAAACAGAAACAGGATAAGGCTAGCTATAAAAAGTATCGCACCTGGTAAAGCCCCAGGCCCGGACAGTCTCCCTATCAATTTCTATAAAACTTTTGCTCACATGATTATAGAACCACTGGAGTCCGCCCTCAGCCATTTTGCTACTTTTGGTTTGGTGTCAGGTTCTGCTTCTGAGATTAACCTTGTGGTCATCTCCAAAGATGGGAAGAAACAATCTGACCCTAAAAACTTTAGCCCCATCTCCCTAATAAACATGGAGTTGACGATATACGCTAAAATCCTCACTAAACAACTTGCCCCCCCCCCCCCCCCTGAAACCCAAAATGTTTCGTCTCAGCCTGACAGGTTTTATCGAAGACCATCTAACTTGTGACAATCATACTCAGAGATTCTCTTCTGACAGCCAATCAATCAATACCTGGGAACACAGCCACTTACACCTGACTTAGGTGGACCCTCTGGAAGCTCTACCTGTCACTCTAGAAGGCGTCCCTCCCTCCAACAAGGCGTTCACCCTTAGACGGATGGAGGAATCCCACATTCCTCCAAACAAGCTAAATACGATGGGGTACAGTACTGCAGGGTGTTAACCGGGATGCACTATAATCCAAGCAATTCCACCCAGCACTATTTCTTGTCTCACTGAGTCAAACAAAGATGAGAGAGCGTGATTGGACGTTGGCCACAGGACCTGAAGCTGCTCCTCAGAGAAGCAGCCCAACAATGCCGAAACAGTTTGGTTTTCATCATGGTTCAGAGGGGTCCTGGCCATGAAGTTCGGGCTTCAAGCATACAAGCCAACTGACCTGACTGAGGCGGGAGACTTATGCAGGCATATATATTCAAGTTTTGGGGCAACTGATTTGCCCCAACTGATCTGCATATGGTTTTGCACAAACAAGCTAAAACTGATGAAACAGAATGTTCGATTCAGGCATTGCATTCTTTGCTTTTTTGCTGCCTGCTGCTTGTTATAGCAGATGACTGTTCCGATTTTTATTTAATCTGTGTATCACGGAGTCTGTTTGGAGGTAAATAGGTGAACATGTAGTACCCTTTTTTTATGATAGAATCTCAAATAAAAAGCCACACAAACAGCAGTTGTTGCTCAGATGCGGGTCCAGGTACAGCTGAGCCTGGTGCTTTGCATGCATAAGTGGTCACTGGGAGTTTGCATCCTGCACACAGGACGGCTGTGCGCACCTGGGACTGGATGCGGTGTTGTTTACTGATGCAAAGGACCCTGCGGCAGCCAGTACCGGAGGGGGCGGGCCACAATGGGAATGTAATTAACAGCACCCGGAAGTAACTGGCGTCACTTTCTAGGAACTGATTAAAGGATTTTCGAGGAAACGCAGATCTTCTAAGACAAGCGGTACCTTGAGCGCAGACTGCGTGGAGACCCCGACGAAGGAGGCGTTAAAGCTGGTATCACGTCCCTGGCCCCTCCCCCACACGCACCCTTGCCACGTGCATTTATTTATTTATTTGTGGGGTTTTATATAGCGCGCCCTTTACCCTGAGGTGTCAGAGCGCTTTGCAATAGAGCGAAGTCTTACATGGAGACTGGAAAACATTGCTTGGCAAAAAAACATTGGCACAGAATGGTGCATCATTCAGTGGCAGTGGAATTCAGCAGAAAAAAACTGCTGACAAACATTTTTCGTGCCAAGCTGTGATGGCACAATAGGTGGTAAACGGGAAATGCAACGCGCTCGAGATTTGTGGATAAAGAAGTCACGATGCGGTGTGACTTGGCACCCGTGTGACTTGGCACTACAAGCACAACAGTGCAAAGAGCGCTGCAGCCAGGCAGAGGGAGGGGTGAGCGCGGGGGGTGGGGGGGGATGGGGGGGGGGGTTTCGGGGGGAGGTGGAAGGAGTTTTATACAGGTGGGGACAACAGGAGCTCTCGGAGATCTGCTCGGGTATGTAACATAACATCCGGCATTCAGGGCATATAAACAGTACCAGGAATGATAAAACAGGCATTGGCAATGCCAGTGTCTGGCATTCGCCACCAAGTCTGGCGTTAGCCAACAGGTTTAGGCTTTGACAATGCTATTGTTGTTTTGACATAGCTTTTTGCAAAACTTTATTGTTGGTGAAGCTGCCTGGACCTCGTCACTATAAAAAAAAAAAAAAGCTGGCTAAATGCAAAATAAATGTTGCCCTCAAAAAGCACACGTTGTCTTCTTAGTCCCTAACACTTAAGGGAAGCTCTTCGTGTGTGACGGTGCTCCTTGTGAAAGAGCAGAACATTGCCACTCACAGTGAAGTTTCCAGTGGGTTAATACGGCCCACACGCTGCCACGTGCTGTGTGCTGTAGCGGGTAGAAGAAAATTGTGATTGACTAGTGGCGGCTCCTACAAAATGGCGGAGGAGCGTTGCCCCACTGAGAATGAAAAATTAAACGAAAATATATTTTTTTTATTGTCGCTTTATTTTTTACTGGCAGTCGATGCTGCTGAGTCCAGGGCGGGGCCAGGCAATCCTCTCGACACTAGCCAAGAACTGGGAGTAGGCGTGGAGGGCACATGTAAGTGCACATGTCTGTTTGTTTGGCCATCTTAGGCTGGACAAACAGACATGCGCACTTAGAATATCTCCACCCAGCTGTATTGTACTGCCTGGCGGAGAAATGGCACAGTCTTCCAGTGCCTTTGTGAGCGTCTAACCAGACCGATCAGACCAATCCAGGTGCTGCTCTCACAGCATGAGAGCAGTGCCTGGATTGGGTGGGGAGTCAGGGAGCTTGTGCTGGCCCAAGGACTTCCGGAAGAGGAGCACTGGAGCGTCCTGCAGACGGAGCGGCAGCGGAGAAGCAGGTAAGTGCAGATTTTTTTTCATTATTTGCCACTGCACTGCCTCACCATTTTATTTCGGCAGCAGCCGCTGCTGTGATTGACACAATGACAGCCCAATAAATGAAGAGGGATGGCTGAAATACCTATAAGCAAGTATATTATGCATATCATTCTAGTAAAATCAGAAAGTCTTGGCTAACCCCAGACATAATGACCTTGGTGTTGTAAATCGTTATTTTTAAAGAAACACCATGTTTACCACACGCTTTGTTGACATATGGAATGAACTTAACCTCTTAAGCGCTGCTGACGGCCAACGGTCGTCACGAGCGCTACCTCCCCAGTGCTGCGCACGACCATTGGACGTCCATTCAGCACTAGTTCCAATGGACAGCGCAGCACTGGGGAGGGATATTTGCGAAGCAGCTAAGGTGTTAAAAACAATATGTGACAAGAAGGTTCCAGGGGGATGGCAGGGCATCCTGTGGGGGGAGTCACATGTCATGTTAGGAGTGTGCAAATGCGTTTTTTAAAAATTGTATTTATACATTCTTGATTCGAAGCACATGCAAATGTCAATGTGCTCAGAGGCCTTAGATAATATTAAGGTGAAACTAACTATAGTCCAATTTCTGGAGGGAAGAAGATGAAATAGAATCCTATCCTGCAGCTGCATTTGCTCCACCACAGGAATAGTGTGACAGAGACCTGGATTCTGCTCCAAGCTCGATCTTCCTCTGGAAACCACAGGACGTTCAATGGCCAACGAACTTTAAATCAAGATCTCGGATGTGGCTTGTATCGCGAGAGTGGGGCAATATGGGACTCGAGTGGAGCCAATGGACGCTGGGCATCTCTTCCGGCTTCAATGCCGCTTCCCTTGCATTGTATTGTATTGTATTGTAGCATTTATTAAGCGCTGACTGTGTGACATGGTAAAGAGCTTGTTGTGAGCATCGCACCGGGGGCCTGTTTACATACATTTTGCATGGGTGAATAAGTGAAGTAAATGCTTTCGTTTGATGTTTTTGCTGCTTGCCCAACAGCGAATGCGTTTTCCAGTCCATATTATATAAATAAAATTACATCATGGCACACACTTTGCAGCTTCCAACACATGCGGTCCCTCGAAGCTCTGTACATCTTTTGGATGCCCTAACACTCACAACACTCATCATAGTGCAACAAAAAAAAAAGATCTCAGCTAAAGCGACCCTTCATGTTGCCCGCGGGGCATTGCAGCACCAGCCCTACGAGGAGTATGCCTGATGATGAAGACCTCAAAGTAAAAGGTATCTACAAGGGATTTTGTTTGTATTAAAAATAATGTTTCACTTTAAATAATTTCAAGTGAGTCACAGATGAAAAAACTTCACAGTGTCCATTGGAACAACAATAATGAAAATGAATTTCAAAGAAGAGAGAAAAAGCACACGGAAAATCCTATTTTATATCAAAAAAGTTTTTATCTAATTTTCATCATTTTAAGTTGCAAAACAGGGTACATAAAAAATGGGGGATATCAGCAAAAAAGACATATGCATATATACAAAATCAATTTGAAAATATATGTCATAACCTACATCAGCTCCTAAATAATTGTAAAGCAATAATTAACTAAACATAGAAAAGAATTGCTCAGCAACTGTAAAATTTTCTTGGGAGTTGATGGAACTGTCAACGTTTCGGTCTTTGTGGCGTCAGTCCTTTAGACCATCCTCAGGACAATGATTTATTTTGTAAGATATATAATAGACCTTAGTCGTTCAAGCCGAAGTTATTAATGGACTTCCAAGAATTTGTAGTTTGAAGAAAACAACTTGGAAAAACTTCTGGTGTTAGACATCAAATCAATGTTGAAGCCAGCAGTAATTTTGCTTCAATTCTTCAATAAACTGCACCGCTACGTTTAGTTTAACGGCATTAGGTGCGCTTGACACAGGTGCGTGGTACTCGTACACCAAAACAGGAAACACCACTGGCGGGAACCGACCAGGAGCTTTTTCTCTCTTCTTTGAAATTCATTTTCATTACTGTTCTTCCAATGGACACTGTGAAGTTTGTTTATCTGTGACTTACTTGAAATTATTTAAAGTGAAACATTTTTTTTTTAATACAAACAAAATCTCTTGTAGATACCTTTTACTTTGAGATTTTCATTGCCCATACCTACAAGGGAATATTGGGTCACCATTTTGAAAAAACATTTGATGATGAAGACGGCTGTAATGCCAGAAACCGGTCCTAGGAAACTTGTTTCCGGTCCAGGGAAGGCATGGCTTGGCAGTTCGAGCTGGACTCTTCCCATGAGGCACAGGGTCAGACTGATTTGCATATGGCCATGTCTGAACTGAGGTGGCAGAGTGGGCTAAAGAACGGTGATGGGTTAAACCCAGATCTGTTGACTGGGTGTGAGTGTTTGATTGGTTCAGATACTCCGTCCATCACCACCACCCCACCCCCCTTTTGTACTGATGAAGAAGCATGACATTCCTTGGGATTTGTGAGGGCACCAAGAAATCATCTGTAGGATTCCCATCCCCTCTTTCATCCTCCGTCCTGTCCTCTTTTCTTCCTGATAGGGACAGTACCACCCCCCTTTGTTGAAGCTCCTGTACTGCTACCATACTCATCACATTCTTTTGGTATATAAGAAGAAAGGGTGCGATCACCATGCCACAGATACATTTTTTTTATACTCACAGAATGTCAGAGACAGAGGGTGTGTAAAACAAGGACATGTCATTAGTTCTAGGAATTTTGCGCAGTTACATTAGAACTCTGTGAGATTCAGTGGTATCCACCAATAGGCAGAATATATGTAGCTCGCATTGCAATTGAGTAGTGGTAGCACAAGCAGCTCTGAAAATTAGAACTAACGACACCATGCGTTGCGCAAGAGTGCAAGGCCATTCGAGTTGATTTAGCTGCAGCTAGAGTGGAAAATGTACTTGAACGGCTGCCCTCTGGCCGCTCGTGTATGCTGGCGACCCGACCCCCCCCCCCCCGTGTTAAAAAATTGCCCTAGGGTAGAGGTCTTCAAACTTTTTTGCTGTACGCCCCCCCCCCCCCTTAAGAAAATCTTAGGTTGGTCCCCCCTACAAAACTTCATGGCAGTACTTGGGAGAGTGGAAGAGTCAGGGCTGAATGCAGGGAGCGAGCTTATCGTTTCAGGGGTTCTTTTTCTGTAGCTCACAATCCACCCTAAATATGAGACTTATAAAAAAGCCAATATATCAAGCAAAAATACTACTACCTAGAATGTGGGTGTTATGAGCCCCTCACACTCCTGGGACCCTATGCAACTGCACCTGTTGCACTAATGATAGCCGTGGTCCTGCGCAGCAGACTTTGTTCCCTGCCTCTTTTACCCTTTCCCACCATGCCTGGCCACCACTACAATCTTGAAACAGATCCTCTGTCTCTTTCAGAATGGAATGTTCTCCCACATGGTGCCCACCACTTTGCAGCAAGGGTGCCCTCAGCCCTAATGCTAACAAGGAAAATGAGCCCCCAATCCTCTTTTAAAAATTAAAGCATGTGATAATTGTTATGTGGTGGGCCTCTCAAACTCTTGGCCCCGGTGCCACTGCACCTGCTTCAGTAATGAGATCAAGTGCCTGGCCAAGAGAGCAGTCTCCTCTGAACCTTGTTGAAGACATTGGCCTCCATCTTGCCCCCTCCTCTGCTCTGCCATCTCTCTGACACCTAAGCTAAGATAGCTCACCTGCTTCAATTATCCCCTCTCTTGGGCCGCTGGTCCAAGGACAGAAGCAGCACTGGGTCCTAACGTAAGCAAGGAGGAATATTAAAACCATACTAATTGGGGTTTAGAAGGTTCCGCACACCCCTGGGCCCCTGAGACTCTGCACCTGCTGCACAAATGATACCACCCATTCCACTGGCCATCACTCCTAGGCCTGAGCCCCAAAGCCAGATGGCTGTCTTCCTCATTGCGTATAAAAAGGGGGGAAAACGCACATCTCGCCCGTTGCTTTAGACCTCTCCCCTGCACAGGAAGGGTCATTTGGGGTGTAATGCTACCAGCAAAATAGGGTTCCCACCCATCTTTTTGTTAGTAACACAGACATATAGTTTGGTTGCAGTCATCCCTCATATCATTGTCCCAGTGTCACTGCACCATCTGCACTGGTGCCAGTGTTGGCCATTGAAAAATAAATCTCCACCTTCCTCAGGGGATCTCCCTGAGGAAGTTGTCTCTGTCCATTTGTGAAAATAATAGCCCCCGCATAGCAGCCTCTCCTCTGGGCCATCTCTTTTATACTATCCATGGACAGAGAACTAAAGAAGAAACAGGCTTTCTCACCAGGGTACCTACAATCTGAAAGAAAGGAAAATGTGTGCGATTGGTTAATCACCAAATGTAAAGGCTGCTTGGAACCGAATACAGGCTTTCATTTATGGAGTCACTTGAAGCTTCATGGTGGCAAAGATGTATTCTGTTTGAGAGGTGATCTGGGGTTGTTAAACTTTAGATAGCCTCCCCTTAATGGGCTTATACAAATGTTAGTACTAGGTACAGTGTATGACCTATTATTAAAAGATATTCTTTGAAAGTACTTGTCTTATCTTTAAAACTAGCAGCCCGCCCCAACGTTGTCCGGGGGCAATCAGGCATGCTGGTATTCCACCCGCTGACATGTAATTGCACTGGCCCCGTACTTTTAAGCAGAGTTTTGGGCGCTGGTACTTATTCTTAACTCTGCTTAACCCCAGGCTCACTTCCATTCCCACGTTGTCCGGGGGCAATCAGGCTTGCTCCCAGTCGCCGAAACCCAGGCCCCCAACCACCTCCTCAGCCCAAGTTCACCGCCACCTTCAGTGCCCCCAATCATCCGCACACGCCCTGCTCCCTAACACTGTGGCCACGCATCCGACGCTGCAAACGAGCAAAGCCAGTATACACGCCCCGCTGCAGCGCTAAAGTTTACCTGTCATCCCGCTCCAGTCCGCCTTACTTCACCGCTCCTTCCCGCGGTTCACGTACCTCAGGCCGCTCCAGTGTGGCTAAGTTCTCTGCTCCTCCCCGCGCTGTTGTCCGCCGCTGCTGCAGTCCAGTCCTCCTTACTTCACGCTCCTCCCCGCGGTTCACGTACCTCAGGCCGCTCCAGTGTGGCTAAGTTCTCCGCTCCTTCCCATGCTGTTGTCCGCGGCTCCTACCCGCGGTCTTGTCCGCCGCTCCTCTCGCGTTCCCATCCTCCGATGATGATGTCAGCACGTATGTGGTTAGCGCACACGGCCGGCGCTACTTTGAAGGGACTACTTTTTTTATTGTAAATTTTTTAAATAGCGTATATATCTTTTTTTTATATAGCCTATGTCCATCTACTGGACCTCCCCTTTCCAACGCTGTATTGGGTGTTGCGATTGGTGGTGTACTTTTCGAGTTTACCTGGCTCAAAGGACACAGTTCTCTCTTTATAATAGTAGTATAGATGAAATAATTTTGAGCAGCCTACCTTATACTCAGGATGACTGGCAATATGCAATTTTGCGACTGCAGAATCTTCCACATAATTATATCTTTGCCGCATAATCCACCATGTGCTGCATAATCTGCAGATTCTAAACATAAATAATGTGTTTCTAACTCAAACGGATACGAAGTAACTAAACATGTAACAATATGTGTAGTCACGCAATGGAAGGCCGATTGCAAAGTTTGACTGGTCACCTTCCTGTTGCTTATTGCTGTATTTGGGTGATAAACTGGTACCAATGAGGAGAAACCCTTGCCCAGACAATGTTGGCATGTGAAAAAATGACAAAACAGTGAACTAAAACCATTCTAAAAGGAGCCACTTTAAGCCTCATGTTATATTTTGCTTATTTTTGATGCACAGTTTATTCAGCCGTGCTGCATAATTTTGCCCTACCCTGCTGCATAGTTCCAGTGGCCACGCTGACACTGTGTGCAGTACACGTTTTAAATAATGACTTGCATATTCACAGTGCTGCCTGTTACAGACTAGAGCTTCATAGTGTTATAAATGCACAAGTCACTCTTACGCACTGCGCCAACCTGGATGCAATTGTCTGGTCATAAAATTAGGCATCTGCAGGGATCATATTGACCAATTGAGGTTTCACAACATAAAAGAAAGTGTTCCCAATGATTAGTTTAATTTGCATTTATTTTTCATTTAGGGTACGTGCATTAATTTATATGGAGATGGCGTAAGGTGAATACAAATATTTACAGAACGTTTTGTTCTTTTTGGCCACTTAGCAATGTCTTTGACCCCGCCACCATGGCGCCAAGAATCACTATGCATTTTTATGCATTTCAACTGCTTGATTTCGAAGAATACAGCCTGGCCACGCTCAATAAAGAAAGTTGCACTTCCAGGCCATCTTCATTTACAAATAGTTATAAAGACATTTGCGCCCCCCTGTGAACACAGCCACGTACCCCCAAGGGTGTGCGCCCCACAGTTTGATGACCTATGTCAGCTCGCGCTCGTCAACTGGTATATTCTGGAGCCTCATGGGAGAAAAATTCTGCTGTGCGACGACTGTCAGAATTGGCCAGAATTTGGCCAGAACTCTTCTTTACGGAGTAACACAGATTGGGCAAAATTTTGCCAGTTCTGCTGGTGGAATGGAACATTCCACCCACCCCTAATTAGTTCTTAAAGTTGAGAAATGAACAAGAGCCCCCATCAAAGCAATTGGGCAAGTACGGAGAGCGTTATCAGGTGCTTGAGGTCGTCTTGATGCAAACTAAGATATCATGCAGGCCCATGGATGGTGCCGCTAATTCCAGAGGCAGCCAAGTTGCGGAGGATCTAATGGAAAATCTTGTTTGGGACTGGAATGGACATGAACCTGAGTTTTTGTCAGCAGGTGGTGCTCCTGGTCTAGTCAGTCTGGCCTAATTGATGCATGTTGAGTTTTGAGATGAAGCAGATCTTACCAACCTACTCTACTGCCTCAAAACCAACTCCTAAGAAAAGGAAGTCTTAATATCATTCCTCATCAAAGATCTCTCCAGAGAAGGTCTCTTATCCCTACACACCATTGCCAATGTATCCCTCACTCAAGGCATTTTCCCGGAAGCTCTCCTTCCCATGATGACCTTGCCAACTAACCCTCATTGACAACATCATCAAAAAACAATTTGCACTCAACTCAAGCATCACGTCATTACAACCATTTCGTGTCCAACTACCAATGTGGCTTTAGATTAATCTGCAGACATTGTTGACAGTCCCACCCTCATCCACAATCTGAATTACTGAATGAGATTCACTGGTAATGGCCTCCACTGCTTTCCCTCCACCATATGGAACCGACACCAGCTCATTCACGTGGGCGCCTCCGGGTCCCACGAGATCCTAGCACCTAGTTACCCCTGGTTACATCTTGTTACCTGTCATCTTCAACCTCCATATGGAGCTGTTTCAGGTACTAATGACTGAAAATAGCATCAAGATGTATTAATATGGTGATGATACATAACTCTCCTAGAAAGTCTCATGTGCTCCAGAAATGCAACAGCTCAAACACTGCCTGCACCTCACCCAGACCAGGGGCCGTTGTATACATTGTGCCCTGTGGATGCAATGGGCATGTACCCCCACTGTGTGCGCCCCTGGGCACAATCGTGTAACAGAAGGGGACGCAGACACTGCTGCATCTCCCTCTGTAATACAGAAAGCGCTGCACACATGTAGTGCTAGTGCTATCATGAGAGGGTGTTCCCTCACTTACATGGGGTGTGGCCCCATGCAAATGAGGGGATCACTTTGCTTCTGCGCCTGCACCCTATTATGGACGTGGACCCAGAGGGAAACATTCCCATAGGAGGTGCACTGAAAGTGCGGCACAAAAAGGTGGAGCACTTTCAGTGTACCTCCCAAAGGCAGCCCTCTGGAGGGGAGAAAGAGGGTCCAATGGATCCCCCAGACACTCCCCTGCATGCGGATGCTGTCACTCAACGCATCCGCCTGGAAGTGGATCTCTATCCCCTCTACAAAGTGCAGGTGGGTTGCTGCTGGCGCAGTGAAACAGGGAGCGGTACTGAAGCAGCTGCTCCGCATTTCACTTGAATGTGCTGCCCTGCGGCCAGCGCAAGTTTGCGGGTGCCCTGGGGGCAGCACATTCTTTCTGATACGGACCACGTTCCCTGTTTGAACCTGACACGCCTTTTGAAAAATGCACCATGGTGCAAACGAGGAGAGTGCGCCGTATACATGCTGCGGCCCCTGGCTGTCCAGCACTCATCTGAACCTCAGCCCAAACAAGACAGAATTCATGGTATTTATTAAGAACAACAAATAACAACTGGTATAAATTTTGCTCTATGGCATGAACCTTAACTATTTCTAAACCCAACTTTCACCCAATGCCACGTCACGTAGATTCAACCTGATCTTAATACTCAAGGAAAATATTGTCAAGAGCTCGAAGCTGGCCTGGTGCTAGCTCTCGCTACTAAAGAAAGTGAATCTGTTCCTTCCAGAAATCAATTTCAAAACTGCTGTTCAAGCCTTGTACTTTTGTGTCTAAATGATGGATGGGCCTTCTCCATGGCCTCCAAAATTTAAATAATGGCCCGCGTTAAGGGCCCCTTACATGCCGCAGCGCTCTCATCCATGGCCTGAAGAAATATGATCACATCACCCCAATTCTGATGGAACTGCATTCGCACACTATGACGGCCGTCACAATTTTCTAAATTTGCATCATTGACAAAGCATCACAAACCGCACCCACGCCCCTCTGGCAGACCAGCTCACCATCTCTGGTGGGTGTCAGCACAGCCGCAGCCAGGACACCATCAGACTGAAAACAAAGAAGCATAAAAAAGAACATGCATTGGAAATGCAATATGTCTCGCATTAGAAAAGTTGGAGCTATTGGTCTTGTAAATGACTTTTTTTTATTTATGTGTTGTTTTTGAAAATAGCTAAATTAATAGCTTTGTCATTTACAATGCCAATAGTTATAACTTTCGCAAATGTGACACCTATAGCATTTGTAATGCAACATGTTTTGTATTTACGTGACTTAGATGTATTGATATTACAAATAACTATGGCTTTTAATTTTTGTAAATAATTAATACTTAAATAATTTATTTAATTTATAATGGCAATAGCTTAAACGTTTGTAAATAACTTTTGTGAAGATTATGTTCAGTGTATTTTATTGTGACAAAAATCCAAGAACATTGCATTTGCACCTACACACACAGAGCCACACACATATAGATGTGGTGGTGGTGGATCTGGGGGATATGGTGGTGGTGGATGTGGTGGTGGTGGTGATGGTGGATGTGGTGGTGGATGTGGGGGTGGATGTGGTGGTGGATGTGGTGGTGGTGGTGGATGTGGTGGTGATGTGGTGGATGTGGTGGTTGTGGATGTGGTGAAAGTGGTGGTGGATGTGGTGGTGGAAGTGCTGGTGGTGGGTGTGGTGGATGTGGTGGTGGTGGATGCGGTGGTGGATGAGGTGGCGGATGTGCTGGTGGATGTGGTGGATGTGGTGGATGCGGTGGTGGATGTGGTGGTGGTGGTCGATGCGGTGGTGGATGTGGTGGTGGATGTGGATGCGGTGGATGTGGTGGTGGTGGTGGATGTGGTGGTGGTGGTGGTGGATGTGGTGGTGGTGGATGTGGTGGTGGATGCGGTGGTGGATGTGGCGGTGGATATCATGGTGGATGTGGATGTGATGGTGGATGTGGTGGTGGTGGATGTGGTGGTGGTGGTGATGGTGGATGTGGTGGTGGATGTGGGGGTGGATGTGGTGGTGGATGTGGTGGTGGTGGTGGATGTGGTGGTGATGTGGTGGATGTGGTGGTTGTGGATGTGGTGAAAGTGGTGGTGGATGTGGTGGTGGAAGTGCTGGTGGTGGGTGTGGTGGATGTGGTGGTGGTGGATGCGGTGGTGGATGAGGTGGCGGATGTGCTGGTGGATGTGGTGGTGGTGGATGCGGTGGTGGATGTGGTGGTGGTGGTCGATGCGGTGGTGGATGTGGTGGTGGATGTGGATGCGGTGGATGTGGTGGTGGTGGTGGATGTGGTGGTGGTGGTGGTGGATGTGGTGGTGGTTGATGTGGTGGTGGATGCGGTGGTGGATGTGGCGGTGGATATCATGGTGGATGTGGATGTGATGGTGGATGTGGTGGTGGTGGATGCGGTAGTGAAGTGGTGGTGGATGTGGTGGTGATGGTGGATGTGGTGGTGGTGGTGGATGTGGTGGTGGTGGTGGTGGTGGATGTGGTGGTGGATGTGGTGGTGGTGGATGTGGCGGTGGTGGATGTGGTGGTGGTGGATGTGGTGGATGTGGCGGTGGTGGATGTGGTGGTGGATGCGATGGTGGTGGATGTGGTGGTGGTGGTGGATGTGGTGGTGGGGAGAGAGTGGGCAGGGCTTCAAGTCCATACTCCAATACAGCACACCTTGCATAGCAGTGCATGGGCTGACCAGGCTCGACCTATTAAATGAAATTAGAAGAGAGAAGTACGTTGGGAGTAGATAACAAAGGAGTAAAGGGAAGAAAAGTCGGGAGAAAGAATGAGTTACGGAGAAGGAGGGCAACATAATGATTCAAAATTAAAAGTACGGAGGATATGGAATGTGGAGGTGACAGCTGGCAGGAACGAGAGGAAAGTGAGAGATGTCTCTTTCTTTATAAATAACTTTTCGAGCTGTGGATAGAAGCATCACAGAATTTGAGTGAACGCGAACGTTGTCCCATTTTTTCAGCTCTTAGAGCGTGCACTCTTTCTCGACATTAAAGCCTTGCGGACCCTAGTGAGAGTGACTTGTTTAGAGTTTCGTTCAAAGCCACTTTGCCACTTTGCCGCTGTCTGCATTGGCTTCACAATACATATAGCTCAACTTTAACAACTCTGGCTAGTCACCCAAAAATATGGCTGGTGTGCTGAAGAGTGAAGAAGGCGACGTTGTTCGTGTGCCAGCAGGAGAGGTCCGCAGTTGTGCGTCTCCTCCCTCATCGTCTGGCTCCTGGAGGAGGGTTAGTGGCTCTCGTGATATCCTCGGGCAAAGGGAGGAGGGTGGGAAGAAGCCGGGGGGAGGGAAGGAAGGGGGAGGAGAGGCGGGATGTTTTTTGCAAGCTTTAAACAAGGGGCGGAGCGAGGGGGAGGTGTGCTGGGAGAGAGAGTGGGGAGGGGAAGAGCTGCTGGCGGAGCATCCTTGTTATGGGCGATATGTTGCTGTAAAGTGGATTATAGGCTGATCGACTAAGAGTCGGCAGGCTGGGGAACAGATGCTGCTGGGGAACGCATGAGGGGAGGTGCTGGCGGCTGGGGAGGCAGGTGGCGGAGAGCAAGGGGCGGAGCGGGAAGAGCTGCAGAACAAAATAGTGTGTAACTTTCTTTCTTTACCGAGCAGTTTATGCAATCTCTACAAGTTGCGCTACAAGAATCTGGGAAATTTTCTGCATGTCCAGCTGATGCCTGAATTCCGTGCTGTATGCTAGAGTGCTGGGGGGGAGGGGGCGGAGCGGGAAGAGCGTCGTGAGGGGAGAGAGAGTGGGGAGAGGGCGGAGCAGGAAGAGCTGCTCTCGGCAGGCTGTGTCAGTGTGGAATGCTGGTGGCTGGGGAGGCAGGGGGCGGAGAGCAAGGGGCGGAGCGAGGGGGAGGTGTGCTGGGAGAGAGAGTGGGGAGGGGAAGAGCTGCTGGCGGAGCATCCTTGTTATGGGCGCCCTCGGAAACATGCCCCGTTCTGTGAGAGGAATCGGTGTGGAGAGCAGAGGCTTCCGCCAACAGATGGGTAGGAGAGACTCAAAGCTATCGGGCAGTGGCAGTGCTGGAGGCGACTTGCAACCAAAGAAGCCGCACTGAAGACAAGCAGTAAAGTGGATTATAGGCTGATCGACTAAGAGTCGGCAGGCTGGGGAACAGATGCTGCTGGGGAATGGATGAGGGGAGGTGCTGGCGGCTTGGGAGGCAGGGGGCGGAGAGCAAGGGGCGGAGCGGGAAGAGCTGCAGAACAAAATAGTGTGTAACTTTCTTTCTTTAGTGAGCAGTTTATGCAATCTCTACAAGTTGCGCTATAAGAATCTGGGAAATTTTCCGCATGTCCAGCTGATGCCTGAATTCCGTGCTGTATGCTGGAGGGGGAGGTGTGCTGGGAGAGAGAGTGGGGAGGGGGCGGAGCGGGAAGAGCGTCGTGAGGAGAGAGAGAGTAGGGAGAGGGCGGAGCGTGAAGAGCTGCTCTCGGCAGGCTGTGTCAGTGTGGAATGCTGGCGGCTGGGGAGGCAGGGGGCGGAGAGCAAGGGGCGGAGCGAGGGGGAGGTGTGCTGGGGGAGAGAGTGGGGAGGGGAAGAGCTGCTGGCGGAGCATCCTTGTTATGGGCGATGTGTTGCTGTAAAGTGGATTGTAGGCTGTTCGAGTAAGAGTAGACCAAGGTCTATGTGTCAGTGTGAGTGATCTCAACATCACAGAACAAAATAGTGTCGAGCAGTTTATGCAATCTGTACAAGTTGCGCTATAAGAATCTGGGAAATTTTCCGCATGTCCAGCTGATGCCTGAATTCCGTGCTGTATGCTAGAGTGCTGGGAGAGAGAGTGGGGAGGGGGCGGAGCGGGAGGAGCGTCGTGAGGGGAGAGAGAGTGGGGAGAGGGCGGAGCAGGAGGAGCTGCTCTCGGCAGGCTGGGGAACAGATGCTGCTGGGGAACTGATGAGGGGAGGTGCCCTGAAGAAATGCGACACGGCAGGCAGGGGAGGGGGCGGAGCGGGGGCGTGGGAGGAGTGCGGCTGAGGGAAAAGACATGCAAGGCAGGCGGCTGGGGGCATGTGCACGCGCTTTTAATGTCAATGCGCATGCTCATTGAGCTTGAATTTCACGGGCACTACAAGGAATCGCCATCGACCTGCAAGTTGGTTAAAGTCTGTTTAAGCCCCCATAGTCTTGCAAGCTCAATGCGCATGCGCATTGACAGGCGAGACCTAAAAACCATGGGAAGAACCATGGGAACAAGGGTCTGGTGCAACATTCCTAAACATCAGGACCTCCCCGACCCTTCTGGAATTTAGGAAAGAACTGAAGACACGCCTCTTTAAAGAGTACAACGTATCAGTTTCTGTCTGCTTCCAGGACCTAGCTACCTCTTCAGTAATGGCCTTCTTTTCCTTTGACCCCGAACAGACCTACACTGCCTTTTGGACAACTTCGAGTTGTCGAAAATGTACATACATATATACATTAGAGAAAGCCGTAAGTCTGTACTGCGGGTCTGCGACCACGCATATATCTACATTTGCGACTCTGAGGCATTCACAAACATTTTTTTTTTTAAACTGGAAACTTGCGACTGTCGGATGGTTCCCACCATACTCCTGAAAAACCTATAGCAGTTAGATTTCCACTTGAGTACCCATTAGTATTTTCTCCTGTAAACATCTAGGGACTCATTTATGAGGCCGTGCGTCACTTTTACGGTGCCGGTGCGTCACTTTTTGTGACGCACCAGTGGCGTAAAAAATGCGCCTTGTTGCACCATATTTACAAAGTGACGCATCTAGGTAGATGCGTCACTTTGTAAACCCCTGCGCCACATTATACCTGCGCCAGGTAAAATGTATGCAAGGGGGGCGTATTGACGCAAGAAAGGGTCGTAGAAGTGACGCAGTGAAATCTATGAGATTTCACTGCGTCACTTCTAGGATGCCGTTGCGTCAAAATCTTGCGCCTGCCTCACAGCAGGCGTAAGACTGACGCAGGGCCTTCACATGGGGCTTGCCCATGTGAAAGGACGCATTGCTGGAGTTGCGTCACTTTTGTGACACACTCCAGCAATGCGTCACTTTTTCACTTACAGATACGTCAGAAATACTGACGTATCTGTAACTCCTTGCGCAATGATGCGTCATAATTTATATATGACGCATCATTGGTGTCGCAAGGAGGGCGCAATGAAAAGTGACACATCACTGTTTTCACGCAGCGATGCGTCACTTTTCATAAATGAGGCCCCTAATACTTGCATTTGCACGTTCCCAGTATTCTTTTATTTTCTGCTACAGATAAAATCCTTTTGTGCACACCAGAAATGCTGAAGTTGTTCCCTTCCACGTCCTATCCTGGAAAGCAGTCTACTCCTGCCCTTGCCAATTACATATTCAACCTTTTTCTGTTTTTTCTGGGATGAAGGGGTCAGAAAGGAGGTTGTGGATATGCCCATACATGCCACTTTGTTGATGTGCACAAACTCACAGTGCAACCTTTGTACACCCCGTAGCAGACCATTCCTCTCCCACATGAGTTGATTTACTCACACAAAAATCTTCATGCGAGTAAATCCTTTTATGTCTGCTAAACCAATTATAAAAAATACCACTTATCTAAGCCAAAAGTATGCCTACAAGTTGTTTGGGGAATTAGATGTTGAAATTTCCAGCCTATATTTACCCAGAATTATAAAAAACACGAGGTGATGGATGGAATGTTTGAATTCATCTCAGCCACTGGGAATCACTCAGGCCGCATTCCAATCCATCGTTTTTCACCCAACATGGCACCTCAGCGCCAGGATACCCGTAGGGTGACAGTCATGCGCTATATAAGTACTTTCTTTCATTTCATTCATTTCATTTCATTTCATTTCATTTCAGTTTGTACCCAGCCATGTGCAAATCAATCCTAACCCTGCTCCTCATGGGACATTCTTTTGGTATATAAGAAGAAAGGGTGCGATCACCATGCCACCGATACATTTTTTATATACTCACAGAATGTCAGAGACAGAGGGTCTGTAAAACAAGGACATGTCATTAGTTCTAGTGGTGGGCGAAACTTGCAGCGTTTCACTTCGTGGAATTTTGCACAGTTACATTAGAACTCTGTGAGATTCAGCGGTATCCACCAATAGGCGGAATATATGTAGCTCGCATTGCAATTGAGTAGTGGTAGCACAAGCAGCTCTGAAAATCTGAACTAACGACACCATGCGTTGCGCAAGAGTGCAAGGCCATTCGAGTTGATTTTGCTGCAGCTAGAGTAGAAAATGTATTAAACGACAGCAAATCTACTCGAACGGCTGCCCTCTGACCACTCGTGTATGCTGGCGACCCCCCCCCCCCGTGTTAAAAAATTGCCCTAGGGTAGAGGTCTTCAAACTTTTTTGCTGTAAGCCCCCCCCTTAAGAAAATCATCTGTTGACTGGGTGTGAGTGTTTGATTGGTTCAGATGCTCCGTCCATCACCACCACCCCACCCCCCTTTTGTACTGATGATGAAGCATGACATTCCTTGGGATTTGTGAGGGCACCAAGAAATCATCTGTAGGATTCCCATCCCCTGTTTCATCCTCCGTCCTGTCCTCTTTTCTTCCTGATAGGGACAGTACCACCCCCATTTGTTGAAGCTCCTGTACTGCTACCATACTCATCACATTCTTTTGGTATATAAGAAGAAAGGGTGCGATCACCATGCCACCGATACATTTTTTATATACTCACAGAATGTCAGAGACAGAGGGTCTGTAAAACAAGGACATGTCATTAGTTCTAGTGGTGGGCGAAACTTGCAGCGTTTCACTTCGTGGAATTTTGCACAGTTACATTAGAACTCTGTGAGATTCAGCGGTATCCACCAATAGGCGGAATATATGTAGCTCGCATTGCAATTGAGTAGTGGTAGCACAAGCAGCTCTGAAAATCTGAACTAACGACACCATGCGTTGCGCAAGAGTGCAAGGCCATTCGAGTTGATTTTGCTGCAGCTAGAGTAGAAAATGTATTAAACGACAGCAAATCTACTCGAACGGCTGCCCTCTGACCACTCGTGTATGCTGGCGACCCCCCCCCCCTCCCGTGTTAAAAAATTGCCCTAGGGTAGAGGTCTTCAAACTTTTTTGCTGTAAGCCCCCCCCTTAAGAAAATCATCTGTTGACTGGGTGTGAGTGTTTGATTGGTTCAGATGCTCCGTCCATCACCACCACCCCACCCCCCTTTTGTACTGATGATGAAGCATGACATTCCTTGGGATTTGTGAGGGCACCAAGAAATCATCTGTAGAATTCCCATCCCCTGTTTCATCCTCCGTCCTGTCCTCTTTTCTTCCTGATAGGGACAGTACCACCCCCATTTGTTGAAGCTCCTGTACTGCTACCATACTCATCACATTCTTTTGGTATATAAGAAGAAAGGGTGCGATCACCATGCCACCGATACATTTTTTATATACTCACAGAATGTCAGAGACAGAGGGTCTGTAAAACAAGGACATGTCATTAGTTCTAGTGGTGGGCGAAACTTGCAGCGTTTCACTTCGTGGAATTTTGCACAGTTACATTAGAACTCTGTGAGATTCAGTGGTATCCACCAATAGGCGGAATATATGTAGCTCGCATTGCAATTGAGTAGTGGTAGCACAAGCAGCTCTGAAAATCTGAACTAACGACACCATGCGTGCGCAAGAGTGCAAGGCCATTTGAGTTGATTTTGCTGCAGCTAGAGTAGAAAATGTATTAAACGACAGCAAATCTACTCGAACGGCTGCCCTCTGACCACTCGTGTATGCTGGCGACCCCCCTCCCCCCCCCCCGTGTTAAAAAATTGCCCTAGGGTAGAGGTCTTCAAACTTTTTTGCTGTAAGCCCCCCCCTTAAGAAAATCTTTTTAGGTTGGCCCCCCCTACAAAACTTCATGGCAGTACTTGGGAGAGTGGAAGGGTCAGGGCTGAATGCAGGGAGCAGGCTTATCGTTTCAGGGGTACTTTTTCTGTAGCTCACAATCCACCGTAAATATGAGACTTATAAAAAAGCAAATATATCAAGCAAAAATACTACTACCTAGAATGTGGGTGTTATGAGCCCCTCACACTCCTGGGACCCTATGCAACTGCACCTGTTGCACTAATGATAGCCGTGGTCCTGCGCCGCAGACTTTGTTCCCTGCCTCGTTTACCCTTTCCCACCATGCCTGGCCACCACTCCAATCTTGAAACAGATCCTCTGTCTCTTTCAGAATGGAATGTTCTCGCACATGGTGCCCACCACTTTGCAGCAAGGGTGCCCTGAGCCCTAATGCTAACAAGGAAAATGAGCCTCCAATCCTTTTTTAAAAATTAAAGCATGTGATAATTGTTATGTGGTGGGCCTCTCAAACTCTTGGCCCCGGTGCCACTGCACCTGCTTCAGTAATGAGATCAAATGCCTGACCAAGAGGGCAGTCTCCTCTGAACCTTGTTGAAGACATTGGCCTCCATCTTGCCCCCTCCTCTGCTCTGCCATCTCTCTGACACCTAAGCTAAGATAGCTCGCCTGCTTCAATTATCCCCTCTCTTGGGCCGCTGGTCCAAGGACAGAAGCAGCACTGGGTCCTAGCGTAAGCAAGGAGGAATATTAAAACCATACTAATTGGGGTTTAGAAGGTGCCACACACCCCAGGGCCCCTGAGACTCTGCACCTGCTGCACAAAATATACCACCCATTCCACTGGCCACCACTCCTAGCCCTGAGCCCCAAAGCCAGATGGCTGTCTTCCTCATTTCGTAAAAAAAGGGGGGAAAACGCACATCTCGCCCCGTTGCTTTAGACCTCTCCCCTGCACAGGAAGGGCCACTTGGGGCGTAATGCTACCAGCAAAATAGGGTTCCCACCCATCTTTTTGTTAGTAACACAGACATATAGTTGGGTTGCAGTCATCCCTCATATCATTGTCCCAGTGTCACTGCACCATCTGCACTGGTGCCAGTGTTGGCCATTGAAAAATAAATCTCCATCTTCCTCAGGGGATCTCCCTGAGGAAGTTGTCTCTGTCCATTTGTGAATAAAAATAATAGCCCCCGCATAGCAGCCTCTCCTCTGGGCCATCTCTTTTATACTATCCATGGACAGAGAACTAAAGAAGAAACAGGCTTTCTCACCAGGGTACCTACAATCTGAAAGAAAGGTAAATGTGTGCAATTGGTTAATCACCAAATGTAAAGGCTGCTTGGAACCGAATACAGGCTTTCATTTATGGAGTCACTTGAAGCTTCATGGTGGCAAAGATGTATTCTTTTTGAGAGGTGATCTGGGGTTGTTAAACTTTAGATAGCATCCCCTTAATGGGCTTATAGAAATGTTAGTACTAGGTACAGTGTATGACCTATTATTAAAAGATATTCTTTGAAAGTACTTGTCTTATCTTTAAAACTAGCAGCCCGCCCCAACGTTGTCCGGGGGCAATCAGGCTTGCTGGTATTGTACCCGCCGACATGTAATTGCACTGGTCCCGTACTTTTAAGCAGAGTTTTGGACGCTGGTACTTATTCTTAACTCTGCTTAACCCCAGGCTCACTTCCCTTCCCACGTTGTCCGGGGGCAATCAGACTTGCTCCCAGTCGCCGAAACCCAGGCCCCCAACCACCTCCTCAGCCCAAGTTCACCGCCACTTTCAGTGCCCCCAATCATCCGCACACGCCCTGCTCCCTAACACTGTGGCCACGCATCCGACGCTGCAAACGAACAAAGCCAGTATACACGCCCCGCTGCAGCGCTAAAGTTTACCTGTCATCCCGCTCCAGTCCGCCTTACTTCACCGCTCCTCCCCGTGGTTCACGTACCTCAGGCCGCTCCAGTGTGGCTAAGTTCTCTGCTCCTCCCCGCGCTGTTGTCCGCCGCTGCTGCAGTCCAGTCCTTCTTACTTCACGCTCCTCTCCGCGGTTCACGTACCTCAGGCCGCTCTAGTGTGGCTAAGTTCTCCGCTCCTCCCCACGCTGTTGTCCGCCGCTCCTACCCGTGGTCTTGTCCGCCGCTCCTCCTCGTGCTCCCGTCCTCCGATGATGATGTCAGCACATATGTGGTTAGCGCACACGGCCGGCGCTACTTCGAAGGGACTACTTTTTTTATAGTAAATTTTTTAAATAACGTATATTTTTTTTTTTTTATATAGCCTATGTCCATCTACTGGACCTCCCCTTTCCAACGCTGTATTGGGTGTTGCGATTGGTGGTGTACTTTTCGAGTTTACCTGGCTCAAAGGACACAGTTCTCTCTTTATAATAGTAGTATAGATGAAATAATTTTGAGCAGCCTACCTTATACTCAGGATGACTGGCAATATGCAATTTTGCGACTGCAGAATCTTCCACATAATTATATCTTTGCCGCATAATCCACCATGTGCTGCATAATCTGCAGATTCTAAACATAAATAATGTGTTTCTAACTCAAACGGATACGAAGTAACTAAACATGTAACAATATGTGTAGCCACGCAGTGGAAGGCCGCTTGCAAAGTTTGACTGGTCACCTTCCTGTTGCTTATTGCTGTATTTGGGTGATAAACTGGTACCAATGAGGAGAAACCCTTGCCCAGACAATGTTAGCATGTGAAAAAATGACTAAATAGTGAACTAAAACCATTCTAAAAGGAGCCACTTTAAGCCTCATGTTATATTTTGCTTATTTTTGATGCACAGTTTATTCAGCCGTGCTGCATAATTTTGCCCTACCCTGCTGCATAGTTCCAGTGGCCATGCTGACACTGTGTGCAGTACACATTTTAAATAATGACTTGCATATTCACAGTGCTTTCTGTTACAGGCTAGAGCTTCATAGTGTTATAAATGCACAAGTCACTCTTACGCACTGCGCCAACCTGGATGCAATTGTCTGGTCATAAAATTAGGCATCTGCAGGGATCATATTGACCAATTGAGGTTTCACAACATAAAAGAAAGTGTTCCCAATGATTAGTTTAATTTGCATTTATTTTTCATTTAGGGTACGTGCATTCATTTATATGGAGATGGCGTAAGGTGAATACAAATATTTACAGAACGTTTTGTTCTTTTTGGCCACTTAGCAATGTCTTTGACCCCGCCACCATGGCGCCAAGAATCACTATGCATTTTTATGCATTTCAACTGCTTGATTTCGAAGAATACAGCCTGGCCACGCTCAATAAAGAAAGTTGCACTTCCAGGCCATCTTCATTTACAAATAGTTATAAAGACATTTGCGCCTCCCTGTGAACACAGCCACTTACTCCCAAGGGTGTGCGCCCCACAGTTTGATGACCTATGTCAGCTCGGGCTCGTCAACTAGTATATTCAATTCAATATTGCTTTATTCGATTTTGGTTGCAAATCATAAAAGCATACATTACAAACATACATATTTCATAAATACAAATTGTCATTTAAACATTTATTATACATTTAAAATACATTATTTACAAGCTAAAAATGTAAATTGATTGGCAAACTGCGAATTGAATTTAGGTATCTAAGCATTACTTGTTAAGTCTGTAAAATTAGGGTTTCAGTTTGTTCTGATGAGTGCTCGAGAGTTAAGCGGTGGCAGACAACAGATTTAAGAAAGTTTGCCACTAAGAAAACCAAACGTTCACCCTGTAACAATTGTAGGAACAGCAATGCTGGACGATATTGTTTAAAACCACTAGTCCTTAGAAAGGGTACAAGCCATTTTTTTCTAAGGTTTTAATAAAATGTACAAAAATATAAAATATGGGAAGTGGTTAGCAGCGAGTGCCCATCGCAAGGACAAGGGGGAAGTACTTTTGGCCAATTATTTCTTGTAGGATGTGTGGCCAATCTATGGAAGGAATTCATTCTAAACCTTACCAGCAGATGTCGTTCATAACTCGTGGTGTTATAGGTGAGGTATGGTTGTATTGAAGGTTCCGTTTGTATAAGGAGGGCATGAGTAACAGAAGGCTTCGTAATTTCATTAGTTAATCTCAGAGCCTCTAGGTGAGCAAAACATTTCTTTTTTAGAACCTTTCTCAGTACCTCACTAATTAGGGAAGGATTAGAATAGTATTGGGGCCAGCCCAAATCTTGAAAAAATCTCGCTACATATCGCAGCCACCTTGAGTTACTGGCGTCATCCATTTTCGCACAGTCGGAAAGGATATGCTGGGTGAAAATTGCTTTTTCTGAGGTCCATATCCTGTGCCACAGTAACAATAGTTCAATTCTTGCTAGGTCCGTGATGTATGGGAGACCTAGCTCAATGTGGCAGGCAAGAGTGCCCATACTACCAGGTACACCAAGTAAATATCTAAGAAAAGTGTTTTTCACCCGTTGGATGCTTTCAAGTACAACAAAGCCCCAAAGGCCCGCCCCATACAGAGCCACAGAAAGACATTTGGCTCTGTAAAACGTTAACATTTCCAATGGTGCTCTCTTCCCCAGCTTTCTAGCAAAATTAGTTAGGGCTGCTGTTGTTCTTAGGAAAAGCAGCTTGCGGGTGTCAACGGCAGCTCTCTATGAGAGTTTATGGTCAATAGTTATGCCTAGATAGCAGTATTTGTCAGTAGTCGCTATTTTTTCTTTATTGAGGTAAATCCCCCTCATTTTATTTTTGCGACTTGAACCCACCCTCATGACAAAGGTTTTGCTAATATTTATTTTTAGATCCAGACCTGCCATACACTTTGAGTACCTATCCAGGTTCTTTTGTAGTTCAATTGGAGTGCGAGCTAGTATTACTGTATCGTCCGCATACAGTAATGCGGGGATTGGGCGATTTTCCACCATTGGGAGGTCTTGGGAGTTTTCCAGCATCTCTCTTTCTAGCCCGTTGGTATATAGGGTAAAAAGGAGGGGAGCCAGGACACATCCCTGCCTCACGCCTCTTTCTATAGGAAAATCCTCCGTCAACTCTCCTCCTGCTCCGTAGCGGACTTTGGCTGTGGCATTGGCATAGAGTTCCCTCAGGAATTTCACTTCGTTTGATGGTGCCCCCATATCGGTCAACAAGGACCAAAGTTTAGAGTGGGAACTAGTATATTCTGGAGCCTCATGGGAGAAAAATTCTGCTGTGCGACGACTGGCAGAATTGGCCAGAATTTGGCCAGAACTCTTCATTACGGAGTAACACAGATTGGGCAAAATTTTGCCAGTTCTGCTGGTGGAATGGAACATTCCACCCACCCCTAATTAGTTCTTGAAGTTGAGAAATGAACAAGAGCCCCCATCGAAGCAATTGGGCAAGTACGGAGAGCGTTATCAGGTGCTTGAGTGCGTCTTGATGCAAACTACGATATCATCTAGGCCCATGGATGGCGCTGCTAATTCCAGAGGCAGCCAAGTTGCGGAGGATCTAATGGAAAAGTCTTGTTTGGGACTGGAATGGACATGAACCTGAGTTTTTGTCAGCAGGTGTGGCTCCTGGTCTAGTAAGTCTGGCCTAATTGATGCATGTTGAGTTTTGAGATGAAGCAGATCTTACCGACCAACTCTACTGCCTCAAAACCAACTCCTAAGAAAAGGAAGTCTTAATATCATCAAAGATCTCTCCAGAGAAGGTCTCTAACCCATACACACCATTGCCAATGTATCCCTCACTCAAGGCATTTTCCCGGAAGCTCTCCATCCCATGATGACCGTACCAACTACCCCTCATTGACAACATCATCAAAAAACAATTTGCACTCAACTCAAGCATCACGCCATTACAACCATCTCGTGTCCAACTACCAATGTGGCTTAAGATTAATCTGCAGACATTGTTGACAGTCCCACCCTCATCCACAATCTGAATTACTGAATGAGATTCACTGGTAATGGCCTCCACTGCTTTCCCTCCACCATATGGAACCGACACCAGCTCATTCATGTGGGCGCCTCCGGGTCCCACGAGATCCTAGCACCTAGTTACCCCTGGTTACATCTTGTTACTTGTCATCTTCAACCTCCATATGGAGCTGTTTCAGGTACTAATGACTGAAAATAGCATCAAGATGTATTAATATGGTGATGATACATAACTCTCCTGGAAAGTCTCATCTGCTCCAGACATGCAACAGCTGAAACACTGCCTGCACCTCATCCAGACCATTGGCCGTTTTATACATTGTGCCCTGTGGACGCAACGGGCATGTACCCCCACTGTGTGCGCCCCTGGGCACAATCATATAACAGAAGGGGACGCAGACACTGCTGCATCTCCCTCTGTAATACAGAAAGCGCTGCGCACATGTAGTGCTAGTGCTATCATGAGAGGGCGTTCCCTCACTTACATGGGGTGTGGCCCCATGCAAATGAGGGGATCACTTTGCTTCTGCGCCTGCACCGTATTATGGACGTGGACGCAGAGGCAAACATTCCCATAGGAGGTGCACTGAAAGTGCGGCACCAAAATGTGGAACACTTTCAGTGTACCTCCCAAAGGCAGCCCTCTGGAGGGGAGAAAGGGGGTCCATTGGATCCCCCAGACACTCCCCTGCAAGCTGATGCTGTCACTCAACGCATCCGCCTGCAAGGGGATCTCTATCCCCTCTACAAAGTGCAAGTGGGTTGCTGCCGGCACAGTGAAACAGGGAGCGGTACTGAAGCAGCTGCTCCGCATTTCACTTGAATGCGCTGCCCTGCGGCCAGCGCAAGTTTGCGGGTGCCCTGGGGGCAGCACATTCTTTCTGATACGGACCACGTTCCCTATTTGCACCTGGCACGCCTTTTGAAAAATGCACCATGGTGCAAACGAGGAAAGTGCGCCGTATACATGCTGCGGTCCCTGGCTGTCCAGCACTCATCTGAACCTCAGCCTAAACAAGACAGAATTCAGGGTACTTATTAAGAACAACAAATAACAACTGGTATAAATGTTGCTCTATGGCATGAACCTTAACTACTTCTAAACCCAACTTTTACCCAATGCCACGTCACGTAGATTCAACTTGATCCTCAAACTCAAGGAAAATATTGTCAAGAACTTGAAGCTGGCCTGGTACTAGCTCTCGCTACTAAAGAAAGTGAATCTGTTCCTTCCAGAAATTAATTTCAAAACTGCTGTTCAAGCTTTGTACTTTTGTGTCTAAATGATGGATAGGGCCTTCTCCATGGCCACCAAGATTAAAGAATGGCCCGCGTTAAGGGCCCCTTACATGCCGCAGCGCTTCTCATCCATAGCCTGAAGAAATATGATCACATCACTCCAATTCTGATGGAACTGCATTTGCACACCATGACGGCCCTCACAATTTTCTAAATTTGCATCATTGAAAAAGCATCACACACCGCACCCACGCCCCTCTGGCTGACCAGATCACCATCTCTGGTGGGTCTCAGCACAGCCCGAGCCAGGACACCATCAGACTGAAAACAAAGAAGCATAAAAAAGAAAAACCATGGGAAAAACCATGGGAACAAGGGTCTGGTGCAACATTCCTGAACATCAGGACCTCAGGAAAGAACTGAAGACACGCCTCTTTAAAGAGTCCAACGCATCAGTTTCTGCCTGCTTCCAGGACCTAGCTACCTCTTCAGTAATGGCCTTCTTTTCCTGTGACCCTGAACAGACCTACACTGCCTTTTGGACAACTTCGAGTTGTCGAAAATGTGCATACATATATACATTAGAGAAAGTCGTAAGTGTGTACTGCGGGTCTGCGACTCTGAGGCATTCACAAACATTTTTTAAAAAACTGGAAACTTGTGACTGTTGGAGGGCTCCCACCATACTCCTGAAAAACCTATAGCAGTTAGATTTTCACTTGAGTACCCACTAGTATTTTCTCCTGTAAACATCTACTGCTTGCATTTGCACGTTCCCAGTATACTTTTATTTTCTGCTACAGATAAAATCCTTTTGTGCACACCAGAAATGCTGAAGTTGTTCCCTTCCACGTCCTATCCTGGAAAGCAACCTTCTTCTGCCCTTGCCAATTACATTTTCTACTTTTTTTCTGGGATGAAGGGGTCAGAAAGAAGGTTGTGAATATGCCCATACATGCCACTTTGTTGATATACCGTACACAAACTCACAGTGCAACCTTTGTACACCCTGTTGCAGACCACTCCTCTCCCACATGAGTTGATTTACTCACACAAAAAACTTCATGCGAGTAAATCCTTTTATGTCTGCTAAACCAATTATAAAAAATACCACTTATCTAAGCCAAACGTATGCCTACAAGTTGTTTGGGGAATTAGATGTTGAAATTTGCAGCCTATATTTACCCAGAATTATAAAAAAACACGAGGTGATGGATGGAATGTTTGAATTCATCTCAGCCACTGGGAATCACTCAGGCCGCATTCCAATCCATCGTTTTTCACCCAACATGGCACCTCAGCGCCAGGATACCCGTAGGGTGACAGTCATGCGCTATATAAGTACTTTCTTTCATTTCATTTCATTTCATTCATTTCATTTCAGTTTGTACCCAGCCATGTGCAAATCAATCTTTACCCTGCTCCTCATGGGAACAGTCTAGTCTGAACTGCCGGGCCAGGTCCTCTCGGAACCGGAACACAAGCATCCCAGGACGGTTTCGCCCTTGTTCGGGCTCTTCAGCCGGGTATCTCAAGGTTCCAGTGGCACAGAGAGCCAAGGCCCGTGTCTGGGCATACCTGTAATTATAGGCAGATGTTCATATCTGGATTAACATGATGAACAAACACCGTGCATAGGGAGATACCCCTTCCATGGAGAGAAGTGTCAGTGGAAACAGTTACTACCATATATACACGGTTAGTGTCAGAGCAGCTGGAATTATGAGACAAAGAAGAATAAAATTGTGCTGCATCATAGACTGAGCTGAGATGAAAGAAGAGACACATTTTCTGGTTCACTGTGGGCAGTAATTATATTAATATTGTTCTCTTTTTGTACATATTAATAGTGCTTGAGCAAAGGAGTCACCTCACTGGTACTCAATTAGCCCGCGTACCTCCCTCGGCAACAGAAAGGTGAGGAGTTGACCATTGTAAGTTGCCTGCCTCAGCGCAGCACTACATGTGACTGATTTTTAGTAACTTTTGATTTGTTTGAGCTAGAAACCTTTTTTTTATCCACAAATTAATACACAGAAGTGGATTATGTGGCAAGTGCTGTAAATCCAGAATTATGCAGAAAATGCCCCGGCCATAGAATCACATTTTTCCAGTAACCCAGCTGATAATTCACTTTCAAACTCTGCCTTGAAACGTAGGGTATGCGACTCGTTGGGTTTGCATTTATTGTTTCGGGTTGAATTGTAGCATACATACAGTGCTTTAAATGGAAAAAAATAAGTGCAGGTACTCACCAAAAGAGCAGTGGGCGGAGTTTAGGGCGGGGCTAAGGGGGAACAAGGGGCGGGGTTAACCTTTTGACCGTGCCAAGGTTGTATGCACGAAATCTGCATGCATTTTATCAACCGCCTAAGGATTACATGCTGCTTCAGCCTGCCTTAAACCGAACCGGTGGCCTACAGCCCACTGAGCCATCTGTCCAGTACTGGTACTCTTTTGTAACATGCACACGTCACTTTTCTCTTGTAACACACTGTTTGCTACCTCTTACATTGTGTTTGATTTACATACTTGCGCAAGTGCCACCATTGCCTCATGTAACGTTTGTTCTTGTGCTGGAGTGTCTGCCATTTATTGCAGTACTATACCGCTACTTGTACTTTGTACGCTTTTGAACCTGCACACATATCACTTTTTCCTCCTGTATTGTACCGTTTGCTACCTCTTGTATTTTGTTTGCTCACAATTGTCACTTTTGGCCCATGTAATTTACCGTCTGCTTTTGTAATTTGTTCACTTGTAATTTTCTCCTCATGTATCATTACTGTTCCTATTGTGAAGCGCTCTGACACCTTCAAGTAAAGTCTGCGCTATATAAAAACGCAAAAAATAAATAAACAAGTCTCTCCTGGAACATTTGTAAACCGGAGTTAGGGCCAGAGCTGACAACGTCTGTACTGGGGAACCAGGTGCCAAACTCCACATTTTTGATTGGTCTTAAGGTCTGTCCAAGGTCGATGAAACCCATACGTTCTTTTGTTATGTCCTGAATAGTGCCTCCCACCGCCACCCATTAGATTTTACAGCCCCCTCTTAGCCCCACTGTGAAAGATCTTTGGATAAGCAAATGACTCAGCAGACACACCCCTGCTCTGATTTACAAAGCAGCTCACGCTGGGTCCTGGTGACGAGCTCCATTGATTGATTCCGTGCAGTGCTTGAAAGGTGCTGCCGTAGTATAACTCGAGGGATAAAGGCAGCGCACTGCCTCGGTTAAAGTCAGATCCCCATGAGTACCGGTACTCTCTTTCTTCTAGAAGAAAGTGCTGGTACTCAAGGGGAGAAAATGAAGAAGTGCCGGCACTCAGTACCGGTGAGTACCGGCCCATTTAAAGCACTGCATACGTATAGAGCTTACTACCCTTTTCTGTAGCACTGAAGCATGGTTTGAAGGGTGCTTCCTTTGTTTTTGATCCTATGTGGGAAGTGTTTCCATGTTGTGTGTGATGACAACCGATGTTCAGGTAGTATGTTATGGGTTTGAGAGACAGACGTGCAGTTTATAGTTTACAGAAAGCTGGTAGCTTCACGGAACAGCTCTGCAGGTCTCTTTGAGGCATTTCGTATATCATAGTGGGGCCACTGGAATTATGAAAATCTGCGACTGCTGCTTTTCTTTGGTATATTTATGGGTTTGCCACATAATCCAGCCTCTGCTGCATAATCTGAAGATTTTAACAAAAAAATTATTTCTAACTCAAACGGATGAAAAGTTACATGTGTAGCCAAACAGAGGAAGGACCCCTTCACAAAGGCAGAGTGGTCCCTTTTCATTTGTTTATTAATGTGTTACTGTGTTAACGTGGTACTAATGAGGTGAAACCTTATATCACACAGTGTTAACATGAGTAAAAATAAATAAGAATATCGCAGCTTGTGCCGCATAATTTGACTTTTCTTGCCGCATAATATAGTCAAGCCGGCCTCTTAATTTGTTCCACCCATGCCGCATATTTCCAGTAGCCCTGATTATAGTCCACTTAGCCGGCTTCTCCTCTGGGTTGTCCATCTTTGCACTTTGCTTAAGTTTTTTCACATGAGAAGGGTGATCAGATTTTAACTTACATTTTGAATCTCTATAAATTAATGTTTTGTACATTAATCACGTGAAACTTTTTTCCTGATCCCCGTCTTCTGGGAACAAAATAGCAGCTCTTGAAGAAAGGAAAACGTTACAACTGTCATGAAATCTACAACAAATAGCTGTGAGACAAGCCAAATACAACTTCAGAGAATAAAAATGCTGGGAATATTTGGGAGTATCATATTCCAAGATTCCAAGAAGGTGCTCTCTTTTCTGTCACCCCCCCCCCCCCCCCCCCCGTCGTTCCTGGGGCTGTAACTTTGGTCCAAGGAGCCTGTTTCCAAGACCACGGTAGTGTTCAGAGGCCTTGTGATTGTATAATTGACAGATGCACACGAGTCACGCGCCAGAGGCCACGCACGCACTGAGGACAGGGCGGCGCATCTCGAGGGAAAGAGAAGTGCATTATGTACCGTGACGTCTTTATTTCATTAACCGCTTTGAAGGACCTTTTTATTTAACAAAATTATCTTAACGCAGTTATCTTTCTAGAAAGAGTCGGGCCCCTACGAGCATCACACATCTGTCAGGCTCAGAAGCCCACGCCTGGCTGCCACGTGGCTTGGCCGCCATTTTGTGAAAGGCCTGGGGAGTTCCTTTGTGTCACGTAACCAGTGGCGGACTGTAAAGTACGGGGTGGAGGTTTGGGGTGACGTTTTGAATAAAAAAAAAATCACTTACCTGATCTTGCCACGTATCTCCATCACTGTGTCTTTCCCACATCGAGTGAGTTTCTTCCGGGGACCGGGAAGCACCCAGGCTCCCCTCAGCCAATCACAATGCGGCAATGAAGCGTTGTGATTGGTAAGCGCCCAGGCTCCCCAGAGCCAATCACAACCCTGTAATGCAGCGTTGTTATTGGTCGGGGTCCTGTCGTTCGGCGCTCAGGGAATGGGGGCCTGGGCAGGTTCTCCATGCAGAATATTCGATATGCGCATCAATGTTTGGCCGGCCCAAGTGTGCATGAATGCTTGGCCGGCCCGAGAGGGCCAGTCAAACATTCATGCGCACTTTACAGAGTGCACAACCACTCCTCCTCCCTGACGTCCGTGAAGTCAAACCCAACCCCGGCCTAGCCTGACCATATGAGAAATAAGATGATAATAATTTCAGTTATTATCATTTTATTTTTTTGTTTACACTGCTCCGTGAGTAGGGGGGCAAAACTCCTTTGCCCTAGCGGAGGAGCTGCCACTGCCCAAAAGAGACCAAGGGGCAGCGCTGTCCTAGAAATGGAAAAATAGAAGGGCAGGTCCTCTGTGCCAGAGTACCTGCTTGTTTCTGAGAAGTGTCGGTACTCTCCGATCAAAAGCATTACGTTTTTTCTTGAAGTGCAGGCACTCTCCCTCTCAAAGTAAAAAAAGTGCCGGTACTCTGTATCATACAGTACTGTCCCATTTAAAACACTTAGGCAGCATCCGCTAGTCCATTCATCAATTAATGAGAACCCCTAGCTGGACATTGATTGGTGCATGTGTGAAACAGAACCGAAATTAAATATTCTCAAAGCACATGCAGGTTGTTAGACTTGACATCTTTTGGCGTGTTTCCCCTGTCTTTCTGCTTTTTGACCTCCCGGTTTGACTCTGTTTTGCTTGTTTAGTGTTTCTGTGCACTTTGTCACTGCTGTTTAGTGTTAAAGTGCAAGTGCTCCTGTTGTAAATTGTTATTATGGATTGGTGTTTCCATGATTGGCATATTTTAAGTACTGGTAAGTCCCTTGTAAGGTGCACTGAGTGTGCCATGGACTGGAAATCAAATGCTACTAGTGGGCCTGCAGCACTGATTGTGCCACCCACATGAGTAGCCCTGAGAAGGTATCGCAGACCTGCCACCTCAGGGTCTGCATGCAGTTTGCAACTGCCATGTCGACCTGGCAAGTGCACCCACTTTCCAGGCCCTTTTCTTACATATAAGCCACCCCTAAGGTAGGTCAAAGGTATCCCGGTGGGCAGGGTGCTGTGTATGTTAAAGGTAGGACATCTACTGGTGTGTGTGGCATATCCTGGTGGTGAATTACAGTGTAATTCGTTTTTCACCACTGCAAGGCCATCTGTCCCATAGGAAAGAATGGGAGTTTTTCTTAAAAAATCTGTAAGCATAACTTCCCATTGGGACAAGAGAGGAAAATGGAGTTTAGTATGCCTGAACTCAGAATATAAAAATGCATCTTAACGTAGGACTAAACCCTAACTGATGGGTCGGCCGTATAAACCTGCTGCAGGTGTCACTGAAATTGTTCCAATATACCTACTTTAAAGTATATCAATTCTCCCGACTGATTGCATATACATGTGGGTGTGCCTGTTCCCTGAGCAGTATCCATGCTAATAGCCGGCCAGTCTTGTCTCCCTCTGTATGCAGTCTCTATCAGTATCTGGTAAGGGTGTATTTGTCCAGCCTATCCCATGTATATGCGACCTGCTCGCGCAATGTATGCTCCCTCTCCCGAGTGTCTCCCTGACCCTGCGTACCCGACTGGAGATCTGCTAGTGAGTCCTCCCTGTCCCGCACCTCACCTTGCAATTGCCTGCGCACACCATAAACTAGTCCCCTTCCTCCCCAAGGACCACCACCTTCATTGCTCCCCACTCGTTAGCTCTAGTATCTGTGGTGTTCTAGTTGAGAGACATATAGTCTGTCAATGTTGTTGAGAGCATCTCTCTATCGACCTGATCTTCCAAAATATCCGATGGTAGCCATCAATAACGAGGACCTTGCTCCCCAACAGCCCATTGTACTGTGCAAAAAGAACAGTTGATGGACAGAATGCAGAACAATGTCTTACATTCACCCCAGTACAAAGATCTGGGCCTAAATCCATCGTTTTTTTGCACTCCACACCACCCTAGGTCAGACATGGCCATATGCAAATCAGCCTTGACCCTGTGCCTCATGGGAAAAGTCCAGCCCGAACTACCAAGCCATGTCTTTCCTAGACCGGAATCAAGCATCCAAGGACGTTGGATAACTTCCACCCTGTATGCAGGAAATGGTTAATTGGTTGAGAGACAACTCCCTGCAATTTAACAATGGCAAAACTGAAATCCTGCTCTGTGGAGTAGGCAGAGTACCATCAGCTCTTCCTACTAATTTTTGGCCTATCCCCACAGATGCCCCTTTGGTACCAGTGAAGACAGTGCAAAATTAGGCGGTCAGCTTTAATGACAAGGCCGAATTTAGAGTCTCATGTCAACAAGCTGGTGGGGAGCTGCTATAGTCTTATTAGAGAACTGCGGAAGGTGCTGCCAGTGCTTCTGGCACAGGCCAGAGCCTCAGTGGTCAGGAGTGTCATCTTGAGCCGCATGGACTACTGCAACGCTCTGTTACTGGAATCTCCGAGATATTTGCTCGATAGGCTCCAGGGAATTCAGGCGGCAGTAGTTAAACTTGCACTAATGAGACAATGTCGATCATCTTCGTCCCTGGCGTTGGCTGAGTTGCACTGGCTCCCGGTGGCTCAAAGGGTACAGTTTAAGTCTCTGCATTGTGTTTAGGGCCATACATGGAATGGGGCCCAAACCATTACAAAATCAGTTTAGATGGTATGCTCCCACACGCATCCTTCGCTCCTCCTCAGCCAATCTGGTAATCATACCTAAAACAAAGAAAGTAACCATGGGGGGAAGATCGTTCAGCGTAGCAGCCGCGTGCCTCCCGAATAGCCTTCTCTATGAACTGCGACAGGTCCAGGATCTGCTACTGTTTCACAAAAAAATCAAGACCTGGCTCTTTCCCAGAGTATAATCCCTTCAGTATGACCCTTCAGCTTTCGTTTGGTAACATCTGTGTATCACAGCGCCAGGATGCCTGTAGGGTTACAGTGCGCTTTATAAGTGTTCATACATTACAATTCAATACAATTAATATCAGCCACTGGCAATTTTCTTGGTGCTGCATTCCTATCCATCGTTTTATGATGCACACCACACCCATTGAGGCAGGACTCAGCCATATGTAACAGCCCTGGTCCTTCTCCGGGAGGAACAGACCAGCCCGATCTGCAGATGAAGGCACTGGAATGGCTGGTGATTCAGCACTTAAAGCAAACATAGGGACCACGACTTTACTGAGAGCCTATCACGCAGGCTGTGAGGAATTTAGTAAAAAATAAAAATAGTGGGCTTTGCACCGATATGTCAGTCTACTCAGACCAGTGGGGGGAAAAAAGTAGGGGAACTGTGGGCGGAGAATCAGAGGGCCGGAATAACCCGGAGGATTGGATCAGTGGGCGGAGTCAGAGGTCTGGTCAGAATGCACAAAACATCCCAATTCTTAGTATTTGTTTGGCATTTCACTAACCAGTTACAGATTATGTTATTTAACTCAACCAATGGATGCACATGATTATTTAAGGTTTAAATTGAGTTATTGACTTTAAAATACATTCACAAAGTGGGACGTTTCCAATCACAGAATGTCCCAAATATGCTTAAAAGTGGAAGCACATGCCATTTGTCTCGGAGCCATGCAGTTTCTGTCATCAGCACTTCTCCTCCCTTTTCCCACCAGAGCAGTTCCAACATGAATAGCAAAATATCCTAGTTTGCAAATGTTTTCTATTTAATTATGGCTCTGCCATAGTTGACACATAACACAACATCTGATACATAATCTGACAATTTGAACTAATAAATTGTTTGCAGCTCAAACGGATCAAAAGTTACAAAAAAAGTGACTTATGTTGCTGCGAAGTGGACAGCCCTTCACAAAGGTTGACTGATCCCCTTTCTCACTGCTGCATTTGTACGTTACACTGGTACTAATAAGGCAAAATCTTTCCAGAGACTGTTAGCACGTGTAAAATTTCAAATAATAAAGTATCGGAAAATATACTGCATTACGCTGTAGCCTTTTTTTGCTGCATAATGTAGTCAACACTGCGGCATCATTTTGTCCTCCTTTGCTGCATTATTCCAGTGACCCCAAAGCAGGCAGGACATGGTAAAAGTGCTTGTGAATGAGGCAGAGAGACTATGAAGTCTGCAAACTTAGTATGGTGTGCGTGCAAATCCTGCATTGCCGATCCCTGGTGAGTTGCAGCTACTACTGCTGAAACAAGGCCAATGGAGGTGCCAATGGGTGGCCTCAAGTGCCGGGCTGGCTTTAGCCCTGGTCGCGCCCTGTGCTACAATGTTTGTTGGTGCCCCCAATGACCACCTCCACTGTGGATTCCCTCACTACCACCTTTTAACAGTGCCCCTCAAGTCTCCATAACTACACTCTCTCTCGTATGCATTTAATTTGATTTACAGCGTCGCTCATACCAGTTTAGGGTGTCAGAGCACTTTACATCACACACGTTATACAGAGACAATCAATTATACCTGTATACATCACTGTATGGGAAATGTTACATAAGACAAAGGACTACAAGGTGTAGGAGCCACATGACAATCATACTAGTAGGTAATAGAGTTTAATAGTGATTGGTCTAAAGAAACACAAATTGAGAATTTAAAACGTTATACCATGGTTGGGGGGTTCTCTTTTGATAATCAGAATTGATTTCCATCTGAGTGAGCACCGTTTGCAATATTAGGATAATCAAACACTGGGGAAAAAACATAACGCTCTGATTTATACCTTGCAGGTTTTATGCTGCTCTTAGGTGACAGTTAATAGCTCACTGTTCTATGTTAGGATTTTAACTTATAAATTGCAAGTAACAAAAGGATCTCTCTGACAAAAGCAGTGACCCACTGACCTATTTACTTTATGTGCACTTTGTGATCTGCATGGTACATGTTCTTTGCAGCAGGCACATTAACCATGTGCGCTACCTTTCCATGAGTCAAAACTTCCACTAGACAAAACTCTGATCTCGCTCTCACTCTCTAGGAAGAACATTAATCACCAGCATTATCATGACATATTTATTGTCTCTGAAACTTGCTGGAGGCCAGGAAGGAGGCAGCAAGTGCTTTTAGAACCATAATATACTTGCAAACATGACCCCCACCCAAAGTCAGTGCCCGGTGCGGTCACACTGGTCCTGTGACTTCAGTGACAGAGTCACTGTTGCTCTAGGGAGTGCTGCTTCATAGGCCTGCCCGCAGGACCGGAGGTGAACATCAGTATGGATTGTGGTGGACATGCATCAAGGTTAACCTACTCTTGCCACCTCTAGGGTCCACCTGCTAGTGCTAAGATGCTAAGACACCGGGGCTTCTAAGGTCTTATGGGGCCTTCTAAGGTCTAGCATGGAAATGTGCTCCATCAGGAGCATGGTCTCGGGGACTGGCCATGAAGGCTGAACCTGGTTCCCCAGTTCCAAATTCGACAGCTCTGACCATAGTGCCACATCCTCTCCTCCACTGAACATCATACTGCTGTTGTATTGCATTTTAGGACCCTAGTGTAATTTTCCCACTTCATGCCCTTATATAGGTATAAATTACCTCGTCCTTATATAGGCATAGAAATCATAACCATATTTAGACATAGCTCATGCAGTCCAAATACGGCATGGCTACTTCCACTAGTTCCGAAAATCCACAACGATTTCTTGGAAAACTCAGCTTCAGCAGTTATGGACTTCATCTTGCTTGAATATTGATTTGTCCAAGAACTCATGGAGTTTTCAAAGAGCTGACACTCTTTGATGACGTTATTATGTCCAACTTTACGTCAAACTCGGCACCTTCAAGGCATAAATATGCCCACACTTGCCCAAGCAAACACACAGTGGTTTGGAGCAGGTCGACTATCTACTTGCCCGAAACAGCTTGCTGCAGCAAGTGCTGAAGGAAGCCGACCCTCCAGCATATGCACTGAGAGAGACGCTGTCTTCTTTCTTGCAGAGAATCCAGCTCCAGTGTTTCCAAGCTCCCCTTGCGGGGTGTTGGGAAATCAAATCCTGAGACAGAGAGATACCAGAACTCCTTCATTCTAAACCAAGGTACAGAACTGATTAGACCCTAAGAGAAATCTTGGATAGATTCTTGGCAAAAGAATACTAAACCTATGCTACACCACACTTACTTCTTCCCTCGTACTAGATCTAGGTTAGGTACATCGAGGTAGGCGTATTCTAGAAGCACCAGTTGAGTACTTTTAGTCATTATTATTTATGTATGTTTTTTATGGCTTAGAAACGTTACCATGCTTTTACAGTATTATTTCATAATACTCTTGTGGCTGTACTCATTATACTTTACAGCCAGTATTACGATTGTAGCCGTTAATTTCTTCTGCATGAGAAAGAAGACTGTTCAATAAATACTTTTTATTGAAAACGCCCATCTCTCTATTTCTCTGCACCTCTGGTGAAACGAAGCATGCACGATTCACTAAGTGAAATATCTATCTATTGTTTCCACGACTCTGAAGATCAGTTTTATCTTGGGGAAACAAAGTTGTCATGTTTATGCGGTTGTCAGAAACGAATCCCTTCTTGTTTATTCTAGAAAGTTTCTCTTGACCTCTGAGCTACCTGGCACTCACAATTAAGTCTAATAATATATTCGATAGTGACCTAGTCGACCTACGTCCTACGTCAATTCTATAGTATATATTATTCCAATGCGCAGAGCGTATTGGGAATATAGGAACTACACTACACTACCCCACTGAGAGAAAATTGCACTACCTTCAACTACAACCCAATTGTGCCCCGCTATAAACACCTGGATGTAACTCAATTCAAATTACGCAGTAGACAAGAGCAATATGCTGCCTAAAAAAAGTACCAACACCATGGAAGAAGCAAAGTAAAGCATGTGAAATGTAATCAGGAACATCATGGTTACCAATCCACCCATCAATCAGGCATTGCAGTACCTTCAAGATTGGTGCACTTCCCCACTTGGGGAAAACATTGTTGTTCAAAGAAAGACAAGAAAACAAAAGTAGCGCTTTACTGGCAAACTCTTCTTTGCAGGCCTTTGCAACTTTGTTGTCCAGGGATGAATGTTTAAAATAAATGATGTAGGGGAACGGAATCTACTGAAAAAAAGAAGTAGGGGCACGCCGTGCGCCGCCGATCCCGCCCACTTCGACCACTGACTCAGACGTCTGCTGTGCATGTAAAATGTAGCAGAAACGTTATAATCCATCAGCAAAGATGTTCAGTTCTCTAAAAATACAGGAGTTAAAACACCAAACATTTTTGATACCATCCATCTGCAAATATCACACAGTTTCCTGCCCTGGGCTGGCTTTTTAAAAGGCATTGCTTTAGGTGTGATATGCTTTAAATTCAACTGGACCATGACTAGTACATGTCCCAGAATGCATGGTTGTGAACAATGAAATCCTAAGACTAGTGGGAGGGGGTTCTTTTATGCAACGGGTGATGGTCATATTTAATTGCTACAGATTATGTGGTCTGAAAACCCTCCCCAACTAAAACTGTTGGGTGGTCGCTCAAGGTGACCCGGGAAGGAGATGATACCTGACCTCTGTTGGGGATCAATAGATGCTGAATTTTTAATGATTTAAATATCAATTTACTTGTAAAGCCTGAAATCTTTTCTAAAAATAGGGGTGCATTCTGTCTAGAAATCATTACTAAATTCTCTTAAGACTAAGTAAGGCTCAAATTTACTGTGTGTAGAGTTAATGTTAAACCTTCCTTCAAAGGAAAAAGCTGCATGAAATGGTTAAATCCTGCAGGGTGAGAACAATCAACAAGGATCAAGCATTTGCAATGCAATAGGTCTCGCATTAGGAAAGTTTGAGCTATTGGTATTGTAAATGACAAATTTTGTATTTATGTGCTGGTTTTGAAAATAGCTAAATTGATAGCTTTGGCATTTACAATGCCAATAGTTTTAGCTTTCGCAAATGTGACACCTATAGCATTTGTAATGCAATATGTGTTGTATTTACGTGACTTAGATGTATTGATATTAATATTATAAATAACAATGGATTTTATTTTTTTAAATAATTAATACTTAAATAAAAGTTATTGTAATTTATAATGGCAATAGCTTAAACGTTTGTAAATAACTTTTGTGAAGATTATGCTCAGTGTATTTTATTGTGATGAAAATTCAAGAACAGAAGTGAAATATTAACATCTTTTTGTGACATTTGTAATAAAGCTTGAAACATTGAGAGAACATATTTGAACCAGTTGTTGTTGAATGGTTGCACAGAGTGATGCTGTGGTGGCGCTGAGTGATGCTGTGGTGGTGCTGAGTGATGCTGTGGTAGTGCTGAGTGATGCTGTGGTGATGCGATAGATAGAGTGAGTGCGATAGATAGATAGATAGATAGAGGGAGGGCGATTGATAGATAGATGGAGGGCAATAGATGAAGTGAGGGAAGGCAATGGATAGAGGGAGGGAGGGCAATAGAGGGAGGGCGATACATAGATAGAGGGAGGGCGATAAATAGAGTGAGGGCGATAGATAGATAGATAGATAGATAGATAGATAGATAGATAGATAGCGATAGATAGAGTGAGGGTGATAGATAGAGTGAGGGCGATAGATAGATAGAGTGAGGATGATAGATAGAGGGTGATAGATAGATAGAGGGCGATAGAGAGAGTGAGGCCGATAGATAGAGTGAGGGCGATAGATAGATAGAGTGAGGATGATAGATAGAGGGTGATAGATAGATAGAGGGCGATAGAGGGAGTGAGGCCGATAGATAGAGTGAGAGTGATAGATAGACAGACAGACAGACAGATAGATAGATAGACAGACAGACAGACAGACAGACAGACAGACAGACAGACAGACAGACAGACAGATAGATAGATAGATAGATAGATAGATAGATAGATAGATAGATAGATAGATAGATAGATAGATAGATAGATAGAGTGAGGGCGATAGAGTGAGGGTGATAGATAGAGTGAGGGCGATAGATAGATAGATGGATAGATAGAGTGAGGGCGATAGATAGATATTTTATTTATTTATAAAGTTTTATATAGTGCCAATTGGGCGATGGATAGAGTGAGGGCAATAGATAGATAGATAGATAGATAGATAGATAGATAGATAGATAGATAGATAGATAGAGTGAGGGCGATAGATAGATAGATAGAGTGAGGGTGATAGATAGATAGAGTGAGGGCGATAGATAGATAGAGTGAGGGCGATACATAGATAGAGTGAGGGCGATAGATAGATAGAGAGGGTGATAAATAGAGTGAGGGAGATAAATAGAGTGAGGGTGATAGCTAGATAGCTACATAGATAGCTAGATAGATAGATAGATAGATAGATAGATAGATAGATAGAGTGAGGGCAATAGAGTGAGGGAGATAGATAGATAGATAGATAGATAGATAGATAGATAGATAGATAGATAGATAGATAGATAGATAGATAGATAGATAGATAGATAGATAGATAGAGTGAGGGCAATAGAGTGAGGGAGATAGATAGATAGATAGATAGATAGATAGATAGATAGATAGATAGATAGATAGATAGATAGATAGATAGATAGATAGATAGATAGATAGATAGATAGATAGATAGATTGATAGATAGATAGAGTGAGGGCGATAGAGTGAGGGTGATAGATAGAGTGAGGGCGATAGATAGAGGTGTAGAGAGAGAGGTAGAGAGAGGGGTGTAGAGAGAGAAGGGTGTGTAGAGAGAGAGGTGTAGAGAGATAGGGGGTGTAGAGAGAGGGGTGTAGAGAGAATGGGGTGTAGAGAGAGAGGGGTGTAGAGAGAGTGGTGTATAGAGAGTTGTGCAGAGAGAGTGGGGTGCAGAGAGAGTGGGGTGTAGAGAGGGGGTGTAGAGAGAGGAGTGTAGAGAGAGAGGGGTGTAGAGAGAGAGGGGGGGTAGAGAAAGAGGGGTGTAGAGAGAAAGGGGTGTAGAGAGAGGGGTGTATAGAGAGAGAGGGGTGTAGAGAGAATGGGGTGTAGAGAGAGAGGGGCAGAGAAAAAGGGGGTGTAGAGAGAGAGGGGTGTAGAGAGAGAGGGGTGTAGAGAGAGAGAGAGTGGGGTGTGGAGAGAGAGGGGCGTAGAGAGAGAGGGGTGTAGAGAGAGTGAGGGTGTAGAGAGAGGGTGTAGAGAGAGGGGTGTAGAGAGAGAGGGGTGTAGAGAGAGAGAGGGGTGTAGGGAGAGAGAGGGTGTAGAAAGAGGGTGTAGAGAGAGGGGTGTAGAGAGCTGGACCCCTGGGGGTCAATTTGACACTAAGAAGGGTGCTAATGGTGGGTCAGGGGGTGGGGGGGCATTCAAAGGTTATGGAGCAGACACAAGAGAACAAATCTCATACAGTGGGTCCTGTGGGTCAATGTGACACTAAGAAGGCTGCTAACGGTGGGCCCTGGGGGTCAATGACACACTAAGAAGGTTGCTAACAGTGGGTCATGGGGGGGCGGGGTATTCAAAGAATAGAAGCAGACATTCTTATAAAAGTGATAAAAATAGCACGTATCACTGGCGTCAATTTATATTTAAATCAAGATAAGGAAAACTGACAAGTGTGTAATATGTCCTGTGTTCAGTTTGCACACCTAATCATTAACAATAATAATACGTGTAGTGCTTGCTCTCATAACACTACTAGTAGTAGCGATCACTGTTGCCCAAAATAATGCCACTTCTTTTATAGGCTTGAGAGACATGAAATATTTACAACAAGGGGTGCCCTGATCTTTGGACTGGGTAAGAGTGGTCTGTTTAACTCAGACACTCTGTTCATCACCACCCCCTTTTCTAAATCGTTTTTGGCCACTATAGGTGTGGCAGGGTATACTCAGACATGAGTCCCTTTCTCACTGCTCCATCAGGATTCAAGCAAGCCGGGCCGAAGAAGGCTGAAATGCCAGAAACCGGTCCCCGGTAGCTTGTCTCCTTTCTGGTGAAGAATTGGCTTGGTAGTTTAGTCTGCCCTGTTCCCATGATGCACTGGGCCAGGGACAGACTAATTTGCATATAGCCAGGTTCTGAGCTGGGATGGGGCAGTGAGATAAATAACGGTGATGGATCAAGCCCTGATCTTTGGATTGGGTAAGAGTGGTCTGTTTAACTCAGACACTCTGTTCATCACCACCCCCTTTTCTAAATCGTTTTTGGCCACTATAGGTGTGGCAGGGTATACTCAGACATGAGTCCCTTTCTCACTGTTCCATCAGGATTCAAGCAAGCCGGGCCGAAGAAGGCTGAAATGCCAGAAACCGGTCCCCGGTAGCTTGTCTCCTTTCTGGTGAAGAATTGGCTTGGTAGTTTAGTCTGCCCTGTTCCCATGATGCACTGGGCCAGGGACAGACTAATTTGCATATAGCCAGGTTCTGAGCTGGGATGGGGCAGTGAGATAAATAACGGTGATGGATCAAGCCCTGATCTTTGGACTGGGTAAGAGTGGTCTGTTTAACTCAGACACTCTGTTCATCACCACCCCCTTTTCTAAATCGTTTTTGGCCACTATAGGTGTGGCAGGGTATACTCAGACATGAGTCCCTTTCTCACTGCTCCATCAGGATTCAAGCAAGCCGGGCCGAAGAAGGCTGAAATGCCAGAAACCGGTCCCCGGTAGCTTGTCTCCTTTCTGGTGAAGAATTGGCTTGGTAGTTTAGTCTGCCCTGTTCCCATGATGCACTGGGCCAGGGACAGACTAATTTGCATATAGCCAGGTTCTGAGCTGGGATGGGGCAGTGAGATAAATAACGGTGATGGATCAAGCCCTGATCTTTGGACTGGGTAAGAGTGGTCTGTTTAACTCAGACACTCTGTTCATCACCACCCCCTTTTCTAAATCGTTTTTGGCCACTATAGGTGTGGCAGGGTATACTCAGACATGAGTCCCTTTCTCACTGCTCCATCAGGATTCAAGCAAGCCGGGCCGAAGAAGGCTGAAATGCCAGAAACCGGTCCCCGGTAGCTTGTCTCCTTTCTGGTGAATAATTGGCTTGGTAGTTTAGTCTGCCCTGTTCCCATGATGCACTGGGCCAGGGACAGACTAATTTGCATATAGCCAGGTTCTGAGCTGGGATGGGGCAGTGAGATAAATAACGGTGATGGATCAAGCCCTGATCTTTGGACTGGGTAAGAGTGGTCTGTTTAACTCAGACACTCTGTTCATCACCACCCCCTTTTTCTAAATCGTTTTTGGCCACTATAGGTGTGGCAGGGTATACTCAGACATGAGTCCCTTTCTCACTGCTCCATCAGGATTCAAGCAAGCCGGGCCGAAGAAGGCTGTAATGCCAGAAACCGGTCCCCGGTAGCTTGTCTCCTTTCTGGTGAAGAATTGGCTTGGTAGTTTAGTCTGCCCTGTTCCCATGATGCACTGGGCCAGGGACAGACTAATTTGCATATAGCCAGGTTCTGAGCTGGGATGGGGCAGTGAGATAAATAACGGTGATGGATCAAGCCCTGATCTTTGGACTGGGTAAGAGTGGTCTGTTTAACTCAGACACTCTGTTCATCACCACCCCCTTTTCTAAATCGTTTTTGGCCACTATAGGTGTGGCAGGGTATACTCAGACATGAGTCCCTTTCTCACTGCTCCATCAGGATTCAAGCAAGCCGGGCCGAAGAAGGCTGAAATGCCAGAAACCGGTCCCCGGTAGCTTGTCTCCTTTCTGGTGAAGAATTGGCTTGGTAGTTTAGTCTGCCCTGTTCCCATGATGCACTGGGCCAGGGACAGACTAATTTGCATATAGCCAGGTTCTGAGCTGGGATGGGGCAGTGAGATAAATAACGGTGATGGATCAAGCCCTGATCTTTGGACTGGGTAAGAGTGGTCTGTTTAACTCAGACACTCTGTTCATCACCACCCCCTTTTCTAAATTGAGAGACATGAAAGGCAGAGGAAGAGTAGGAAGGATACATATGAACCCAAGACGTGCAGGTTGCACACTGATTTCAGTAGAGAGCTCTTCACTCGCTGAGCTAGATTCTGAGCCATTGGGCTTCCCTGCTCCGCCATTTGAAGTGAGTTGTCCTGGATGCTTTCCATGTTATGTGCATATGAGTAGATTTGCACCGCCTGTAACTACTGCATGAATAGGGATGCTGCTCGTCCCTTTCAAGCTGCTTGCGCTTGTTTTAAACACTTTACGTTAGTATGAGCTGATTTGCACGGTCCGTACCTTTCGTCCCCCCTATAAATGAAAAAATCAGGTATGACATTACGTGTCCTAGCGCATATACAGACAAACATGCAGAAATAATGAGTGCGTGCAATAATAGCACATTAAAGGTGAACGGTTGTCTTTGCCGACAAAGAGAAGTGCTGTCACGCTGTTCCCATCCCAACTCCCAGTGGCTGGCGAGTTAAGAGGTGAAGGGGAGGAGGAGGGCATTGACTAATGGCAGCAACAGGTGAGGAAACAGTGGAAATGACAAGGGGACGAGGGGAGGAATGCCAGGCGGGTGTGAGGGGACATGGAGAGATATGCCAGACGGGTGCGAGGGAAGCGGCCAACAGCGAAGAGAAAGAGACGTGTAGCAATATGCGCTCTGACACCTTCGGGTAAAGTCCGCGCCATATAAAAACACATAAAATAAATAAATAAAAGGAAGGTAGTCAGTGTAGGAGGGAGCCTTGTGACAGATGTTGAGAGCCTTAAAAATCTGAATTGATATGGGTAAGCAAAGATTTGAGTGGAAACGTATTCAAGAGTACGTGCGGGAGGGAATGGGATAACAAGCTCTCAGCTTTGCTTTGGCGGGGGCGGGGGAGCTGCAGCCTTTGAAGTCTGATGCCTAGGCACAGACAAATGGTGGTGCGGGATGTGCACGCGGGGGGCGGGGGAGCGGCAGCCTTTGATGTCTGATGCCGAGGCACAGACAAATAGCGGTGTGTTATGTGGGTGGCGTGCATGAGCCTGTCTCACATGAACTGTATGGGATCCGCAGCCGTTTTGGTAGACTTTTCTCTTGCACTTACTATAAATCTCGCCAGCAATGCTCAAGCGCATTGGCAGGTGAGACCTAAAAATGGGGAGGCTAATTTAGGGGGTGGCAAAAGCTTCCTCGTGTAGCTGCTTCACAGCCTTTCTGACTACAGATCTTATAAATGCCAATCCGTTGTTAGTTTTAGTAGCTAGCTTTTTGTGTCTGTTATCATTCAGCATTTATCCGCATGCCCCAATCTGTATTGTGGAATATCTGAAGATATTGGGGCACATTTACAAGCCCCTTGTGCCACTTTTGCATCACTTTTCCCATGTTAAAAGTGGCGCAAGGGGCTTGTAAATCTGCCCCATTATTGTTAAGACAGTTGCATGGCGAACAAGGTCACATGAAACAGCCCCCATGCATACCTGGGGAAGAAAATGATTAGGTGTGCGAAATTCACATAATTTTCTATTGCATAATTATGGAAAATGTCTGAAAAACGACGTGAAGCTACGCAAAATTACACAACACACATATCCTTGTGACAATATTGGATGCTGCAAAATTGATTTGATCAAAAATAGCCACGAACTTGACCACTTGCCTTCTGTCCATCCACGTTCTGGTGCTCCTACGCCAGGATTTTTAACCAAGCGATGCCCAATTAGGCAACATGGCGTAATTTCATGTAAAAAGCATTATATAAAATTTAAATTGCTCCTGGGCCTCGTAAATATCCACCATAGACAAATGGCATCACACCAGAACCGATATATGAGGAGAATGGAGATATAAAAATACAAAAAAAGATGAAACTAGCAGAAAAGCTTCTCCATCTGTGCTCCCAGCATCAGGACCTACATCCCGGTGTGATGTGCTTCTGAAGTTGTTTGTGTTTACCAGCACTCTGAGGACAGGTCTGGTTCTCATAGTGAGGGTTAAATATGCACACACACAAACATACTCCCACAACGCACACATATGGTGAAGCAGTTATATGCTCATAGTGAGGGGCGCGCATTAGGAGCCGAGAAGCAGCTTCTGAACTAATTAGAGCTCCCATGTCAGATTCAGGGTGAATTCTTCGTAGAACGTTCACGGACATCAATTCACCAAAATACCAGGGGTAGCGGAAGTGACATCACATGCCATTTGACCTTTACTTTGATTCACACACACACATACACACACACGTACAAAGGCTAACACATTCGCACACACTTGCACACATAAACACACTCTCACCCACTAGCATGCATACAACATACATTTAACTGCATTTTTTGCTTGCCTTAGCTTCCAGATAGGGTCATATTCCAGCTAATGTACTCCATTTTTATTAAATACTAGCTGTACCCGGCCGTGCGTTGCTGTGGCTCAGTCTGGTTAAATGGAAGAGAAAGAAAAGAGTAAGCACACGTTTCTAATATGTTTCATTTCACAATGCTTGTGGGTATACATTATGTTTTTGTGACTATTTTCTGTATGCCCCCCTTGTAGTTGTTGCGCTGCAATCAAATCGATAGGGTCTGTTCGGCCTTTCGATTAAAAACACGCGCGTATTGTACACACGCGTATTCAAATCCAACGTTGTGTATATATAAATATGCGCTAATGTTGCAATGTGAACCACTTCTCCCCCTCCCTCTGTCGTAATTGGCCCGGCCGCATTAGCGATTAGCTGAACCTACACGTTGTCCTCCTTAACTTGGCCATATACGAAAACGCCATTTCGAATGTTGCGGCGGCCATCTTAGATCATAAGCGGCCTCGTGGCCGGCGTGCCCTTTAGTCCGTTGTCCGTTCCACTGACCACTCCAATCTGCCCAGCAACAGGCTATTTTTAGTACTGGTCAAGCCGCACATGCGCAGTTCCAGCTGACCCGTATGCCTTCAGGAATGTGGCCCAAACTGACCAGCGGAGTTGTGCCTCCTCCAATGAGCTGGCAGTATTCCAAAACATGACCATATATGTCCTTAAAATGTGTCTTAACTTGTGCCGCCTATCTTTTATTGCCCCAAACTGTATATAAAACGGGGTCACACCGGTGTTCGGTGTGATACCTCTTGCATTACCGAAGGGTGCTGTTTGAGTGTACCACCACCCCATGGGGTCTTAATAAACTTGTTCTTTGCCTTTTACAGTTTCCGTGCCAACAGTTCTTGAGTGTAAGTGGGTTATCTCCGGAGCGTGTAGGCCTTGGGAACCCTGATTTACTTCAATTGGCGACCACGAAGGGACTCATCGGCGACTCGGATGCCCGAAGGAGAGGTCGTGACGAAGGCTTGGAAACTCGCCATGGGCGCGCGCTGCCACGAGTGACCCGAGTCTTGGCTGCCACGGTGTCTTTTCCTTTCCTTCCGATCTGACCTTCCAGGTGGCGCCGGTCTCCGACTGAGTTTTCGAGTGTCTGCATCGCTGAGAAAGTGCCGTTTGGCTGATTTGGCTTACAAGACCTTGGCAGTTGGAATCTGGACATTTGGGAATTTGGGTAAGCTTTGTGTTCGGTAAGGTAGTCTTCGGACGCTTACTGAAGTCCTATGATTTGTGTTCGGTAAGGTAGTCTTCGGACGCTTACTGAAATCCTGTGATTTGTGATCGGTAAGGTAGTCCTCGGACGCTTGCCGAATTCCTACGACTTACTTTTTTGATTTGAGTTAGCTAACATTGTGAATTTGTGATCTTTGAACTTATATGTGTAGTGCACTTCACATAGGCAGGCATGTAGAGATGTTTCTCTAACTTTGTTTTTTTTCCTCTGAGCGGCACAATCGTGTGAAGAACTGTAAGTGCCATTTTGTCTGGTGTCACGCTTTCGTGATACTTTTTGAACATGCCTGTTTTCAGCACACTCCGAGGAATGTGCTGTCTTGGAGAAGGTACCTCAATTAGGTTAGCAGAAGCACAGCCGGCTCCCCCAGAGGGAACTCCAAATCGGGAGATGTACATCAAATATGGCCTTCCCCCTATTATGTACAGTAAATTATGGCATAAGTATACTAAGGCCGATCCTGAATTGCAATGGCCTCTACACGGGCCGTTCGATTTACGTAAAGTACAATTTGTAGAGCAATGTCTGTTTCAACGCAGGTCTAGACAAAATATGTTTGATTGCGTGCGGATGTGGGAGAAAGCGGCGCGTGAGCGAATGAAGCGTGAGGTTGCCTTGGCGGACAAAGAGCAGCGCAAGGCTGCTCGGGATAAGGCTTTACAGCTTGAGGAAAAGGGGGCTCAGGAGAAGAAAGAAAGGGAGGAACGGGAACGTAAATTGCAAACGACTGGTCAATTTCCTATTCGCCGACCACTTTATCCTGTCCTTAATAATGAAATTGATGATTTTTCTTTGTTAGATCGGTCACCGCCTCCGTACGTTTCGCCGATGGCTCCGGCTGCGGATTCAGAGGACGATGGACAGGATCAGTTGGGCCAGAAGGGTGTATCGGCTCTCAGGTTTACTGCGGAGAGGTCCGCTCATTTACGCAGTTGGGCTCGTAAAGTGAATAAGCATTGTGTTACTCAGGAGCAATTGTTAACAGAAAAGAAAGCGTGGTCGGATCTTGAATTAATGTATTTTCTGTCCAGTCTGGCGGATGAAGTTGTAGGCGCGTTTCGTGAACTTTCTGATACGTTAGAGCCTAAATCGTTGTCAGTGTATCGTGAGAATTTGGCTAAAGGTGATTTTGATCTTTCAGATGTTGACGACCTGTTCAAGCAACTGATCAAGCTGCGGGATGAGACAACTCGATTGCGGGAGGAACGAAAAAGGAGGCAAAAGGAGTCCGAGTCGGGGAATAATGGGCAGATTAAGGAGTGCTCTCTTCGTGGTTCAGATAAGAGTTCTGCATTGCATGTTATGCCTATGCGTGAAGCCGCGCCTTTGTATGTTCCACCTAAAGGGGAAGGTACGGATGATGACAAATTGTCGAAGGATGCGAAAGGGTATTTTGTGTATAATTGGGTATATACGCCGTGGAATAGAGCAGATGTCATGGCATTGAAAAATTCTTTACCTGATCTTCGGAAGAATCCGGCGGCATTCTATGAGGGGGTGGAGGGAGCTATATCGTCTTGTGTGATGACTCTCGTGGATATAGATTTGTTTTTTGGGCTAATTTTACCACCTGATATGTGGAGGCACAAATTCGTAAATATAATGATGAAACGATATTGGGGGGAACATGGAAAGAAATAAATGCTGCAGATTTAGATAGAGAACCAGCATGTAAGCCTTGCCAGCTAATTCTAGATCTTCCGGCAGCTATCTTGAATAAATTAAAAACGCTTGTTCCCTCTAAAAAGATTGATTGGACTATGCTAACGTCGTGCAAGCAGAAACCCGATGAAACAGTCTCAGATTTCTTTACACGCTTCGAGGAGGCATTTCATGATTACAGTGGTCAATCTTTAACTGACGATACGGGTCGGCATTTGTTTGTAGATAAGTACGTAGCTAATCTCCTACCAGAGATTGCAAAGCGATTGAAGTCGAGTGAAAGTTCCTGGGCCACGGCGACCCCTGCGTCTTTGTTAACTATGGCTCAGTATTATGAGCGGCAGGAAATGGAGGCTAAAGAAAGTGTAGAGAAAAAGGCGAAGGAATTGAAAACGAAGGTGATGTTGGCGCAGGTTCGGGGAACACAGGGTAGAGGGAATGATAGAGGTAGACGAGGTGGAGGAAACGCATCATATGGTCGTACGGACATAGCGGAGGATCAGTGTGCGTATTGTAAGGAGTTTGGGCATTGGGCCGAAGATTGTCCGGTACTTCGTGAACAGCGTATTCAGCGTGGTCGAGGAAGTGGAAGGTCAAGAGGAGGTTATACTGGAGCGAGAGGTGGTGGAGGTGATCGTAGGCAGGTTGAGGAGAGGGGCCGTGGCCAGGATGAACGAAACACGTTTGATAGACGGAATCAATATCAGATTTCGGAGGGAGAGAATGTGGAACACCAGGATTATGTGCATGCATAGGACTGCGTAGGATGGGGTAAGGAATCAGTTGAAGTGCCGGTAGATCAGCAGGGTCCATATGTAACAGCGGGCATTCTGGGTTCTACTGATCAATTTCTAGTCGACACAGGAGCTACTCGTAGCGCTCTGTCGAAAAACTTGGTTCCGAGGGCTCCCCTGTCTGGCGAAATGATTACGTGTGTAGGGTTTGATGGCACACCCTCCCCCAGCCCATTGTCCAAGCCCCTTGCACTATGCATTGACAAATACTTCAGTTTTGGCCAATTTTTGTAATCACCCCATACCCCAGACAATATCCTGGGCATTGATTTGCTTAAATATTTTCGAGCGACAATACGTTGCGCTCCAGAGGGAGTGCGGGTTATCCTGAATGACAATTATCCTGATCCTGACAGGTTTTATGCTATTTTAGACATTCCAGCTTTGGCCTCTCTACCGCATACGTTGTGGGCGACCTCAGATACGGATGTGGGAGAGATGCGTATTCCACCAATACACATTACTGTTAAGGAGGGGGCCCCTCTACCACGAGTGCCACAGTATAAGATTTCGAGAGAAGGTGAAATTGCATTGACACATATTGTTCAGGATTTGATTTCTGCAAAGGTTGTGGAGGAGGTCCCTTATAACGTTTGTAACAGTCCTATTCTTCCGATTCTTAAGAGAGACACTGACGGCAAAATCTATCGATTTATTATTGATTTGCGGGAGATCAACAAAATTGTCATTCCCCAATACCCGGTGGTGTCCGATATTACGACCTTGCTTACCTTGATTCCACCGACAGCCACCACCTTTAGCGTTATTGATTTAAAGAATGCGTTCTTTTCCATCCCTGTTCATCCTGATAGCAGATATCTCTTCGGCTTTACGCTCAATAATAAATCGTATAGATTTTGTCGTGTTCCCCAAGGATATACTGAAAGTCCTAGCATCTACAGCCAGGCTTTGAAAAGGCAGCTAGATTCCTTTAAATTACAGTCTGGCGTTGCGCTCATCCAGTACGTGGATGACCTTCTGCTTGCCGCTGACTCCTATGCACAATGTGAACAGAGCACACTTGCGTTGCTTTCCTTTTTGGCACAAAATAATCATAAGGTTTCTAAGAAAAAGCTTCAATACTGTAGACCCCAGGTGACCTATCTCGGTCATCTGTTGTCTAAGGAGGGGCGTGCATTAACATCTGATCGAATTCAAGCAATTTTAGACACACCAGTCCCCCGCACGCAGAGAGATGTACGTGCCTTCATAGGGTTGACGTCTTTTTGTAGGCAATGGATCATGGGTTTTTCACATATCATAAAACCTTTGCTAGCATTACTGTCCAAAGCTACACCAATGCCTCTTGAGTGGACAGATGAATGTCAGAAAGCTTTTGAGCAGTTGAGGCAGGCCCTTTGTTCCGCACCCGTGTTAGGTACACCAGACTACACGAAACTCTTCACATTGTACGTGCACGAGAATGATGGGTGCGCGTTGTCAGTGTTAGTGCAATTACACGGGGATAAGCAGAGACCATGTGCATACTTCTCTGCCATTCTGGATCCTGTAGCACGAGGGTTGCCTGGGTGTTTTCGAGCGGTAGCAGCAACAGCGGTGGCCATACGACAGAGTGAGGGAATAGTGTTATCACACAAATTGTTGGTGTTAGTTCCCCACGCAGTGGATGCCCTGTTAAACCAAACAAAGACCCAATACCTTACGAATGCACGGCTAACAGGATATGAGCTGACACTCTTGGCGCCACATATTACACTGAAAAGATGCGCTACTTTGAACCCTGCCACTTTATTGCCCTATCCGGCTGAGGAGGGTCAGGAAGAAAAACATCACGACTGTGTTTTCCTGACCGAGGAACAGACAAAGGGTTGTGTCGACTTACAGGATGTGCCACTTCCAGATGTGGATGGGGAACTGTGGGTTGATGGATCGTGTTTAAGGCTGCCAGATGGGACGACTTCCGCAGCCTATGCGATCACGACACTTAAGACAGTGGTAGAAACAGCTAGGATACCACAAAAGTCGGCTCAGGCAGCAGAGCTGATAGCCTTAACAAGAGCCTGCGAATTGAGTGCTGGTCTATGTGTGAACATATACACGGACAGCCGGTATGCCTTTGGAGTGGCCCATGACTTCGGGCTACTCTGGAGGGAACGTGGGTTTCTGACATCACACGGAGAGCACATTATGCACGGAGAGCTAGTGCGTGATCTCCTAAATGCGTTGCTTGGCCCTAAGAAAGTAGCGATAGTGAAGTGCAGTGCCCATAAAAAGATCACGGACAAAGTGGGCCAAGGAAATGCCTTTGCAGACAGCATAGCAAGACAAACGGCTATGTCCCGAACTAGCTCCCCCATGTACGTGGTACAATCACAGGCTGAGCGATGGAGTGATGCTAGAGCAGAAATACGGGATATTCAAAAATCAGCTACTGAAACTGAACTCGCGGCTTGGGCAGCAGATGGGGTACTAGATGACGAGGGTTGTTGGAGAAGTAAAGACATGGAGAAGTGGAAATTGCCTGCGGCTTACTTACAGGCGATGGTCCAAATGACACATGGACTGGCCCATGTCGGAGCTCTCGCAATCACTCGGCTTTTAACACGAGTTTGGGAACATCCCGAGATTGCTAATACTGCAAAGAGAGTAGTGCAGACCTGCCTGGTATGTTTGCAACACAATCCTGGAAAGGGGACCCATACTCCGAAAGGAGGGTTCGTTCCACCTTCTGCACCATTTGAGGTGCTTCAAATGGATTACATCCAACTCGAGCGCTGCAATAACCTGAAGTATGTCCTAGTGGTGGTATGTGCTTTTAGCAAATGGGTTGAGGCCTACCCCACGAAAGACAACACGGCTTTGACAACAGCTAAGGTGTTGCTTAAGGAATTCTTTCCTCGCTTTGGAGTTTGTAAATTTTTGTGGAGCGATAATGGGCTCCATTTTGTTGTAAAGATTGTGGAATATGTACTGAAGGGGTTAGGGATTCAGCAGAAGTTCCACGCTGTATTCCACCCTCAGTCAGCAGGTTTGGTTGAGCGGTACAATGCCACGTTGAAACTTAAGCTGGCCAAAATTGTGGCGTCTACATCGTTGAAGTGGCCAGATGCTTTGCCGCTAGCACGGCTCTCTCTTAGATCAGTACCCCACTCACGAACTGGCCTTACGCCTTATGAGGTGGTGTTTGGCCGCCCTATGAATATCTGGGGGGTGCCCAAGCCGCGATTAATACATGATGTGCCTTGTGTTATGATGAATGATTATTTGGCACGATTAACAAATGATTTGCTCTCTATTCATCAACAGGTTCGAGAAGCGCTCCCTGACAACTCTACTGGAGAGGGCCATGATCTCCGCCCTGGTGACCACGTAATGATTCGCTCGTTTGAGAGAGCAAGCAGTCTGGAGCCCAGGTGGAAGGGCCCCGAGCAGGTCCTCCTTGCGACCCGCACCGCTGTACGAGTGACAAACAGGAAGCGGTGGGTGCATTCGACACATTGTCGCCGTGTCTCTCCGGATCTGGTGACTCCTGCTGTGCTGACTGATTACAAGGAGATCTTGGAGAAAGAAAAGAGCCCAGCTGTGATGTCGTTTGAAGTTGAGGGAGCCTTCCCGGACCAAGCTGCTTTCGGACGAGAGCGCTACAACTTGCGTCCTCGATAAGAAGATTTTTTTATGCATTTTATGACTGGTTGGTTACCGCTCCAGGTTTGTGAAACGGAAACCGGGAATTCCAAGGGGGGGGGATCAGTTCTGCCAGTGTAGCGACACCCGTCTTGGCCCGGAGAAGAAAACAACGGCTACCTCGGAGTTCAGCACCGTATTTTTCTTTTTTTTAGGTATACACGTACGTGTATCTGAGACTTTGTGAACAATTTGTGGTATTTGAGACTTTGCATAAACATTCCTGAACTATGGCATCAACGGCATCTCGTGATAAGAAAATATTGGGTGCCTTTCTCTTTGTTCTGACTATTGTGGTGATAGCTGTCATAGCCTGGGTAGTCGAACTTGTGGTGCCTGTACGTGAACATTTGCTGCCGACTACCCCGGCTCCGTCTGAACATTTTCATTTTACACTGCCCTTTCATGAAGAACGACACCGCCAAACGTATTTAAATAACAGCTTCATTCAGATTCTTCACCACACACATAACATGACCAATACCTCAAATTGCTGGGTGTGTGGGATGTTGCCAGGGCACCAGAAGAGAGGGGGCACCCCACTTATTCCACTCCCGTTTTCGCACAATGGATCATGCAACGCTTGGTACACCCTCCTCTTTACTTTGAGATGGCCAACCAAAGGGGGGGTGCTTTTCCGCTTGAATAAAGTATGTTTCCATGACAAGGATGGGTTTCCCCGGGCTGAGGGCACTCGATTTGAGTGGGAAGAGTATAGGCCTGATAATGTGTCTGCCCCACGTGTATACAGCAATCAGCAGAACATTAATGTATCTAGTGCACATGTTATAAATGTCATTGCTACAAAAGCCGATTTATGTATCAGGAATAAGGGCTCGATTGCAGTGGGGAAAAGCGAATGTAATACTACTCTCACTTTTGATAGTCCGAATGGCATTTCATTTGTTGCATCACGAAATACGTATTTTATCTGTGGAACGAAGGGCTACCATCAGCTTCCATTGGGGTGGTTGGGCACGTGCTACGTATCGTTTGTGTTACCTCCTGTATTCATTGCCCCTCCAATGTATCACAATGATTATACCTTGTACCACGACTTCGTCTTGAATAGGGTTAAACGAACTGTTGCCCTGGAGGGCATTGACCAAACAGACACTGCATTGCAACAGTATGTGGACTTTAATCTGGGACTATTCTCCTTTGTGGGGGCTGCACTGAACAGCCGGAAAATCAGACGACTGACACGTGTTGTCGAGGCTGTCGCGAATGACACTGCCATTGCCCTGGGGAATATTACCGAGGAACTACAGATTTCCAGGATTGTCACACTCCAAAATAGGATGGTATTGGATGTTGTTTTGGCTGATCGTGGGGGGGCATGTAGAATTATCGGAAGCAGCTGTTGTGTATATATTCCGGACAATTCTCCATCCGTGTATGATGCCACCTCCAAGCTTCATAAAATTGCAGCTGAAATACACCCGGACAATGGAACTTGGACACTTTCGGGATGGTTCTGGTCCATGCTTGCAACTTGGGGCTGGAAACTGTTGACGATTCTGTGTATACTTGTGGGGGCCATGTTTTTCATATGCCTATGTATTCAATGTGGCCCAGCTTTATGTTCAATGTGTTTGTCAGCTTGCATACCATCAAGACGAGCTCTTGCCCATGACAAAATGATGCTTCACAAAGAGGTAGCACAGATCATGTTAATAGACATTGAGGACGAACATTCTGATTATGTTCACTATGAGGTAGATTCAGCTAAACGCTAAAAGGGTCGTCTGTCGTAATTGGCCCGGCCGCATTAGCGATTAGCTGAACCTACACGTTGTCCTCCTTAACTTGGCCATATACGAAAACGCCATTTTGAATGTTGCGGCGGCCATGTTAGATCATAAGCGGCCTCGTGGCCGGCGTGCCCTTTAGTCCGTTGTCCGTTCCACTGACCACTCCAATCTGCCCAGCAACAGGCTATTTTTAGTACTGGTCAAGCCGCACATGCGCAGTTCCAGCTGACCCGTATGCCTTCAGGAATGTGGCCCAAACTGACCAGCGGAGTTGTGCCCCCTCCAATGAGCTGGCAGTATTCCAAAACATGACCATATATGTCCTTAAAATGTGTCTTAACTTGTGCCGCCTATCTTTTATTGCCCCAAACTGTATATAAAACGGGGTCACACCGGTGTTCGGTGTGATACCTCTTGCATTACCAAAGGGTGCTGTTTGAGTGTACCACCACCCCATGGGGTCTTAATAAACTTGTTCTTTGCCTTTTACAGTTACCGTGCCAACAGTTCTTGAGTGTAAGTGGGTTATCTCCGGAGCGTGTAGGCCTTGGGAACCCTGATTTACTTCACCTCCACCCACTTCCCGGTCTGCCATCCTGACACCAACTGTCCATCCGAATATATGTAGACTTTTGTCTCTATGCGTCCTTTCTAAATGTTGCAAAGTGAACCAACTCCTCCCCGCTCCCTCCATCCACTACCCGGTCTGCCATCCTGACACCAACTGTCCATCCTAATATATGTAGACTATTGTCTCTATGCGTCCCTTGTATTTGTTGCGCAGCAACCAAATCAAAAGGGTCTGTTCGGCCTTTCGATTAAAAACACACGCGTATTGTACACGCTCATCTTCGAATCCAACGTTGAGTATATATAAACACGCGCTAATATTGCAAAGTGAACCAACTCCTCCCCCCTCCCTCCACCCACTCGATTCCAATGTTGTGTATATATAAATACGCACTAATGTTGCAAAGTGAATCAACTCCTCGCCCCTCCCTCCACCCACTTCCCGGTCTGCTATCCTGACACCAACTGTCCATCCTAATATATATAGACTATTGTCTCTATGCGTCCATTGTATTTGTTGTGCAGCAACCAAATTGATAGGGTCTGTTCGGCCTTTCGATTAAAAACACGAGCGTATTAGACACGCGCGTATTCGAATCCAATGTTGTGTGTATTTATATAAACAGGCGCTTAATCGAATCCAACGTTGTGTCAAAATTTCAAAGCAATTGGTGAAGAACTTTCGGAGATTTTTGATTTTGAACAAGCGAACATTGACATTTTTATGTGTCTGTTCGGGCTTTCGATTAAAAACACGCGCGTATTCGACAGGCGCGTATTCAAATCCAACGTTGTGTATATAAAAACACTTGCGTATTCTAATCCAACGCTGTGTAAAAAATTTTAAAGCAATCGGTGAAAACTTTCGAAGATTTACGATTTTGAACAAACGAACATTTACATTTTTATTTATATAGATAGATTATTCACTATTTGATAATAAAAAAATTGACAGAAACCAGGCAAGTGGAGCTCCAACCAGCGTCCATCAGGAGGCGCTGTCCCTGCGTTCAAGGCACTGATCTTGCCACCTCTGAGGCCAGGGGTCGCAAAATCAGTGCAGGTGTCGTAAGGGACAAGCCGCTGCGAACCCTGGTAACCCCTAAGTGACGCCCATGAGAATTTTCCCACAGATGTGTTGACAAGCAGGCATTGACCTATAACTCCAGGCCTGTTAGACACAAGTGTATGCAGACCCATAAGTACCCAACTTGTCGCTTCTGATTTATGCAGATCTCAGCAGCAAGAGCTCAACCAGTTGAGTTATGTGACTTTCTAGACTAGTAGGAAGAACGTCATTCTCCAGGGTACTCTGCAAGGTAAGGGGAGGATGAATTCCTAAACACCAAATACTGCCCATTCATAATACTGAGCCCTAAACCTGCCAATAACACCTTCCCTCTCCACACTGTGCTAACATGCTACAAACTGTGTTTATCTTCTAGCTATGAAGTATGTTCAGATTAAGCATAGCCAGGGCCAGTGGAATGATGCAGCAGTCGTGGGCCAGATCATGCGGCAGGGGTGGCTAGATCACGTGACCAGAAAAGGCAAGTTATGCAGCACATTCTGTGAAAAGTGCTATTTAGCTACACTTATACAAAAGGAACGCCATTGCTGTGCATAATACCAACGGTTCTGACTTTGATACACTAGAGACCCCAGTGCTGTGCATAAGACAAAGGGTTCTCACATTGAAGCAAAAGGGACCCCAATGCGGTGCATAAGACAAAGGGTTCTCACATTGATGCAAAAGGGACCCCAATGATGTGCATAAGATAAAGGGTTCTCACTTTGATACAAAAGGGACTCCAATGCTGTGCATAAGATAAAGGGTTCTCACATTGATGCATAAGGGACCCCGATGATGTGCATAAGACTAAGGGTTCTCACATTGATGCATGAGGGACTCCAATGCTGTGCATAAGACAAAGGGTTCTCACATTGATGCATAAGGGACTCCAATGCTGTGCATAAGACAAAGGGTTCTCACATTGATGCAAAAGGGACCCAATGATGTGCATAAGACAAAGGTTCTCACATTGATGCATAAGGGACTCCAATGCTGTGCATAAGACAAAGGGTTCTCACATTGATGCCTAAGGGACCCCAATGCTGTGCATAAGTCAAAGGGTTCTCACATTGATGCAAAAGGGACCCCAGTGCTGTGCATAAGACAAAGGGTTCTCACATTGATGCATAAGGGACCCAAGTGCTGTGCAAAAGACAACAGGATCTCACATTGATGCATAGGGGACTCCAGTGCTGTGCAAAAGACAAAAGGTTCTCACATTGATGCATAAGGGACACCAGTGCTGTGCAAAAGACAAAGGGTTCTCACATGGATGCAAAAGGGACCCCAATGATGTGCATAATACCAACGGTTCTGACTTTGATACACAAGCGACCCCAGTGCTGTGCAAAAGACAAAGGGTTCTCACATTGATGCATAAGGGACTCCAATGCTGTGCATAAGACAAAGGGTTCTCACATTGATGCAAAAGGGACCCCAATGCTGTGCATACGACAAAGGGTTCTCACATTGATGCAAAAGGGACCCCAATCCTGTGCATAAGATAGAGGGTTCTCACATTGATGCAAAAGGGACCCCAATGCTGTGCATAAGACAAAGGGTTCTCACATTGATGCAAAAGGGACCCCAATGCTGTGCATAAGACAAAGGGTTCTCACATTAATGCATAAGGGACTCCAATGCTGTGCATAAGATAAAGGGTTCTCACATTGATGCATAAGGGACCCCGATGATGTGCATACGACAAAGGGTTCTCACATTGATGCATAAGGGACTCCAATGCTGTGCATAAGACAAAGAGTTCTCACATTGATGCAAAAGGGACCCGATGATGTGCATAAGACAAAGGGTTCTCACATTGAGGCATAAGGGACTCCAATGCTGTGCATAAGACAAAGGGTTCTCACATGATGCCTAAGGGACCCCAATGCTGTGCATAAGTCAAAGGGTACTCACATTGATGCCTAAGGGACCCCAATGCTGTGCATAAGTCAAAGGGTACTCACATTGATGCAAAAGGGACCCCAGTGCTGTGCCTAAGACAAAGGGTTCTCACATTGATGCATAAGGGATCCCAGTGCTGTGCAAAATACAACAGGTTCTCACATTGATGCATAGGGGACTCCTGTGCTGTCCAAAAGACAAAAGGTTCTCACATTGATGCATAAGGGACACCAGTGCTGTGCATAAGACAAAGGGTTCTCACATTGATGCATAAGGGACTCCAATGCTGTGCATAAGACAACGGGTTTTCACATTGATGCAAAAGGGACCCCAGTGTTCTGCATAATACAATGGGTTCTTACATCGATGCATAAGGCACCCCGATGCTGTGCATAATACCAAGGGCTCTTAGCCAAAAAAACTCTACACATTCACTCGGTCATTATGACGTTCTTATTCACAACAAGTACTAATAGTATCTTGCATTGAATCTCAGCAAGACAATTTTATTAACTCTGTCCCTTCGAACTATCTGAGTAAAATATTTCGTGTAAAGCCTGCAGTGTTACACTCAGCAGACACGAGTCTACATGTGCATACGTGATGCAACAAAGGGCGCATTGTGCGCATCCTGGGGAGATTTGGAAATTGTTTTAAGTTTGATTTAAGTCTGTGTCCACAGTACGCCAGGTCAAACGTTGGCAGCTGGTAATGTTAAGTAAAAGTGACCCTTTTGCCCGTTTCTTCGGCACTTCCTTTCAGTATGTGTATAATATTGGGAGGCGCAAACGCGTGCCACACATTACCATGCATACTTCTGTGGTGGGGTATGAAAAGCACGTGCAGAGTGAATGTGGTCCAGCGCTGTGCAAACCTCCTTAACAATGAATTAAATAATCCAACACTCCGATGCCGAGTCGGGTTTGGTGGCATCCTTTCACATCGGTGTTTGGTGGAAGGTGCTGGCATGTGAAAATACCACTGTTGTCTCTGTCCGCCGGTTTTAGGAGGCACCGCACACAGGACTTTAACTCCAGACAGGACTGTTTACTGAGAATGTAATCTCTGATGACTGAAGTCAGGCAAGAAAGCGGGGGGGCCTGCATGCCCCCGGGTAAACAGTGTCTTTTCGTGTGACCCACCACAGAGGGGGCTTTCTGCAGGGCTCAGGGGCAGCAGGGGGTCCTTTGTAAAATGTTTCAAACTCTGCACTTTAATTTACACTTTCCATTCGGTGAGTGTATCGGGCAAACATGCTTTCCTGAATCCTCACACTGCACGACCCACTGTGTAGTAATTGTACAGCTTTTTTAATTTCTTTCCTGTTTTGTGTTTTTTCAAGTTGTTCAACTTGTGCCCCTTAATTGGAATGTAAGGCTTGCAAATTAAAAACGTAGATAAGACCGGACAGACACGTTCCTGTGGCACGCCCCTGGTTGTAAAAGGAAGTGACACCTAGGTTGAAAGCCCACAGCACGTGTTGTGCACATGAAAGTGACAATGCGGAAACAAAGCGGCTGGCTGCTCTGGAGTCCGCAGAGATCTTATCAGGCGCTAGAACCGTCTCCACCATAAACGGGCCGCAGACACTGTCCATGCCCAAAGAGACCATATGTTAAAGTGACCCCCCCCCCCCCCCCCACACACACACACACACACACACACACACTCTCTAATGGATGTTTTCCACTTTGGATGCACCCAGTTCTGCCCGGAAGAGAAACGATTTCCTTTCAAACCACTTTGCCCAGTGCTCTTCTATTCACTTTAACTCTGAGTGTGAAATCGTGCTCGCATATAATAATATTGTATTTGTGCACACAAACGAAATGTATGTGTTCTTAAAAAGAAGGGCATAAAATACATGAAATAAATGCAATTTTGAATCGTTCATTAAGGATAAAAGCAGGTAAGAGTGCCTGTGTCAACCAGGGAGGCCTTGAGGACAAATAGCGGCGCTTTCAGAAACTTGGGCCCACATGCATCAATATCGGCTTTTGCGATTTCTAAATTGCGATAAATAGCGATTCGCAATTTAGAAATCGCAAAAGCCTATGCATGAATATTTTTTTCATTTTTTATGCAATTTGGTAGAAATCGCTATTTTTACCGAATTGCATAAAAAAAGCGATTTTCAAATTGCGAATTCGCAATTCCCATTCATTCCTATGGGCCAAGCCCATAGGAATGAATGGGAATTGCGAATTCGCAATTTGAAAATCGCAAATCCTGATTGCATTTCAAGGGTGGTGAGGGGGGTTCAAATGAACCCCCCCTGCACCCATGAAATGTTGTTTTCGCATCATGTTGCACACACACATGTCCTAAGGACATGTGTGTCCGTAACATGAATGTTTAAAAAATGCATTTTCAGCGTTACTTTGACTTTTTGCAAATTTACCGAGTAGTTCAACTACTCAGTAAATTTATCCCTCTATTTGCGATTTCGCAATTTAAAAAGTATTCATGTATTGCTTTTAAGAAATCGCAAATTTGCGATTTCTTAAAAGCAATCGCAATTTTAGAAATCGCAAAAATGTTGCGATTTCTAAAATTGCTTGATGCATCCAAAAAAGCATTTTTGGAATCGCAAAAGGCCGATTTTAAGGAATCGCACCGTTTGCGACTCCAAAAATGCTTGATGCATGTGGGCCTTGGTCCGAAACACGACTTGCTCATGATATGAATGTCTTTTGTATGAGTGCTTAAGTTCAGGTTTTGTGGCTTGGAGATAACACACACTAATCAAGTTGGGCGCAAATGCTATTTCAAAGCGTTTGTACATTGAAGTCAACGCGTTTTCCTTCAACAATGCACATTTTGAATGTCCCTTCAAATTATGACTTCCTTTATGGTTCATGAATGGCAGCAAACAACTGTGTTAAGAGATTTTGGCCTAGATGTATCAAGATTCGATTTTGCGAATCTTAAATAGCGATTTTTTGCGAATCGCTATTTAGAATTCGCAAAATGGAATGTATGTAAAAAATTGCATTTTTTTTGCGATTCTTTATTTATCTTTATTTGCGAATTCGCATTTTGCGAATTCGCAAAGAAGGAATAATTCCCCATGCATTCCTATGGGCCAGGAGGCCCATAGGAATGATTGTGCAGTAATTCTCAAATTGCGAATTCGCAATTTGCTAATCGCAATTTGAGAATTATTTCAAGGGTGCAGGGGTGTCTCATGGACACCCTGCTGCACCCCTGAAACTTACATGTGTGTGCATATGGCACACATACATGCCCTATGGGCATGTATGTGTGTCACATGCCACCTTCAAAATAGTCATATTTTGTTTTTTAAAAGGATTTCGCAAATTAACACGAACCTCAAATTGGTGTTAATTTGCGATTCCTTAACCCAAATTCGCAATTTTAGAAAGTTTCATACATGCCATTTAAGGAATCGCAAAATTGCGATTCCTTAAATGCATAAGCAAAATAAGGAATCGCAATTTTTTGCGATTCCTTATTTTGCTAATTTCTGATACATCTCAAAAGATGCTAAATGTCCGTTTGCGATTTCTTATGGCCGAAATTCTGCGAATTTCAGCCTTAACGAATCGCAAAAGGCTTGATACATCTAGGCCCTTTTGTTTGCATTAAGAGATATATTGTTTGCATTAAGAGATTTATTGTTTGCATTAAGAGATATATTGTTTGCATTAAGAGATTTATTGTTTGCATTAAGAGATATATTGTGTGCAACTACTGATTACAGACTATGCAGTCCTCCTTATGTGCGGTCTGTGTGCAGACACAAATTTATAGCATATCTAGTTTTAAACGCCACCATATTTTTCGTATTTTACAGTGGCAGCGAGCTGCTCTTTAAGCAGGAACTTCCCATCCCACTGACACTGCCCCAGCCCTTCCAGTGTATCTTTTCACCTTTTACAGTGGCAGTGAGTTGCACCTCAAGCAGGGTTTCCAATTCCGCGAATACTGCCCCAGCCCTTCCAGCCTTTCCAACTCACAATCCACTTACACATAATACCAGTACACTCAAAACCACATAATTACTATCCACATACTTCCACTGCACACTATGCCACATCATTCTCCTACATTAATTCGATCAATACAACACATTCTGCGACACACAATTCCACAACTAACAATTCCAATCCAGACCACATAATTCCACACCACCGACATGTACTGCACTCAATAACACATGAGAAAAATACATTGTCATTTACAGCGTCAATAGCTCCAACTCTTGCAAATGCGAGACTTATGGCCATTGCACAAAATAAATTAAACTTTGCAGCATGCCACATAATTCCAGACCATATAATGCTACTCCACACCATGCCACATAATATCACTCCAAACCACTCCAAACCATCCCACATAATTCTACACAACCCCACACAATTCTACACCACACAACATAATTACACTCCACATAATATCACTCAGCGTTGCATAATTACACTCCACATAATAACACTCTACTCAATACAACATAAATACACACCACATAAATGCACTCTATGCCACATACCAGCGATACACATAAATGCTCTCCACACCATGACACATAATTCCAATACGCATAATTTCACTCAACACCACACAGTTCCAGGCTACACAATTCAACTCCACACATTTCCAATGCACACCATTTAATTCCACACCAACAGCATATTTCAAATACACAACACAATTCCACAACACATCACATTCCCCCAATCCGCACCACAGATTTCCATATCGTGCCTCAAAAGTTAACAGCCCACCACATAATTCAACCCCACAACATGGCTCTCCAAACATAGGGCCCGATTCACAGAACTAACTTAAGACAAAATCCTAAACTTACTACCATTTTGGTATTCACAGAAGGCACTTGCTCATTTTCTTATTCACAGGAGGCATTTAGGAGTCCTAAAGTTAGGACTCCTAACTTTACTACTCCTAAACTGAGAAAAGTACTAGCTTTAAGACTTTCAGTATTCACAGAAGGCATTTAGGAGTCCTAAAGTTAGGACTCCTAACTTCTGTGAATAAAGAAATGAGTAAGTGCCTTCTGTGAATACCAAAATGGTAGTAAGTTTAAGATTTTGCCTTAAATTAATCTGTGAATCGGGCCCATACATAATAAACTCCATGACACACAATCTCACTCTACATAATTCCAGTACACTTAATACAATTTAATTACTATCCACCTAATTCCACAGTACACCATGCCACATATTTCCACTACGCAACTCCCTACCACACAACACAATTCCATGCCACACAATTCCACAACAAGCAATTCCAATCCAATCCATCTCTCCCTTGATCTTCCACCAACACTGTTCTCTCTCTCCCACACAACCACTGCCCCTTTCATCTCCCCTCCCCCTCACGCTGCCACGACCCCCTCTCCTCTTGCAATCCCACTGCCCCTCTCGTTCCCTCCTCACACTCTCTCTATACTGCCTGCTCACACATGGTGCCTTCCTGTACCTCCACTTGGTCCACCTTTTGACTCCCCCCACCTCTTGGTGCCTCTGCACTCAACCTCTCTGTCACCCCCTCTCTCGCTCTCTCATGCACTCCTCTTACCTCTGTCGTGTGGTTGACTTCAGGTCTTCGAGCACAGTATCTTCCTGTGCATTTTTCAAGGTTTCCGTCCCTCAAACCCACGCTCTCCTCCTCTTCTTGGGGTGTCTTCTGCGTACACAGGTGCTCCCTCTTCATGCGTCTGTGGCCTGCTCTCCCCTTCTTTCTCTTCCTCAAACACTCTTTCTGCTCTTCTGTATGGAGTTCGTTCACCACTTCCTGCACACACTACCTATCCCTGTCTCTCCCTTTCTATCTATTCTGTGCAGCTCTCACCCCTATCTATTCACCATGCCACACAATTCCACTACAAAAAAACACTACACAGCACACAATTCCACCCCACACAATTCCAATCCAACCCACATGCATCCACTTCAAAGCAAAACACATAGGTAAAAGACATTGCCATTTACAAAGCCAATAGCTCTAACTCTTGCAAATGCGAAACCTATTGCATTGCAAATGCTTGGTAACTTGTGCTCGGCCACTTTACTCCAATAGTGTTGATGTGTCGTGACATTGATTAGCACTAAGCTACAGGTATAGAAAGCCTGAAATCCATGGAGCACAACTCCTTCCCGAATAATATTAGTGGGTTACCTTACAAACCCCCACACTCCATTCCATGCAGCGCACTCCATGTCGCGCTGCATGAGTTTAGGGGAGGGGCACCTTTTGCAGAAGACTCAGCAGGGCTGGAGATGTGCAATGGTCTTACTTAGGTGCAAAGGTGAGGGGAGTGCACCCATGGCCCACTCCAATGCCAAAAAGGAAATTAATTGGAGGCAGTTCACCTGCATTTTTAAAAAAAATATTTTTAACCAATGTGTTTTTCGAGAATCCATTAATGAATACAAAAACCTCAAAAATGTAGCAAAGGATTACAGACTGTGTTTTAACACATCCATATATTTTTCAAATAAAATTTTTGGGACTCCCACTCACTCCTTAAATAAAAGATGGCGTCAGTTCCTCTCACCGACTGAACGTCATCTGCTGCTGCCCTGTCCTCATGCCCGATGACGCGCTTTAAGGTATATCGATTCTTAACCTGCTCCAAGCATACAGTGGTCAACCGCAGGTGGATCTATAGACACATATCAATTCACCGCGTGTACATGTGATCTGGATGCATCATCAAGCCCACAGCTGAATGACGTGAAGGATTTGTTTCACAGTTGCCTACTATGCCACAGAGAAGAACGCAGTCTATTCAACCTGCCCCTTTGTTGGTGCAAGCCGCAGAGGACCCATATTGGCTGGCGTCCATCCAACCACACCACAGGAGTGCCAGCACTTAGACAATACCCGCCTGTATACTTTTCCCAAGTGCCCACGTGACGGGTAGTCGCAGCCCGCCGCGTGCAGCTTTCAAGCACCACCACTTGATGGACATATCGGATCAAGCGCAGTGCTGCTCACGTTTACAGCACAACGATGTGTGCCACTTTAGCACTAAAAATAAAATGTATTAATGTTACAATAATCTGAAAAGCTAAATCCAGATACACAGCAAATCATTGCTGAATAGTTATTATAGCCTTGAAATTCATATGGCATATTACAATCAATAAGGCAAGGCCTATAAGACCTCTTTCTCCCAAGATCATCTATTACACAAGCCCTGTTGAATAGGTGACATAATCCATACCTAAAAATCAGCATTACATTTTATATTTTACTAGGTTATTAAATCTCTCCACTTAGTAAACATGTATCAGTGTATTGTTGGTTGACATTATTTACAACACAGGTATGCATGGGACCATATCTATTGAATTTGTGGGGTCATCATTATACACAACTCTTTCTGGTATTACAACACCATTCCTCTACTGTTTGTGGGGCTATGTTTTTCTAAGCCACCACCTATCCCCAGATCACAAATAACTTTTGACACCGGGTGATATCTTGATCCACCCATTCTCCCAATTTGTTTTGTGATCAACCACCCATTTGAATACCTCTCCTTTAAGGGGTGGGTGAATAATTCCGCTCCTCGGCGGAGTTCGCAGAGTTTTGTTCACCCTGCGTTCCGCTTGGAATGCGGAGTTCGTGCAAAATTCCGGCAACTGCTGCATGGCTCAGTTTCTTTTCATGCATGGCTCGCAATGTTAAGAGGGGGCATGCGAGTGAAAATATGCGTCCCCTAGCATGATTTTGGGTACTAGTACTAGAATGCCTCCCGGTGAGACTTCTCAATGCGGGCTGATGTGGCAGGTCACGACAGCTCACGCTGAGAAAGCTACAGCTTGAGTAGAAAATCTACTCGAGTGGCAGAAAAAAGCAGGGTCCTCTGGCACGCCGCGTGGTGCAGTTCGTTCTGATTTTACAGTTTAGAACATGCTCCCGGCACTAAAAATCAGCGTGAGCAGCGCAGCATGCCACATTCCTCCTGCTTGCTGATCTCTGCAGAATCTTGCTGAGTTTTTATGTAACTCCGTGGAAGTCCGCAGAGTGAAATTCCACAAGTCCAACCCACCCTTACTCTCCTCCCTGTTTCGACTCTTTCTGTATCTGTGGGCAGGGCTACAATATATGCATAAAATGTGCCCACTTCCAATAACCTTTGAAGCAAGAATCATTATTTATGACTTTTATTTTTGTGTGGATTCTCTGGAGAATGTTTAATGACACTAAACAAAAATTAGAAAGACGGTTTTATGTTCATACAGTCCAAAACATCACTGAGCTGAGAATTCCTTTGAGGACCAAGCTCTCAAATCCCTCTACAGCATTCAAGTCTCCAAGTCTGCTCCCCGTACAGACCGATAATATGCATGTATATTTTCTCAACCAAAAAGTAGTCTCCTTGAGCGTTTTTCCCCAAGTGTTGATTATTGTGTGTGTAGTTACCAGTGTTGTGTGTAGTGTCCCACCACACAATGCATCTACATAGCCCTTTGGCCCACATGCTAACCTATCGAGTCGTCCTGCTGGCTCCTACTGAGGTGAGAAAGCCCCGTCATTCACAATCAAAAATTGTGCATCTACGTAGTACCTTTTAATGTTATGCAGTGTTATTCCTCCATTATGTGTGTTTCGTTCTACGCAGACAGAGAGATCCATCTTGTCATAAGAAGGATCTCATGAGATCATCAATTCTCTGGGATTGGACATGGTGCATTCTATAAAATGTATAGGAAGCAAAAGACAACTATCATTTTGAAAAGTACGGTTCTCCCTAATAGGAAAGTAGTCGTTTGCTCCAACATGATACCCCTAACTTCCTCAAATACCTGATAAGGCTCCAGATTATCATTGCAGAATGTGATCAAGAATTCAGATCTACAGATCCAGGCATTTCAAATTTTCAATTTATACCCTAAATCGTATTTTTGAGAAGAAGCCGGAATCAAATCCCATAATGTGTGCAGTCGCGATTTTGATCAGTTGATGGCAAAGTCAGAGTATTGCCAATAAATGTTTAACATTTACTAAACTCTTTTTTGAAGCTTTTGGCTCAGCTGTATATAGAGGATACCTTCTGTGTACACTGATATCGGTTCATCCCAATATTAATACCATGTCCAACCCCTTATCAGTGCATCTTTAGATCCCCATCAGGCTAATGATTCCCTTATTAGGTCAAATGCGATGGGGGGGGGGGGGCAATGAACATCTCTCCCTGGTTCCCTTGTCCATGGGGACTGTCTGGGTCACTGTTTCCTTAACTTTAATTTTCTTTGGCTAATCCAGGATTTAAAGGCAGATTCTTATCCACATTAAATTGGTACCCTTTACAGAAAACAGCATTCAATGAAATCGAAAGTATTTTCAGCGTCAAGAGATGCTGTAACAGTAGGTTCACATACTGGGGGTTCCCTGAAGAGATTATTGTGTCACCCGGCATTTTAAGTGTTGTAGAACAGCCTGGTACAAACCCAGACTGTTCTGGATACATCAATTCAGCCTAGATGGGGATTCAGCCATTCCACTAGAAGTTTAGTCAAAACTTTCGCTTCTACATTTAGCAGTGAGATTGGACGATATGAGGAACAGTGATTCCTGTCTTTCCTTTCTTTATAGATTATGTTTTTGTAGCAGTTCTTAGATCTATCAGCAATATTCCTTCTTTTGCAGCTGCCTGAAACTTAGAAAGCAAATGGATAGAAATTGTTCCCAGGACTTTCTTATAAAGTTCTATAGGTAACCCATTTAGTCCTAGTTCCTCTCCGCTATGCTGCTGAATTAACGGTTAACTCAATCTCTTTAACAGAATATGTCTTTCTAACTCCATTCTAGTTTTAACGCTCAGTTCCGAGGCCCTACAGACGGCCATGAAGGAATCCAGTACTTTAGTTTGGATCTATAAAAGGCCACAAGATATTGCTCAAAATGGCCGATCACCTCTCTAGTCATTGGGATGCTGTCGTCTCCCTCATCTTGTGTTGTTCAAACTTACTGTGTGCACCCTCCTCTTTTTTTGGACAGTGAAGTAATTTGCCTGCTTTGTTGCCCACATCATGTGATATATTTTGTGTAGCAAGGTGGTGTGCTTTTGCCTCCTCAGTGAATAGATTTTAAAATTCCTTAACTTTCAGTCAAATGCGACTCTCCAGTTGTGACGTGGGTGCAGTTACATACAGTAACTCCATCTTACAGACTGCTGAAGTGGCCTCCCCCTCTCTATTCCAACGGTGCCTGAGAAGAAGGAACCCTGAGGTACTGCCTTAAAGACATCCCACAAGGGGGTAGAACTACTCACCCAGATGGTAATAGTTTCAAATTGATATTGGGCTTCAAAAACAATGTTAATCTGGAAACTTTCTTAGGTGCCCAGGAGTAAAAATAGCAACGCTCAGGTATTCCTTTACGTGCATCTCCAAATATTGACCGGTCCTAGGGCTTGAAGCCTTTCAATTTTGAGAATACTGACTCAGAAATAGTTTGCATTGATGTTCCAGCCATCTGTATCTCCATGAACACCCCCTCCATGGGGCACAGCTGGTTGTGCCCCTACCAGCATGATACCAAGTCTATCTAGTGTACTAAGTTGTGTCACTCGTCTGGCCTACACAGCAAGTATTAACTGCATAACTGTCCATCTAAAGTCAATCCCTCACCAGGAATGCCACCTTTACAGGGTCTGATGTGTACCCTGAGTGGCAGAGCAATTGAAATCTACCTCATCCTATAAACTGTTTGTGATTAACAATACGATGTGCATCTTGTGCAAAGAGCACATCCACAGTTTGTAGATGAACCCGTCTTTGTACAACACCTCTTTTTATCTTGCAACCCATCCCGTTAGAATCCCACGCCAGACACTTCAGCAATCGCTTATTGTTTATGATAGCCGTGTGATGATGGCAATCATAAGTGTTAGGTAGAGACAATGAATTAAAATGGGGATATGATAAAAACAAGGTAGCTAGTTCATCCCCAACAATTCCTCACCTCACACTCCGGCTACACTATGGGAACATTGTCTATGACAGGGTCAACAAAAACAAAAAACTTACCAGAAGGATGCAGACCATTCAGAACTTGGTGGACAGAATCACTTTCAACCTCTCATGCTGCATTTAAATCACACCACGCCCGAAAGAGCTCCACTGGCTCCACAGTCAGAAACAAGCTCACCCACACTTTCAAGGCACTATATAACACCTCATAATACTGGTCCAGCATACCTCGACAATCGCATCTGGTTTTACAAACCTTCCTGGCACCTCCGTCAGTCCAGACTCCTACTTGCACAAATCTAACTCATTCAGATATCCAGTTCTGGCAGTCGACCCTTCCCGTACATTGCTCCTAGGGCATGGACCTACCTGCCTCTACACATAAGATCCTCCTCCTCACTTCTTGAATTCCGTAAGAAACTGAAGCCTTCAAGTAGCCCCACTAATCCCTAGGTGGCCCAGACTCAGACCTGCTCAGCGTCAGCTACCCTCCCGGGTGAGAGGGGAAACAACACTTACAAGGCAACTTTTACAACGCACTACCTTTGCAACGAAACTTTTACAATGCAACATCAATTACAATGCATACCATTACAATGAAACCATTACAATGCATGTCACTACAACGCATACCACTACAACGCATGTCATTACAACGCAGTCATTACAACGCATACCATTACAACGCATACCTACACTATCCAACACTTACCCTACTGTTGCACCCCCTGGAGGTAGAATCGTAATTTTTACCCCTACACTATCCAATACTTACCATACATGCAATGTAATGTTATGCGTTGTAATGGTATGCGTTGTAAATGTAGTATGCGTTGTAGTGGAATCGTTGTAAAGGTAGTTTCAAAGAATTCGTTGTAATGGCATGCGTTGTAATGGATGTTGCGGTGTAAAAAATGCGTTGTAAAGGTATGCGTTGTAAAAGTATGCGTTGTAACGACATACATCCGGTGAGAGTGCGCTCTACAAATCAGCATAACATAACCTTTTCTTCCCTCTTGCATCAACAACTCAGATGCTGAAATGTCAGGAGTGCTCTTCTGTCAGCATGGTCTCAGTGCCTAGGTCCTGAGTCGGAGGTAACTCCCCCTTATCACTTGGGGTTGTCAATCGGGGCCTACTGTCCTGGATGCAGACCTGCAGCACCTTCTGGTTGGTTGATGCTTCTCCAGGGCTCAGTGGCCTGTTCCAGGCTCTTGTTTCCTCTCTCCATGCCAGCCTCCATCCATCCAGCCAATCCATGGCTATCCCTGGGTTTGTGATGTGCCATTAACAGCCTACATATATCACTTCCAAAATGAGCCAGAAACACTATCATGTACTGTATAACTTTTTTCCAAATTGCTGTCTTTACTGCAGTGAAGCTCTGTCTTGAGTGTTGCATAGATAGAGTAAGGGAAACAGGCCGGACTGGCCATATTGGGGACATGGCGTTTCCCCGGTGGGCCGGAAGGATGGGGGACGGTTTTGGATGGGTAGGGGCCCTTTTTGTTTACTGGGTCCTTTTTGCAGCAGTGCTGCAAAATTAGCCCCTTGTAATAAAAGCGCAGCAGGAGTGTTCCTTCCAGCAACCCCGGCATAGCAAAAGAGGAGTTGTGGGGGGGGGGGGGGTGGTCCGCCCCGGGTGGCACGGGATTTGTGGTGGCAGCCTCCACCCCCTTCTCTTTCATGCATCCGCCTCGGGCGGCAACACAAAAAATGCCAGCACCCCCTGCTCTTTCACGCAGCCACCAGATGGCATAAGCAATGACTGCCACGAGCAGCACAAGGGCCAGTTCCTGCCTCCCCCCCCTTGGGGCCAGTCGAGCATAATTGCCAGGGCTGGTTTATGATTCCAGTTCGGCCCTAAAGGTAAAGGAAGAGAAGGACCTTGGAATCTTCATATTCCACTGGGCTGAGGTGGTTAGATTCCTCTAGAATAACATCTCTGTCTCTCTAATAGACAAGACGGGTTATGTTGACTCTGACTGCGGTCCCAGGATTCAGAGGTGGTCTGGTGTTCTCTGTGCTCTTTCGCCATAAAAAAAAACAGGCTGGCATTTTGGGGTAGGTTATCCAGTCTTCTACATGAAGTTCAGTATTCCCGCTGTCGTAAATATCATGTTTTGTTTTACCCTTTGAAATCCCCTTTTGTGAATCTCAGGTGCATGTTAATTCATTCATCAAAAGTGAGTGTGTGTCATAAAATCAACTGCATATTGTTTTTCAGAATGTTCTGTTCCTGCACTTATGATTGTTCATAAAGCTTACATCCTATTTTAGTTATCCTTGACAATGTCGCTCATTTATGAAAGAGGATTGGTTGTTTCACTAACTGTTCTTGTTAAATGGGACTGCACATTTTACCGGAAACACAGCGTATGCATATATTGCTCAGTGGGTTGTAAGTGGGTTGCAGTTCAACTGTTTTTGTTTTATTCGGGGTGGCTCATTGGCCAAGTCCTTGGTGCCGGGGGGAAGGGCCGGCGGGGGTAGGGCGGGGGAGATGGGGGGGCTCATGGTCAGAAACCAAACATGTGGCTCTCGAAAGCTCTAGAGAACATAACAGAGCCTTCCGTCAGTTCAGGAATGGCCACTAATCTAACATTGTTCAGTCTGGACCTTCCCTCTGCATCTTCCAAACAGGTGTTTATATACTTGTTTTCAGTTCTCAAAGTGCTGATCACAGTTTCCCAGTTTCAGTTGCACCATAGTGGCTTGAAAGGTTGTTTCTGTCTGGATCCTCTCTGACATTTGTTTTCCTTGTATTTTCTCAGAAGCTTTGATTCAGTGCCTACTTGGACTATTGCCCGTCCTCCTGTTGCATTCTTCTCCCTGCAGTGTCAGTCCCTGAAATGCAAACCTGTTAAGGCCGCTTTGTTGTGATGTTCTTGTGTCTTTGTCTAGTCGAATTTCTTGTTATTGAGATGGCCTGATGTAATTTTGCCCTGGGGCAGCACACTGCTTGCCTGGACGGCCCCCAACACATGTAGTTCCTACTTTACCAGTGGCCTTTCAGCTTCCCCAAGACTAGTTTGCCCCACTATATACCTCAGCTTCGACTGCCTTCATCATTCCACTTTGCCTCCTGGTCAGCGCCTACAGTCCTTGTGCCGGCGGTCACTTCTACCACTGCTACCATGTGGCCCTACCTCGGTCTGTCGGTGGTGAAATAATAGGGCCATTCAAAATTCAAAATTCATAAACTTTATTCGACAATTAAGTCATAAAAGCCGTACATAAAATACACAATTCCCATTACATAAAATTCCATTAAAATGTATACAATAAATATTTAAAAAAAAGATTAAACTACAAAGAACTATTGCCGAATGTCATTTATCCTTAAATTCATAAAATCCATAAAACTCATCAATGTATACAGTCCAGGGTGATATTACACAAAGCTCAATTAAATGATACATCCCCTATATTTGCAGCTAAATTAAGTAGGTGGATCTTAGATTCTCATTTCACTGCCGTAATTGTTTTGCCCGAATTACCCATGCCCATTTTAAAAACTTGCTTACAATGTTCATATATAAAACTTGGCCACAGCTATAGCAATTGGGGGACTGGGGTCTGTACATAAAATTTTAATGACTCTTCATGTCTGCGGGTGCCAATCAGTTTACAAATAGGTTTCACCCACATCGATCTAGGAGCAACATAAAGGGGACAAAAAAAGAGAAGATGACTTATAGGCCCACATGCATCATTGTTACATTTTACGATTTCTTAATTGCAAAAATTAAGGAATCGCAATTAAGAAATCGCAAAATGCTATGCATTAAAAAATCGCAATATTTTTTGCGATTCAGTATTTTTCCTTAATTGCGATTCACAATTTGCGAATCGTAATTAAGGAAAACCCTTCCCATTGATTCCCATGGGCCAAAAGGCCCATAGGAATGAATGGGAAGTCATTCACATTTTGCGAATTTCAAATTGTGATTCGCAAAATGTGAATGCAATTTCAAGGGTGCAGGGGGGGTCCAAAGAACCCCTCCCTGCACCCCTGAAATGTAACATTGAATGCAATTTACACACACACATGCCCCAAGGGCATGTGTGTGTGTAAATTAAAAGTGTCAAAAATGCAATTTGTGCATATTTGAAAGTTTTCGGTAAATAAGCATGAAGTTCAACTTCATGCTAATTTACCACTTCCAAATTGCGAATTCGCAAATACAAAATGATCATGCATTGCATTTAAGAAATCTGAAATTGCGATTTCTTAAATGCAATCGCAATTTTAGAAATCACAACATGGTTGCAATTCCTAAAATTGCAAAATGCATGATGCATTCCAAATTAATCAATTGCATTCGCAAACGGCCGAAAATTGCGATTCGCACCGTTTGCGAATGCAATTGACTTTGATGCATGTGGGCAATAGACTCTAGTTCGTCCCTGCACCTAGGGCATTTATCATTGTCGTTTTCTCCTGCCCATTTAGCTGTAAATGACCTTGTTGGAAGGAAGCCTAATCTAAGTTGGAAATAGAGTTTACGGTCATACTGCTTCTTTATGGCATCCCAATATAATTCCAGCGTCGGATGGGCCTTAAATTCCAGAAAACGACCTATTAGATGTGAAGAAAGACCCTTTGTACACGCTTTTAAATTAACCATCTCCCAATACTTTGCCTTCAGAATTTTTTTAGAGGGGAATACACATTTGCAGGGTCATCCCAGAGTTACCCCATTCCCAGGTTGAATAACAAGGACCTAATGGCGTTCAACCAGTGTATTTTATGGGAGGAATCTTTGGCAATTATTTCCTTTAGGCCCCCCGCATAGTGCTGTAGTTCTTCTGTGGTCCATATCCTACGCCAATACAGTAGCGGACGTAGGGAAGCAAGATCTTGGACAGATTTTTTTCCAAGATCCCACATTAATGGTGTCAGCGTGTGTACTTAGCGGAACGCTAGTTGCCTTTCTCAAAAATTCGTTTTCCGCTAGCGTCAAATTTCTTAGATTCTCAAACCCCCAAAGTTCAGCTCCATAAAGGGCCGAACTTAGCACCTTCATTCCGTATATCTCTAATAATGGGCTAATGGGTTTTGATACTGAGGAGTTAAACCTTTTCAGAAGAATACCTCCCTGCTGGTGATGTTTTAGCACTGCAAGGTCTAATTGGCTAGTCCATCCCAGATCTCTCTGGAGGGTAACCCCCAGATAAGTAAGGGCGTCAACCCGCTCTAGCTAGGATTTATTCATATATATCCTCCCTCTGAAAGGTTTAGCAGACCCAAGAGGCTTACGGTCAGAAAGGGCCATAAACGTTGTTTTCGCTGTATTTATTTCAAGGCCCCGGTCCGAGCAAAAATCTTCAAAGCGCCTTAAGGCACATTGAAGCCCACTTGGCGTTTTTGAGATTATCAAGGTGTCATCCGCGAACATGAGGATCGGAACTCGCTCTTCGGACATCGCAGGGGCATCGGTCGGGACCAAGGAGAGGAAATCCGCCACCCCGTTGACAAAGAGCGAGAACAAGGTAGGCGCCATAACGCAACCTTGCCTCACTCCCCGCTCAACAGGGAAGTATTCCGTAACCTCTACCTGGCGTCCCCACCGAACCCGAGTGAACAGTGTCCTCATGTAAGCGGACGATCAGGCTTAACAACTCAGGGGCCATCCCTAGCTCCTCCAGGACTCGCCACAATTTGTTACTGGGAACCAGGTCAAGGGACGCCCTTAGGTCAACAAAAACGGCATATAGGGTACCTTTCTCCAAGACCACAGTACGCCAATATAGGATAATGAACCGGAAAACCTGATCTATAGTACTGGTCTTGGGTCGAAAGCCAGCCTGGAGGTGACTCAAGATGTTATCATCATCCATCCAGGTCTGGATTTTCCCCAGTACCAGCCGGCCCATAATTTTTGGGATGGAGTCAATCAGGCTAATAGGCCTGTAATTGCCTGCTGACGACTTGTCCCCTTTTTTATAAACAGGCACTATTTCAGCGCCTTTCCACGAGTAGGGAACTTCCATCCCTTGAGCTATGGCATTTGCCAGGTACATAATGTAAAGCCGCCATCTATTTTTATCATTGAGGAATAGGTCGGCGGGGACACAATCCATACCTGGAGTGTTTTCCTCAGTCACTAAATCTAGGGCCCTATCTACTTCTCTTGCAGTGAAGACGGGCTCATTATAAAAGGTGTGGACATAAGTACCCTTGCTATTACCAGCTTCACTTCTAGCATATTGTGGCTTAAAGTAATCAACCCATGATCTTTGGGCAACATTATTTTGAGGGCTCTCACGGTGCCCTCCCCTGTCCCATTTAAAAAGATTCCCAAAAATGTTTGGGTTCTTGGACTCGCATGCCGCTTTAAGGTCCTGCAACCAACTCTCTTCCCATGCTTTTTTAGCAATGTACTGTTTATGCCTGTAATTTGCTCGAGCCGCCTTTATTTCGCTAGAATCTTTAGTTTTTAGTGCTTGGCCCAGCTCCCCCCTGGCTTGTCGGCAGGTGCCATCATACCAACTCTCCACTTTTCGAGTTTGGGCTCTATTACCTTGACTAGGATTACAGAAGTATATTTTCAATTTGGTGAAAAAGTTATCATGGGCATCCATAGAAGGTTTATACAAGGACCCATGCGTTGTAGCCACCTCCATAGTTGCTAGCACATCTTCCAGACCTAGCTCAATATCAGCCATAATGTTCTGATGCTCTGCAACTTGACACCACTTAAGGTGGCGCTCATCATTTGATATTATTAAATCAGGCGGAATAGATCCCCTGGACATTTCGTCCACTTTATTCAAGCCCAGGTTGAACACCGCGGTCAGGTGGTTGTGGTCAATCTCGAGGCGGGCCACAACCTCCATATCGAGAAGAGTGTACCACAGCTTAAGGGGAACAAGTAAGTAATCAATGTTACTTGCCCTAACCCCATTATCGAACGTTTCTTTGGCCATCCTGTCCGACAATGTTCGGCCATTAGCAGCCCTCAACTGATTCCCCATGCAGAGGCCCTTCAGCTGTATTGCAGCCTCTGTCCATTTTCTTATAGGTTTAATGTCCAGTTGAGGGACTCCCCACCTACAATCCTCGTCCTCTGTTAGGTGCATATCATCCAGAGCAAATGGTTCGAAAGTGGTATTAAAATCTCCTGCGATTAATGGCAGTACATTAGAAGGGGTGGCCAGGAGCAATGCTTCCAGAGCTGTTACAACATCGGATTTCCTACTACCTGGTAGGCCCCTGGCATAAACATTAAAGATATCAATTTTTAAATTCGATGGGAAGCTAAGCCTAACAGCAAGAATATCACTACTTGTCACAGGGAGTAGTTGGGTGTAACACTTAAGGCTCTGCCTAACCCATACCACTAGTCCACCCATAGGCCGGCCCGGTTGTTTTTTGACTGCAGGGACAAAAAAATTCAAATAGCCCACTTTAAACACAGGTTCAACCGCCCAAGTCTCCTGTAAAAGACAGATATCACATTTGTCAATAAATTCCATCCAAGCAGGTGAGTTAAGTTTGGGCCCCACACCCGCCACATTCCATGAATTAAAGGATGTCTGGCATACTGACCCATCAGATCTAAGAGCAAGTTCTCCCGCCACAGGAGATACACTAGGGGCTTGGTATGCAATATTCAAATTTACCAATGGGCGTTCTCTTTTAGCCACCTCTAAATTACCTAGACATGTAATGTTTTGCCACCATTCCCTTCATGTCTACTTCCCTGGGCGATCACTTCCCCTGCCCTCCTTTCCGCATCCTCCCCATTTCCTGAGGCTATGCTATTCAAAACGGGACTGTGGGGCACATACCCTCAGTCGCAATCCCCCAGCCCCGACAGAGCCTCGAATCTATTGAATAGCCTTATGTTATGTTATGTTATTTTGTGTCTTTTGTAGCGCTCGGCTACTCAAAAGAGTGTCCCGGCGCTTTATTGACAACCTAAAAAGACAAACACAACACACAGATTAAAAGAAACAAGGTCAGCAGAATACAGAAATCTAGGAAGCAAAAAGCCAAGTTTTCAGGCCCTTCCTGAAAGCCAACAGATTTGAGGTGCTACGTAGCGTCAGGGGCAGAGAGTTCCAAAGCTGTGGGGCCCGGAGCATAAAGGAACAACCTCCCATACGAGCCTTCCTCACACGAGGGACAATGGCAAGGAACATCGACTCTGACCTCAAAGAACGGGAAGGACGATAGGAGACGAGCCTCTTCTGAAGGTATTTAGCCCCTGTGGCATAAAAGGCCTTGTGAGCAAGAGTTAAGGCTTTAAAAACTATCCGCTGTCTGATAGGCAGCCAATGAAGCGACTGCAACAAGCCAGAGACTCTGACTCGCCTATGCAGGCCAAAAATGGCACACGCTGCCGCATTCTGGACCACCTGCATCCGTTGCAGGAGATATTCCGGCAGGCCAAGATAAAGGACATTGGAGTAGTCCAGTCTTGAGCCAATCAAGGCCTGTACCGTAATCTTCCTGTGGTCCACAGAGAGCAAAGGGAAAAACCTCCGAAGCATGTGGAGAAGACCAAAGCAGGTGCCAGTGAGGGCAAGGATCTGAGATCTTAAAGTCAGACCGTTGTCAATTTTGATCCCCAAATTCTTAGCTGACTGAGACGACCGCCCCGGAGGAGACATGTCAGCAGGCCACCATACCTGCCAGTCCGGATCGGATTGACAACCGAAGAAGAGCACCTCCGATTTATCTGAGTTGCACTTGAGGCTGTTCAGTTGGAGCCATTTAAAAACAGCCCCAAGGCACTCACGGATACTCTCTTCATCAAAATCCTCTCCTTTCCGACAGGTAAAGAGCAGCTGGGTGTCATCTGCGTAGGATACGATCTGGGCCCCGAAGGACTCGGCCAGAGCCGCCAGAGGGGTCATAAAGATGTTAAAAAGAGTCGGGCTCAATACAGAGCCCTGCGGGACTCCGACTCCCAATGGCGGCATCTCAGCAGAGCTAGAGGAGGCCCAGACCGTTTGTCGGCGCGGGCCAGAAAAGATGTAAACCAGCTGAGCACCGTCGAAGGCCGCCGACAGGTCGAGCATGATCAGCATGGCTCTGCCACCCAAGTCCAGCGTCTCCTTGATGGCCTCAGACACCTCCAGCAGCGCCGTCTCAGTGCTGAGATTAGGACGAAAGCCCGATTGAGTGGAATGAAGCAGATCGTGTGACTCCAAAAAATTAGAAAGCATGTTATGCACATGCTTCTCCAGGGTCTTAGCCAATGCAGGGAGAAGAGAAATAGGTCTGTAATTGGCCAAGACCTTGGGAGCCAAACCGGGCTTCTTGATAAGGGGAATGACCATAGCCTGTTTCCAAGCCGAAGGTACCACACCCTGGCTCAAAGAAAGATTCAGGAGGGGGTTGACCATCGAATTTACCACTGCCGCCATCTTCGCCAGAAATTTGGCCGGACATGGATCGAGCGACGATCCAGATTTAAGATTGGCCAAAAGTGTCAGTGACGAAGCAGTAGAAATAGGTGGAAAGTCTGACAGGACTGGCCCTAGGGGAACCGATGGAACTGGACCAGCCTCAGAGCAGAGAGAGGCAATGGCCGGCCGCGGTGGAAAGGAGTCCTGAATCAGCTTAATCTTTGTGGTGAAGAAGCATGCAAGATCCGATGGCCACGTCTCTGTGGGGGCAGTCTGGGTCGCATTCGACCGTGGGGTAATAAATTCCCTGACGATCGTGAAGATCTCTTTGCAGGAATTCGAGGCATCCTCAATCCTCCTAGCAAAGTAGCTCTTCTTCTCAAGGAGAATATCTTGGTGATAGGCTTTGACCACGGTTCTGTATTTGAGTCTGGCAGCTGGATCGTACTGAGCTCGCCAGGCCCTTTCCGCCACCTTGCACTGCCTGCGGGAAGCAAGCAGCGCTCCAGTGAACCAAGGAGCAGAAACCCGTTTAGGCAATGAACGGGGGGCCCTCAAGGGGGCCAGATCATTCAACCTGTCCACAAACCAGGCCTGCAAGGACTCCAAGTCCCTATCCAAAACCCCCGTAAGAGGGCAAGGATGTTCGCACAGTGCCTGTGACAACATTTCTGAAGTCACCCGGTGAAATGCCCTTGACGCTGATCCTAGCTGCCTAGGGGCACTACTCAGGGGTTTCTTATTGCCCGGTATGTAAAAGTTGACCAGTCGGTGGTCAGTCCACAGGACCGGCAGAAGTGCTGTCACCTCTATGGGGGACGTAGAAAAGACCTGATCCAAAGTATGGCCTTTGTCATGCGTTGGTTCAAAGAGATAGGGGACTAAGCCCAAGGGAGCCGTGATATCGAATAGTTTAATCACCTCTGGGTCCAAAGCATCGTCCATGTGAAAGTTGAGGTCACCAGCCAAAATGCAATGGTCCGCTCTCATAGCCAACGTTGACATAGCAGACTGGAGCTCTTCAAAAAAAGTACCTGCTGGACCAGGGGGTCTGTACACTAACAACCCTTTCACTGACTGATGCGGCGCCAATGATAAAGAAAAGGCAAGGGATTCAGACCCTTTGATAGCGTCAGTGGGAATAATAGAACATACAACAGATTTCTTCACCACGAGTGCTACGCCGCCGCCCCTTCCTTCCAGTCTATCCTGCCTGTGGATGCTATATTCTGGAGGGATCGCAGAAGCGATATCCAGGTTGGAAGAAGCTCCTAGCCAGGTCTCTGTAAGCATCAGGCACACCGGTTTTTCTGTAGTCAAGAGGTCAAAGAGCTCCTGAGCGTGACTGCGCACTGACCTGGTGTTTAACAGCATACAAAGATGCTTCGCAGTGGCCACCTCCCGATCAGGGAGTGTCCGTGGAACATTGCCTGGCGATCAGCCACAACCCGGGCATCTACTCTTGCCCCTATAGCGACCTGGAAACACCTTAAAGCAAACACACGATACCTTTTGTAAGGACCGCAGTTGTGAAGATGTATAGCAGACCATAATAGCTCCAGATGAAATCTGTCCACCAGATCCAGGCCTCCCGCCGCTCCGACCGTCTCCGGGACGCTGACGGGCGCAGACAGGCAGGACTCTGGCACGACTCCGGCACAGCGAAGGCACGCCCGCTGCGCAGGTCCGCTGCGCGGAGGAGGGAGCTTTAAATTGGAGTCCCTCTGGACAACAGGAGCGCTAGACCGCTCACTGTTGGTGTACCTCGTACTAACACCACTCCAAGACGGTGACCGTTCTTACCCCACCACCCGGAACCGGGAACCGGACCCGCGAAATGTGGTGGATACCAATTAAGTTGCAGGTAAGAGGGCCCTAGAAACTGCCAGCTAAAAGCAGGGGTTAAAGAACAAAAAACAAATTAAATGACAAAAGGGAGCGTTTAAAAGAAAAGCGCGATAGTGAAGCGCCAAGCGTTTGTGCAGTCTTCAGTGTCTCATCAAGGGCTTACCCCCGGATGCTCGCCTTAAATAGGAGTCCCTCTGGACAACCGGAGTGCTAGACCGCTCACTGTTGGTGTTCCTCGTACTAACACCACTCCAAGATGGCGCCTGTTCTTACCCCACCACCCGGAACCGGGAACCGGACCCGCAAAATGCGGTGGATACCAATTAAGATGCAGGTAAGAGGGCCCTAGAAACTGCCAGCTAAAAGCAGGGGTTAAAGAACAAAAAACAAATTAAATGACAAAAGGGAGCATTTAAAAGAAAAGCGCTATAGTGATTATGTTCCCAAGGGGCAAGGATTAAGTGCCTCTCCCAGTGAAAAAGTGTCCCTCTAATTGGAAACGGGGGGGCCCATAAAAATAGGATAGGGGGAGAGCTTGTATCCCAGGGGACGGGTCGTTTTGAGGCCAGTTACAGATGTGATTGACACACCTCCAGTCTCTGAAGTTAAAGATGACACAATCCCCCGCCGCCCACTTACAACTCCTTTCTAACCAATTCACTCTCCTGGCAAACAGAATTTCTGCATGTATAATAATCGGCAGTGGGCGATACTTATTAAGCCAGAAGGTGCACTTGTTTTTAAGGTCAATATATGACTCCCGCTTCTCCTGGGCCAATGAGGGAACCCCCACCAGGACTACCACAAAGGGGGCTGATTCAGGAGGGAGATCAATATTAGGTAAGGTAGCCACATTGTGTGCCATAGGCATCGAAGACAATTTTTGCTGTGTGGCAACCGGTCTGCTTCCATCTATCTGGTGCGTCCTATTGCTCAGAGCTATATTCCCAGCCCCTGTCCCTGTCAAAGTAGGAGGCGGGGGTACAACAGTGGACACCATGGTGGCTGACTGAGTTGAACTGACCCCCCTGTTACAGCACTAACAATACTAGATTCGGTTGAACTTTGGGCTATAGTTGTTTTCTGCGGGCAGGTTGGAGCACTGGATCTGGATCTCACCTGCTTCTGGACTGATGCAAGCGAGAGTTCGAGACACACCAGACTGTTTTCAATAGAGTTCCACCGATCATATATTGGATGACATATCTTCTTGAAGGTGCCCTCCAGTCTTTTCCAAAACAATGGACCCAAGTCGAAGTGTGCCTCCTCCCCCACAGTTACTGGGTGATCACTATGCCCTTCTTTGGCAAGTGATACAGGCTGTGTAGGGCTAGTAAATGACGAAACCACAGGATCCTCAGTGGATGCAGCGTTTTTGGCGATTTTTGCTTTCCTCCCCCCAGCTTGCATTTGTGCCCCAGGACACTTTCTTTTTGCTAGCGCCCCCCCCCGCCCCCTCCTGCTGAGCAAATCCCGATTTTGCATGGCAGGCTGAACGAGTTTTAATATTAGGGGAGGGGACTCTTCTTGCAACACCCCTAGGGGAGTTCGCACCTGTTTCGAGGATGATCACTGGCTGTGGTGATAAGCTTCTCTCCTCCACCCCGAAGGAGGAAGCGTACCCTGGGAATCAGCCTGCTGATGTAATGGCGATCTAGCCCTTGCCAGATTTCCCAGAGAAGATCTCTTGTCAAATGGAGTATCCAGGGATAGTCTCTTTTCTGTGAGTTCTATATCCTTGGCCAAGGCTGACTATACTGATAAGAAAGTTATCGAAGGTGCCCATTAATGTACCTCCAGTGGACTTTCTACCATTTGAACCTGCGTTCGGCGAGGTAGCCATGCTTGCTGAGGTGGAGTTGCTACTTTGCACTCTTAACTTGCAGGATGTATCACACCAAGACTTTATTATGAATCACTGTACTTGGGTGGCTGGAGCAGATGTTAGGGGGGTGGCCCGTCCTGTCCTTGTCCGGTCTTGAACGGGCTTAAACGGGCCTGCCCTTGGACCGGGCTTCGCCCGGCGCACGCCCGCCCGTCCGCGTTGAGGAGCTTAAGATCTCAAGATGTACTTCCTGTATAAGTGGCGAGGGGGCGGGGCGGTCTCCTACCGGCGCCCGCAGCACTCTGGGCTGTGTGGTCCCTCTGCTCCCAGCGTGGCGTGGCAAGAGTTGCGGCAGGTAAAGCAGCGTCTCCCGTGAAGCGGGAGGCGCAAGGAGTCTTTGTAGCCCTGGGCGAGTGGCGAGGGGGCGGGGCGGTCTCCTACCGGCGCCCGCAGCACTCTGGGCTGTGTGGTCCCTCTGCTCCCAGCGTGGCGTGGCAAGAGTTGCGGCAGGTAAAGCAGCGTCTCCCGTGAAGTGGGAGGTGCAAGGAGTCTTTGTAGCCCTGGGCGAGTGGCGAGGGGGCGGGGCGATCTCCTATCGGCGCCCGCAGCACTCTGGGCTGTGTGGTCCCTCTGCACCCAGCGTGGCGTGGCAAGAGTTGTGGCAGGTAATGCAATTAATTAATTAATTAATTAATCATAACTCCCCTCCCTGTTACTCTCTCCCTCCCCCATTTCGATACTGCTTCTCATGCGAGAAGCCAGAACTTGGTGCGAAGCACAGGGGATCCCAACTAAGCGCCTCAAAGTGGCAACTATCATTTCAGGGCAGTCTTAGACCAAAGGTGACCCTCTCTGACTTGGTCTCATGTACTGGTCCAGCAATCTCTGGCAAAGAAGAGTGTAGTGGGGGATGACACCCCTGCACCCACCCCTGCACCATCCTCCAGGCTGCAACCAGCCCACAGATCAACAAGCCAGTGGGGCTTGAAGTAGCCCACCCCACTTTCCGTCAGCCCCCCACCGTGCCTCAATCAGCACAGTCTGGGCTTCCTCTTCCTTGTCCAGCATCTACTGGGGGAACCAGAAGTGGTCCTTCAGCTGCCCACATCTTCAGTCTCCTCATGACTGGGGGAGGGGAACAGGTAGCCAGTTTCCAGCAGAGAGGCACATCTCTGAGCTCCCACCTTGGCATTGGTGGGGTCAGACACACGCCTCATGTGGACAAGGCTTCTTGTCGCATGGCCGGCTGGCTCCCTGATGCCCTTTAGCTTGCAGCACAGGGAGTTTCATGTTCAAGGGTTGTTCCGCAACCGATGCTGCCATTCTTGAGCCAAGTGCTCGGAGCATTCTGCTGGATTTTATCAGGGCCTTTGTCTTGGAGCGAAAAGCTCGTCTAGATGGCCGCCATCTTGTTTGGCCATTGGCCTTGACCACTCCCCCCAGCTCCACCAATAATGATGTTGGTCAGCCCCAATGCCCGACACAAACACTCCTGCGGGCTCAGACTGATGGTGCATTCTAGCACTGCGCTACAGCGCCCCCTCTACTGCGCCTGCGACTCTGTGAAGGCGCCTGATGACGCCTGACGCTAGCATCATAGTGCAGGCGCCTACTGCAGCCGCCTCCCACACAGACCTGGAGAACATTTATGCCCCCCCAGCAGCAGAACACGATGTTTCACTTCTCTTTGTCGCTCTCGTCGCGGCTAAGAATAGACTCGCTCGCTTCCTGTTTTGTTTCTTCTGATTTCCTGCTGCAAACGGTCTTGCCACATTCTTTTGTTCGATTGTATTTGCATTAGATATCGGCTCCAACACACTCGTCCTCAGTCACAATGTTCCACAGAAGAGTAGGATGAAGCTGCCCTGAAGATAATATTGAACTCAATGTTATCACAAGCATTAGAACTGCCACAGGTACCCAGCACAATGAGTGCTTAAGAAAGAGGCCAGTGTAGACACTTTCTAAAGGCCCCGACGACCTCATTTATGAAAAGTGACGCATCGCAGCGTGAAAACAGCGTTGCGCCACTTCTCGGTGCGCCCTCCTTGCGACATGATTGATGCATCATATTTACTGTATGAGGCATCATGTCGCGAGGAGTTACAGATACGTCAGTATTTCTGACGTATCTCTAGGCGCAAAAATGACACATTGCTGGAGTGTGTCACAAAAGTAACGCAACTCCAGCAATGGGTCATTACAGATGGACAAGTTCCATTTCAAATGGGCCTGCGTCAGTCTTACGCCTGCCAAGAGGCAGGCATAAGATACTGACACATTTGCGTCCTTGAAGTGACGCAGTGAAATCTCATAGATTTCACTGCGTCACTTCTATGAGGCTTACTTGCTTCAGAATGCCCCCCCTGCATACATTATACCTGGCGCAGGTATAATGTGGCGCAGGGGTTTACAAAGTGACACATCTACCCAGATGCGTCACTTTGTAAATATGACTCAACACTGTCCACCCGGTGCGTTACAAAAAGTGACGCATCGGCAGCGCAAAAGTGATGCATGGCCTCATAAATAAGCCCCTCGGTAAGGACAAAGGAGAGTCCTCTAAACGTGGACTCCAAGGAGATGGCCAGCAGCCGACGAGAGCTTACCACATAAAGGGGACCAAGCAGATGAGGGACGGTGATGGTGTAAAACAGTGACATGGACAGTAAGTTATGGCCTCTGATGGGGTGGGAGCACCACCATGAATTGACCCTGGGCAATACATTTGGGGCCGGATGTAGGTAAATATCATTTACCGATTCTAAAATACCGAATTTTACCGATTCAGTATTTTAGAATCGTTAAATGATATGTAGCTAATGATCCTGTAAATTTTACAGAATCGGTAAAATTCGGTAAATACCGATTCGGTATTTACCGATTCGGTATTCCCCATTCATTCCTAGGGGCCTGGAGGCCCATGGGAATAAATGAGAATTACCGATTCGGTAAATACTGATTCGGTAATAGGGGGTAGACTTACAAGGGTGGCAGGGTGTCACATTGACACCCTGTTGCACCCCTGTATAGTGCATGGGTGCACATGTAGCACACATACATGCCCTAAGGGCATGTATGTCTGTCACGTGGCACAGTTGAAAAAAGCACAAAATTGCTTTTTTTAGGGTTTTCGATATTTACCACCAGCTTGTAGTTGGTGGTAAAAAACGAATCCTGAAATGGGAAAAGCATCATTTGAGTGCTCCCTACATTAAGGATTCGGTAATTTACCGAATCGGCATTTTAAGAATTCGGTAATTTACCGATTCCTTAAATTACCGATTTGGTAAATTACTGAATCCTTCATTTTGGCCTCCTACATCTGGAAAGCCTAGTACTGGTCGGTAACGGCCGAAATCCGGTAATTTCAGCCGTTACCGACCGGTATTAGGCTTCCTACATCTGGCCCAAAGTCTTGAATTCAATTCTGTAATGAACAGGAAGCCCTGCGGGAGGGGGAGGGGGGGGGCGTTGGGGGGTGGAATGGGAAAGATGTGCTCTGTTCATCTCCACCGCCATTTGAGTGGTGGCTCAACTTGGACTCCATGCAGCCCTCAAAGTGGGCGCCATATCAGCTACACCCGCGTAAACTAGACGTCACCGTGCCAAGGCTGTGACAGCCGGCATTTGGTGAGGACCATCTAAGCATGCAAAAAGTCTGTGAATCCCTCAAAGTCAGTTCGATTGATTTTGTGGTCCAAGCATAAGGTCCTTATCCATAGAGAAGCCTCAGATTTGTCACCTGAAGAGTCAGGCTCCTGCGGCCACAGCGAGGGATCCTGTGCCGACCAGTTGAAACCAGTGAATCACTTTTGCATCTGGTAGATTTATTCAGTCTTTCCATTAGATCCTCTGGGGGATGGACTTAATCCAAGAAAAACTTCCTTCACTTTGACTACCACTGCGGAGCAATATGGCGCCTACTACCACTGTAGCACAGAGGAAGCAATGGCTGCAACTGCTGCAGTGTGGGAGATTGACATACAGTGCAGCAGCAATGCAACAGTATTGACTGGCTCTGCAGCAACATACATCAATGGCTGCTCCTGCTCTGCCAATAGAGTACTAACTCCAGCACAGCAACAAGCAGCACTGTCCATGCAGCATCAATGCAGTGTTGTTACTGCAGCAGCAGTGCAACACTGGCTGGCACAGTAGCAGCATTGCAGCAGTCTCGACCGCCTCTGCAGCAACGTGCAGCAATGACTGATCCTGTTGCTTCACTAAAGGACTGACTCAGTACAGCAACAAGCAGCACTGTACTTGCAGCATCCATTTAGTGCAGTCACTGCAGCAGGAGTGCAACACTGGCTGGCACTGTATCAGCATTGCAGCAACCTCGACTGCACCTGCAGCAACATGCAGCAATGACTGATCCTGTTGCTTCACCTAAGGACTGACTCCAGTACAACAACAAGCAGCACTGTCCTTGCAGCATCCATTCGGTGCTGTTACTGCAGCAGCAGTGCAACACTGGCTGGCACTGTAGCAGCATTGCAGCAGTCTCGACTGCCTCTGCAGCAACGTGCAGCAATGACTGATCCTGTTCTGTAGGTAGAGAACTGACTCCAGTACAGCAACAAGCAGCACTGTCCTTGCAGCATCCATGCAGTGCTGTTACTGCAGCAGCAGTGCGGCACGGTAGCAGCATTGCAGCAGTCTCGACTGCCTCTGCAGCAACGTGCAGCAATGACTGATCTTGTTGCTTCACTAAGGAACTGACTCCAGTACAGCAACAAGCAGCACTGTCCTTGCAGCATCCATGCAGTGCTGTTACTGCAGCAGCAGTGCAACACTGGCTGGCACAGTAGCAGCATTGCAGCAGTCTCGACCGCCTCTGCAGCAACGTGCAGCAATGACTGATCCTGTTGCTTCACTAAAGGACTGACTCAGTACAGCAACAAGCAGCACTGTACTTGCAGCATCCATTTAGTGCAGTCACTGCAGCAGGAGTGCAACACTGGCTGGCACTGTAGCAGCATTGCAGCAACCTCGACTGCACCTGCAGCAACATGCAGCAATGACTGATCCTGTTGCTTCACCTAAGGACTGACTCCAGTACAACAACAAGCAGCACTGTCCTTGCAGCATCCATTCGGTGCTGTTACTGCAGCAGCAGTGCAACACTGGCTGGCACTGTAGCAGCATTGCAGCAGTCTCGACTGCCTCTGCAGCAACGTGCAGCAATGACTGATCCTGTTGCTTCACTAAAGGACCGACTCCAGTACAGCAACAAGCAGCACTGCCCTTGCAGCATCCATGCAGTACTGTTACTGTAGCAGCTGTGCAACACTGGCTGGCACTGTAGCAGCATTGCAGCAGTCTCGACTGCCTCTCAGCAACGTACAGCAATGACTGATCCTGTTGCTTCACTAAAGGACTGACTCCAGTACAGCAACAAGCAGAACTGTCCTCGCAGCCGCGACTGTGTCTGCAGCAACGTGCAGCAATGACTGATCCTGTTCTGTAGGTAGAGAACTGACTCCAGTACAGCAACAAGCAGCACTGTCCTTGCAGCATCCATGCAGTGCTGTTACTGCAGCAGCAGTGCAACACTGGCTGGCACAGTAGCAGCATTGCAGCAGTCTCGACTGCCTCTGCAGCAACGTGCAGCAATGACTGATCCTGTTGCTTCACTAAAGGACCGACTCCAGTACAGCAACAAGCAGCACTGTCCTTGCATCATCCATGCAGTGCTGTTACTGCAGCAGCAGTGCTGCCTTGACTCCCTCAGCAGAAGGAATTCAAAGCAGACCTGAGTGAACAGAACTAAACATCATAGACTGCAGATGCAGCAACAATGCAGTACTGACTGCCAATGCACCTGTATTCAGCTGCAGCACTGACTTTCTCAAGCTATGCCAAGGTCCAGTGGAGGAATCATTGTGGCGGCTTCTTCTCGCCTCTGAGTTAGGCGGCGTTGAGGCCAAGCAATGCACGGCTTTGTTATAGGCAGGGGTGCACATTGTTGTATCCTTCCTGTCCCATTACTCCTTGGGTTTGGGCAGGCACCCTGGATCCTGGAGCAGGCATTGGCACCTCTGTCCAAGATGGTGCTGGTGAATACCTGTCCACTAATTCTTGCTCAGAAGGTGCTTGCCTAGCTTCTTTTTGGTGGGTACACGCGTCCCCTCTTTCGAGCATAGGAAGTACTTCACAGAGATGCCTACTAGTTTCTTTGCTAAAGTTGGCACAAAGGCCCTGTGCACTTCTGGGATTGTGATTGGCGACGTTGCACGTTGCTCCAGGGGTCCTCTGCAAGCTGGACAGTTGGCACCTGGCCTCGTTGCACCTGTGCAGTTTCTTGTTTTACTTTGGCTCCTGCACCCACGTCTCCACTTTACGGATAGCCGCATTCCTTCTCTCAAGTGTCACGTCTGCCCGGTGTGGTCCTCTCTATCCCATGCAACACTTCAAGAATCTCATGCTTCGATCATGAGGAGTTATGGGGAAACTTCAGCTGGTGAGATCTCTCTGCGCTACTCTCTCCCAGCTTTGTTGGGCCGTCACCATCTGCAATGGCTTTCAGGTGTTCTGAGTTGGAGGCATTTGCACAGTCAAGCAGTATAAGTATAGCAAGAGAGTTGCACCTTGTCTCAGCAAGTACACAGCAATCTGTTTTCTCCTGAAGATGTACTGGAGTACTGGCCTATTGCTTGCATTGTCACTAGTGCCGGCATTCTTCTAACAGATAAAGCCTCACAAGCTCAATTGTCTATTTTTTCCCACGCCTGACTCCAACATGGCAGCTGCCACAGACAACTCCTCTAATGTGGGGTAGCCCAATCTCATTATGACATTGATTTTGTGCCTGAGTCTTTCCCAGTCTCAACTGCCACACACAGAGCAAGAACCCCAGCGTCTTTGCTCTCGGCAACCCCACATGCTAACAACAGAATCACACCCTCAGGGTGCACATTCAACTGACATTGCTGGGAGCAGCCTAACACAGGAAGTCACTGCAGGCTGGTAAGTGGTGAGCCGGATCTGAGCACCAGCCAGCCCACTTTGCCAGGTCACACTGGGCTTCCGTAGTCACCACCATCTCCAGTAATGTTTTGGGACCTTGGAGCAGCTGTGCTGCACCATGGACAGTGATACCTCTCACTGGAAGCTTGTCCAAGCCAGAAAGTCTCCACTGAAAGCAGAACGTTTCCTTGGCAGCCTCTCCCCTCTCTTGCAATCGATTCTTTATAATCAGGGCTCCAGATTTTTTGGTATTTATTTTTTTGACATTTCCGTCTGTATTTATCCATATTTATTTTTTGCTAATTTTATCTGTATTTATCCATATTTATTTTGGGTATTGTGAAAAAATGAAGCTGAAACACGTATATTTCTACTTTTATTTAACCCAAAAATATGCACTCATGCCTGAATGCCTCACTGGTTTCATTGATATAGACACACTCAGATAGGAGCGGCTGGCACAGGTACGAGCGGTGTGCGGTGAGGCAGGATGGGGTGGGGGAAAGGCGACCGACAACGTGATACGTAAAATGAAATTTTTTTTTAAATCACTTACCTAGCGCTCGCTGCGTCGCCGACTCGGCGACGCGGTGAGCGCAAGGTAAGTGGTTTTATTTATTTTTGATTTAATATGAACTATCCTGTCGTCTGTCGACTTACCCCCCACCCGACCCTGCACACCACTTTTACCCGTGCCGGCCGCCACTGCACTCAGATGATAAAATATGCACTTATGAGAAAACATATACATGTTAGTATCAAGGTTGTGAATATCAATTGCTGTTTGAGGCTCTTTACTAAAATTCCTTAACTGTTTTAAGCCCCCTTTCCCCCCCCCTTTACCTTCCAATCTGCACAGATAGTGGCTTGGCAGTCGTGACTGACAGCATTTTGAATTGACTTGACTTGAATCACTCAAAACATCTCAATTTCTGTTTTTATCCATATTTAAAAATAAACACAGACAGGAAGATAAACGGTTTTCTGGCTGGATTGATCTGAAAAAATGGAAAAGATGAGCTTTATTTATTGCATTAAAAATATTATCTATGCAGATAATAGCTGATAACTCACCTGTAATATAAATAAAAAATGCCCAGTCACATGAACCATGTCCATGTTTTTGTCTATTTTTCTCTTTATATTATTGTGAGTGTCTTCAATTCTTCCTTTCGCTGGTTTGATTTTTTTAATGTTTTCTCTGTTTCTGTGGATATTTCTGTATCTCTCAATAGACACGGTCACTTAACCCATGTTTCCTGGCTTTGGGCGTCTATCAGATCGCAGCTGCTGCTGAGAGATGAACTTTCCTTTTAATCAGTTTCCCGCCTTCATTATTATTTCGAAATTAATTTGCTCAGTGTTCCGTGGCTTGTCCAAGCTGAGCCCAATTAAAGGATGCGAGAGCGCAAACCACGGAGGTGTCACGGGCCTGCGCGAGGCCAGATAAGAAGCCGCCCTGCCTGCAAAGGTGAAGCGCGGTAAACACGGCTTGTTTAATCTTCCGAGCGCCCTGAAATGACAGGGCGGGCCCGCGGCGCCTTATCTGCCCTACAATTAGTCGGTTTCCCGCTCTGACTCCCGGCCCCATTAGAGCCCGCGAGGCGGGAATGGTGCAGATCCGAGGCGCGCGAGGGATTTGCTCCCCGGTCCACTGTCGCCGGGTTGCCATTATTTTTAAAACCGCTCTGGATTGCTACACAAAATAGTCTGGCGGCGGTGTTTGTACAACATGTCATTCACCTGCCGCTACTTAAATCCGCTTAGTATCCTTGTGGGTTCTGCACGTGTTGCTAAGCCAACCTTTAGTTTCTGTGAGGACGGCCACTTAGCTTCACTGCAGATCATACAGCAAAAAGAACAGATGATGGACGGAAAGCTGAACAAATCTTTCACTCCAGTCACAGATCTGGGTTTAATCCATCCTTTTCTTGCTCACTTCGCCACCCCAGTTTGGACCCAGACATATGCAAATCAGTCTTGACCCTGCTCCAATGGGAACGGTCCAACCTAAACTGCCAGGCCCTCCCTGGACCGGAAAAAAGCCTCTCTCCAGATCGGGGGCAGGTGTGGCGTACTGGACGTCACCAGTAGTGGGCGCTATTCATTCTCATACTTTTCCAGGGCTTTAGATAGTGTAGTTGGAGTTGGTAAAATACTGACATTGGGCCAGTTTCACAAACGCATTTACTCATCTGGGGGCATGACTATCAGCCCCTTGCGCTGCCGCAGGGTCACTTTTTGTGACACTTCGGCGGCGCAAACTACAAAATTATATTTATGAAGTCACGCAAAGCCACTTTGCGTGGCTTTAAATGGGCTCATAGATATGCGGTAAGGCAAGGCAGCGCACATCGCTGTGTTGCCTCACTCTGCACTAGGGTGGCGTTCCTTGGGCGTTGCGGTGGGTGTTCCCACGCAGTACCAGTGGATTTTGATGCATCACCAGATTTACAAAACCATGTACACCTGGGGATGCGCCCAAACCTTACACCTCCCCAGGTGAGGCGCAACGAGGAGAAATAACTTTATTTGTCCTCGTTTTTCCTCTTTCGACGTGGAATGCATTCTGCAGCACCACACATTGAAAGAGGAAAAAGCCTCCCAGGATTGTTTTTGTGCAGGAAGGTGAAGGTGCTCCTTCCTGCACAAACACAATCCTGTTGACAACACAGGTACCTTTCATGATGGTGCAAGGATGCCTGCGCTGGCGCTGGGTGGCCAAAACGGCACCATCGCAGGGGAAAGGACAGGAATACACCGTATTGGACCCCAGATTAAGAACCGCTGATATGGTACATAAATATCTCACACGAAAGGAAAACAGAAAATATGATCTTTGAAGTCTGGTCATGGGGACGAGACCAACAGAGACTGTGATTCTGAGACAGTTGAGATGAGGTCTACCAGATGAAACAACCTGAGGAACAAATAAAACATTTACTCATTTTGAGAAGCAGCAATAAAACTGCAAAGGTGGCCGTACAAGGGACCACAAATTAAATAAACCCATCGTACCGGACGCCCAGGGGTTTCTATTCCACAATCATCCAAGTATACATTCCTTTGGTCACTAGAGGACTGAAGCTCTGGTACTACTGGAGTGTAAATTAAATACCATAATTGTGCTATCGCCCTACATCCAATCTTATATCGGACCGTGTTCAGGTTCGGAAGAACCTCCATGCTGGGATATACCATGCTCCGTCATGGATGAGGCTGCGGTAACCGGATAAAAGGCATTTCTGGCTTAAAACATAGAAACTACCTTCAAGGTAATAGAGTGTAAAGGGCATTTCTGGCTTAAAACTTAGAAACTACCCTCAAGGTAATAGAGTGTAAAGGGCATTTCTGGCTTAAAACATAGAAACTACCCTCAAGGTAATAGAGTGTAAAAGGCTTTTCTGGCTTAAAACATAGAAACTACCCTCAAGGTAATAGAGTGTAAAGGGCATTTCTGGCTTAAAACATAGAAACTACCCTCAAGGTAATAGAGTGTAAAGGGCATTTCTGGCTTAAAACATAGAAACTACCCTCAAGGTAATAGAGTGTAAAGGGCATTTCTGGCTTAAAACATAGAAACCACCCTCAAGGTAATAGAGTGTAAAGGGCATTTCTGGCTTAAAACATAGAAACTACCCTCAAGGTAATAGAGTGTAAAGGGCATTTCTGGCTTAAAACATAGAAACTACCCTCAAGGTAATAGAGTGTAAAGGGCATTTCTGGCTTAAAACATAGAAACTACCCTCAAGGTAATAGAGTGTAAAGGGCATTTCTGGCTTAAAACATAGAAACCACCCTCAAGGTAATAGAGTGTAAAAGGCATTTCTGGCTTAAAACATAGAAACCACCCTCAAGGTAATAGAGTGTAAAGGGCATTTCTGGCTTAAAACATAGAAACCACCCTCAAGGTAATAGAGTGTAAAGGGCATTTCTGGCTTAAAACATAGAAACTACCCTCAAGGTAATAGAGTGTAAAGGGCATTTCTGGCTTAAAACATAGAAACTACCCTCAAGGTAATAGAGTGTAAAGGGCATTTCTGGCTTAAAACATAGAAACTACCCTCAAGGTAATAGAGTGTAAAGGGCATTTCTGGCTTAAAACATAGAAACCACCCTCAAGGTAATAGAGTGTAAAAGGCATTTCTGGCTTAAAACATAGAAACCACCCTCAAGGTAATAGAGTGTAAAGGGCATTTCTGGCTTAAAACATAGAAACTACCCTCAAGGTAATAGAGTGTAAAGGGCATTTCTGGCTTAAAACATAGAAACTACCCTCAAGGTAATAGAGTGCGGAGGGCATTTCTGGCTTAAAACATAGAAACCACCCTCAAGGTAATAGAGTGTGAAGGGCATTTCTGGCTTAAAACATAGAAACCACCCTCAAGGTAATAGAGTGTAAAGGGCATTTCTGGCTTAAAACATAGAAACCACCCTCAAGGTAATAGAGTGAAAAGGGCATTTCTGGCTTAAAACATAGAAACTACCCTCAAGGTAATAGAGTGTAAAGGGCATTTCTGGCTTAAAACATAGAAACTACCCTCAAGGTAATAGAGTGTAAAGGGCATTTCTGTCTTAAAACATCGAAACCACCCTCAAGGTAATAGAGTGTAAAGGGCATTTCTGGCTTAAAACATCGGAACCACCCTCAAGGTAATAGAGTGTAAAGGGCATTTCTGGCTTAAAACATAGAAACCACCCTCAAGGTAATAGAGTGTAAAGGGCATTTCTGGCTTAAAACATAGAAACCACCCTCAAGGTAATAGAGTGTTAAGGGCATTTCTGGCTTAAAACATAGAAACCACCCTCAAGGTAATAGAGTGTAAAGGGCATTTCTGGCTTAAAACATAGAAACTACCCTCAAGATAATAGAGTGTAAAGGGCATTTCTGGCTTAAAACATAGAAACTACCCTCAAGGTAATAGAGTGTAAAGGGCATTTCTGGCTTAAAACATAGAAACTACCCTCAAGGTAATAGAGTGTAAAGGGCATTTCTGGCTTAAAACATAGAAACCACCCTCAAGGTAATAGAGTGTAAAGGGCATTTCTGGCTTAAAACATAGAAACCACCCTCAAGGTAATAGAGTGTAAAGGGCATTTCTGGCTTAAAACATAGAAACCACCCTCAAGGTAATAGAGTGTAAAGAGCATTTCTGGCTTAAAACATAGAAACCACCCTCAAGGTAATAGAGTGTAAAGGGCATTTCTGGCTTAAAACATAGAAACCACCCTCAAGGTAATAGAGTGTAAAGGGCATTTCTGGCTTAAAACATAGAAACCACCCTCAAGGTAATAGAGTGTAAAGGGCATTTCTGGCTTAAAACATAGAAACCACCCTCAAGGTAATAGAGTGTAAAGGGCATTTCTGGCTTAAAACATAGAAACCACCCTCAAGGTAATAGAGTGTAAAGGGCATTTCTGTCTTAAAACATAGAAACTACCCTCAAGGTAATAGAGTGTAAAGGGCATTTCTGGCTTAAAACATAGAAACTACCCTCAAGGTAATAGAGTGTAAAGGGCATTTCTGGCTTAAAACATAGAAACTACCCTCAAGGTAATAGAGTGTAAAGGGCATTTCTGTCTTAAAACATCGAAACCACCCTCAAGGTAATAGAGTGTAAAGGGCATTTCTGGCTTAAAACATCGGAACCACCCTCAAGGTAATAGAGTGTAAAGGGCATTTCTGGCTTAAAACATAGAAACTACCCTCAAGGTAATAGAGTGTAAAGGGCATTTCTGGCTTAAAACATAGAAACCACCCTCAAGGTAATAGAGTGTAAAGGGCATTTCTGGCTTAAAACATAGAAACCACCCTCAAGGTAATAGAGTGTAAAGGGCATTTCTGGCTTAAAACATAGAAACCACCCTCAAGGTAATAGAGTGTGAAGGGCATTTCTGGCTTAAAACATAGAAACCACCCTCAAGGTAATAGAGTGTAATAGAGTGTAAAGGGCATTTCTGGCTTAAAACATAGAAACCACCCTCAAGGTAATAGAGTGTAATAGAGTGTAAAGGACATTTCTGTCTTAAAACATCGAAACCACCCTCAAGGTAATAGAGTGTAAAGAGCATTTCTGGCTTAAAACATAGAAACTACCCTCAAGGTAATAGAGTGTAAAGGGCATTTCTGGCTTAAAACATAGAAACTACCCCCAAGGTAATAGAGTGTAAAGGGCATTTCTGGCTTAAAACATAGAAACTACCCTCAAGGTAATAGAGTGTAAAGGGCATTTCTGGCTTAAAACATAGAAACCACCCTCAAGGTAATAGAGTGTAAAGGGCATTTCTGGCTTAAAACATAGAAACCACCCTCAAGGTAATAGAGTGTAAAGAGCATTTCTGGCTTAAAACATAGAAACCACCCTCAAGGTAATAGAGTGTAAAGGGCATTTCTGGCTTAAAACATAGAAACTACCCTCAAGGTAATAGAGTGTAAAGGGCATTTCTGGCTTAAAACATAGAAACCACCCTCAAGGTAATAGAGTGTAAAGGGCATTTCTGGCTTAAAACATAGAAACCACCCTCAAGGTAATAGAGTGTAAAGGGCATTTCTGGCTTAAAACATAGAAACCACCCTCAAGGTAATAGAGTGTAAAGGGCATTTCTGTCTTAAAACATAGAAACTACCCTCAAGGTAATAGAGTGTAAAGGGCATTTCTGTCTTAAAACATAGAAACTACCCTCAAGGTAATAGAGTGTAAAGGGCATTTCTGGCTTAAAACATAGAAACTACCCTCAAGGTAATAGAGTGTAAAGGGCATTTCTGTCTTAAAACATCGAAACCACCCTCAAGGTAATAGAGTGTAAAGGGCATTTCTGGCTTAAAACATCGGAACCACCCTCAAGGTAATAGAGTGTAAAGGGCATTTCTGGCTTAAAACATAGAAACTACCCTCAAGGTAATAGAGTGTAAAGGGCATTTCTGGCTTAAAACATAGAAACCACCCTCAAGGTAATAGAGTGTAAAGGGCATTTCTGGCTTAAAACATAGAAACCACCCTCAAGGTAATAGAGTGTGAAGGGCATTTCTGGCTTAAAACATAGAAACCACCCTCAAGGTAATAGAGTGTAATAGAGTGTAAAGGGCATTTCTGGCTTAAAACATAGAAACCACCCTCAAGGTAATAGAGTGTAATAGAGTGTAAAGGACATTTCTGTCTTAAAACATCGAAACCACCCTCAAGGTAATAGAGTGTAAAGAGCATTTCTGGCTTAAAACATAGAAACTACCCTCAAGGTAATAGAGTGTAAAGGGCATTTCTGGCTTAAAACATAGAAACTACCCTCAAGGTAATAGAGTGTAAAGGGCATTTCTGGCTTAAAACATAGAAACTACCCTCAAGGTAATAGAGTGTAAAGGGCATTTCTGGCTTAAAACATAGAAACCACCCTCAAGGTAATAGAGTGTAAAGAGCATTTCTGGCTTAAAACATAGAAACCACCCTCAAGGTAATAGAGTGTAAAGAGCATTTCTGGCTTAAAACATAGAAACCACCCTCAAGGTAATAGAGTGTAAAGGGCATTTCTGGCTTAAAACATAGAAACTACCCTCAAGGTAATAGAGTGTAAAGGGCATTTCTGGCTTAAAACATAGAAACCACCCTCAAGGTAATAGAGTGTAAAGGGCATTTCTGGCTTAAAACATAGAAACCACCCTCAAGGTAATAGAGTGTAAAGGGCATTTCTGGCTTAAAACATAGAAACTACCCTCAAGGTAATAGAGTGTAAAGGGCATTTCTGGCTTAAAACATAGAAACTACCCTCAAGGTAATAGAGTGTAAAGGGCATTTCTGGCTTAAAACATAGAAACTACCCTCAAGGTAATAGAGTGTAAAGGGCATTTCTGGCTTAAAACATAGAAACTACCCTCAAGGTAATAGAGTGTAAAGGGCATTTCTGGCTTAAAACATAGAAACTACCCTCAAGGTAATAGAGTGTAAAGGGCATTTCTGGCTTAAAACATAGAAACGACCCTCAAGGTAATAGAGTGTAAAGGGCATTTCTGGCTTAAAACATAGAAACCACCCTCAAGGTAATAGAGTGTAAAGGGCATTTCTGGCTTAAAACATAGAAACTACCCTCAAGGTAATAGAGTGTAAAGGGCATTTCTGGCTTAAAACATAGAAACTACCCTCAAGGTAATAGAGTGTAAAAGGCATTTCTGGCTTAAAACATAGAAACTACCCTCAAGGTAATAGAGTGTAAAGGGCATTTCTGGCTTAAAACATAGAAACTACCCTCAAGGTAATAGAGTGTAAAGGGCATTTCTGGCTTAAAACATAGAAACGACCCTCAAGGTAATAGAGTGTAAAGGGCATTTCTGGCTCGAACCATCAAAACTACCCTCAAGGTAATAGAGTGTAAAAGGCATTTCTGGCTTAAAACATAGAAACCACCCTCAAGGTTATAGAGTGTAAAAGGCATTTCTGGCTTAAAACATCGAAACCACCCTCAAGGTAATAGAGTGTAAAGGGCATTTCTGGCTTAAAACATAGAAACCACCCTCAAGGTAATAGAGTGTGAAAGGCATTTCTGGCTTAAAACATAGAAACCAACCTCAAGGTAATAGAGTGTGAAGGGCATTTCTGGCTTAAAACATAGAAACCACCCTCAAGGTAGTAGAGTGTAAAGGGCATTTCTGGCTCGAACCATCAAAACTACCCTCAAGGTAATAGAGTGTAAAAGGCATTTCTGGCTTAAAACATCAAAACCACCCTCAAGGTAATAGAGTGTAAAGGGCATTTCTGTCTTAAAACATCGAAACCACCCTCAAGGTAATAGAGTGTAAAGGGCATTTCTGGCTTAAAACATAGAAACGACCCTCAAGGTAATAGAGTGTAAAGGGCATTTCTGGCTCGAACCATCAAAACTACCCTCAAGGTAATAGAGTGTAAAGGGCATTTCTGGCTTAAAACATAGAAACGACCCTCAAGGTAGTAGAGTGTAAAGGGCATTTCTGGCTCGAACCATCAAAACTACCCTCAAGGTAATAGAGTGTAAAAGGCATTTCTGGCTTAAAACATAGAAACGACCCTCAAGGTAGTAGAGTGTAAAGGGCATTTCTGGCTCGAACCATCAAAACTACCCTCAAGGTAATAGAGTGTAAAAGGCATTTCTGGCTTAAAACATAGAAACGACCCTCAAGGTAGTAGAGTGTAAAGGGCATTTCTGGCTCGAACCATCAAAACTACCCTCAAGGTAATAGAGTGTAAAAGGCATTTCTGGCTTAAAACATCAAAACCACCCTCAAGGTAATAGAGTGTAAAGGGCATTTCTGTCTTAAAACATCGAAACCACCCTCAAGGTAATAGAGTGTAAAGGGCATTTCTGGCTTAAAACATAGAAACGACCCTCAAGGTAATAGAGTGTAAAGGGCATTTCTGGCTCGAACCATCAAAACTACCCTCAAGGTAATAGAGTGTAAAGGGTATTTCTGGCTTAAAACATAGAAACGACCCTCAAGGTAGTAGAGTGTAAAGGGCATTTCTGGCTCGAACCATCAAAACTACCCTCAAGGTAATAGAGTGTAAAAGGCATTTCTGGCTTAAAACATAGAAACTACCCTCAAGGTAATGGAGTGTAATAGAGTGTAAAGGGCATTTCTGGCTTAAAACATCGAAACTACCCTCAAGGTAATAGAGTGTAAAGGGCATTTCTGGCTTAAAACATCGAAACCACCCTCAAGGTAATAGAGTGTAAAGGGCATTTCTGGCTTAAAACATCGAAACCACCCTCAAGGTAATAGAGTGTAAAGGGCATTTCTGTCTTAAAACATCGAAACCACCCTCAAGGTAATAGAGTGTAATAGAGTGTAAAGGACATTTCTGTCTTAAAACATCGAAACCACCCTCAAGGTAATAGAGTGTAAAGGGCATTTCTGGCTTAAAACATAGAAACTACCCTCAAGGTAATAGAGTGTAAAGGGCATTTCTGGCTTAAAACATAGAAACTACCCTCAAGGTAATAGAGTGTAAAGGGCATTTCTGGCTTAAAACATAGAAACTACCCTCAAGGTAATAGAGTGTAAAGGGCATTTCTGGCTTAAAACATCAAAACCACCCTCAAGGTAATAGAGTGTAAAGGGCATTTCTGGCTTAAAACATCGAAACCACCATCAAGGTAATAGAGTGTAAAGGGCATTTCTGGCTTAAAACATCGAAACCACCCTCAAGGTAATAGAGTGTAAAGGGCATTTCTGGCTTAAAACATAGAAACTACCCTCAAGGTAATAGAGTGTAATAGAGTGTAAAGGGCATTTCTGTCTTAAAACATCGAAACTACCTTCAAGGTAATAGAGTGTAAAGGGCATCTCTGGCTTAAAACCTCGAAACCACCCTCAAGGTAATAGAGTGTAAAAGGCATTTCTGGCTTGAAACATCGAAACCACCCTCAAGGTAATAGAGTGTAATGGGCATTTCTGGCTTAAAACATAGAAACTACCTTCAAGGTAATAGAGTGTAAAGGGCATCTCTGGCTTAAAACATCGAAACCACCCTCAAGGTAATAGAGTGTAAAAGGCATTTCTGGCTTAAAACATCGAAACCACCCTCAAGGTAATAGAGTGTAATGGGCATTTCTGGCTTAAAACTTAGAAACCACCCTCAAGGTTATAGAGTGTAAATGGCATTTCTGCCTTAAAACATAGAAACTACCCTCAAGGTAGTAGAGTGTAAAGGGCATTTCTGGCTCGAACCATCAAAACTACCCTCAAGGTAATAGAGTGTAAAAGGCATTTCTGGCTTAAAACATAGAAACCACCCTCAAGGTTATAGAGTGTAAAAGGCATTTCTGGCTTAAAACATAGAAACCACCCTCAAGGTAATAGAGTGTAAAAGGCGTTTCTGGCTTAAAACATAGAAAGCACCCTCAAGGTAATAGAGTGTGAAAGGCATTTCTGGCTTAAAACATAGAAACCAACCTCAAGGTAATAGAGTGTGAAGGGCATTTCTGGCTTAAAACATAGAAACCACCCTCTAGGTAATAGAGTGTAAAGGGCATTTCTGGCTTAAAACATAGAAACTACCCTCAAGGTAATAGAGTGTAAAAGGCATTTCTGGCTTAAAACATCGAAACCACCCTCAAGGTAATAGAGTGCGAAGGGCATTTCTCGCTTAAAACATAGAAACCACCCTCAAGGTAATAGAGTGTAAAGGGCATTTCTGGCTTAAAACATAGAAACGACCCTCAAGGTAATAGAGTGTGAAGGGCATTTCTGGCTTAAAACATAGAAACCACCCTCAAGGTAATAGAGTGTAAAGGGCATTTCTGTCTTAAAACATCAAAACCACCCTCAAGGTAATAGAGTGTAAAGGGCATTTCTGTCTTAAAACATCGAAACCACCCTCAAGGTAATAGAGTGTAAAGGGCATTTCTGGCTTAAAACATAGAAACGACCCTCAAGGTAATAGAGTGTAAAGGGCATTTCTGGCTCGAACCATCAAAACTACCCTCAAGGTAATAGAGTGTAAAAGGCATTTCTGGCTTAAAACATAGAAACGACCCTCAAGGTAGTAGAGTGTAAAGGGCATTTCTGGCTCGAACCATCAAAACTACCCTCAAGGTAATAGAGTGTAAAAGGCATTTCTGGCTTAAAACATAGAAACCACCCTCAAGGTTATAGAGTGTAAAAGGCATTTCTGGCTTAAAACATCGAAACCACCCTCAAGGTAATAGAGTGTAAAGGGCATTTCTGGCTTAAAACATAGAAACCACCCTCAAGGTAATAGAGTGTGAAAGGAATTTCTGGCTTAAAACATAGAAACCAACCTCAAGGTAATAGAGTGTGAAGGGCATTTCTGGCTTAAAACATAGAAACCACCCTCAAGGTAGTAGAGTGTAAAGGGCATTTCTGGCTCGAACCATCAAAACTACCCTCAAGGTAATAGAGTGTAAAAGGCATTTCTGGCTTAAAACATCAAAACCACCCTCAAGGTAATAGAGTGTAAAGGGCATTTCTGTCTTAAAACATCGAAACCACCCTCAAGGTAATAGAGTGTAAAGGGCATTTCTGGCTTAAAACATAGAAACGACCCTCAAGGTAATAGAGTGTAAAGGGCATTTCTGGCTCGAACCATCAAAACTACCCTCAAGGTAATAGAGTGTAAAGGGCATTTCTGGCTTAAAACATAGAAACGACCCTCAAGGTAGTAGAGTGTAAAGGGCATTTCTGGCTCAAACCATCAAAACTACCCTCAAGGTAATAGAGTGTAAAAGGCATTTCTGGCTTAAAACATAGAAACGACCCTCAAGGTAGTAGAGTGTAAAGGGCATTTCTGGCTCGAACCATCAAAACTACCCTCAAGGTAATAGAGTGTAAAAGGCATTTCTGGCTTAAAACATAGAAACGACCCTCAAGGTAGTAGAGTGTAAAGGGCATTTCTGGCTCGAACCATCAAAACTACCCTCAAGGTAATAGAGTGTAAAAGGCATTTCTGGCTTAAAACATCAAAACCACCCTCAAGGTAATAGAGTGTAAAGGGCATTTCTGTCTTAAAACATCGAAACCACCCTCAAGGTAATAGAGTGTAAAGGGCATTTCTGGCTTAAAACATAGAAACGACCCTCAAGGTAATAGAGTGTAAAGGGCATTTCTGGCTCGAACCATCAAAACTACCCTCAAGGTAATAGAGTGTAAAGGGTATTTCTGGCTTAAAACATAGAAACGACCCTCAAGGTAGTAGAGTGTAAAGGGCATTTCTGGCTCGAACCATCAAAACTACCCTCAAGGTAATAGAGTGTAAAAGGCATTTCTGGCTTAAAACATAGAAACCACCCTCAAGGTTATAGAGTGTAAAAGGCATTTCTGGCTTAAAACATAGAAACCACCCTTAAGGTAATAGAGTGTAAAAGGCGTTTCTGGCTTAAAACATAGAAACCACCCTCAAGGTAATAGAGTGTGAAAGGCATTTCTGGCTTAAAACATAGAAACCAACCTCAAGGTAATAGAGTGTGAAGGGCATTTCTGGCTTAAAACATAGAAACCACCCTCAAGGTAATAGAGTGTAAAGGGCATTTCTGGCTTAAAACATAGAAACTACCCTCAAGGTAATAGAGTGTAAAAGGCATTTCTGGCTTAAAACATCGAAACCACCCTCAAGGTAATAGAGTGCGAAGGGCATTTCTCGCTTAAAACATAGAAACCACCCTCAAGGTAATAGAGTGTAAAGGGCATTTCTGGCTTAAAACATAGAAACGACCCTCAAGGTAATAGAGTGTGAAGGGCATTGCTGGCTTAAAACATAGAAACCACCCTCAAGGTAATAGAGTGTAAAGGGCATTTCTGTCTTAAAACATCAAAACCACCCTCAAGGTAATAGAGTGTAAAGGGCATTTCTGTCTTAAAACATCGAAACCACCCTCAAGGTAATAGAGTGTGAAGGGCATTTCTGGCTTAAAACATAGAAACGACCCTCAAGGTAATAGAGTGTGAAGGGCATTTCTGGCTTAAAACATAGAAACCACCCTCAAGGTAATAGAGTGTAAAGGGCATTTCTGTCTTAAAACATCAAAACCACCCTCAAGGTAATAGAGTGTAAAGGGCATTTCTGTCTTAAAACATCGAAACCACCCTCAAGGTAATAGAGTGTAAAGGGCATTTCTGGCTTAAAACATAGAAACTACCCTCAAGGTAATAGAGTGTAAAGGGCATTTCTGGCTTAAAACATAGAAACTACCCTCAAGGTAATAGAGTGTAAAGGGCATTTCTGGCGTAAAACATCAAAACCACCCTCAAGGTAATAGAGTGTAAAGGGCATTTCTGGCTTAAAACATCGAAACCACCCTCAAGGTAATAGAGTGTAAAGAGCATTTCTGTCTTAAAACATCGAAACCACCCTCAAGGTAATAGAGTGTAAAGGGCATTTCTGGCTTAAAACATCGAAACCACCCTCAAGGTAATAGAGTGTAAAGGGCATTTCTGGCTTAAAACATAGAAACTACCCTCAAGGTAATAGAGTGTAATAGAGTGTAAAGGGCATTTCTGTCTTAAAACATCGAAACCACCCTCAAGGTAATAGAGTGTAAAGGGCATTTCTGGCTTAAAACATAGAAACTACCTTCAAGGTAATAGAGTGTAAAGGGCATCTCTGGCTTAAAACATCGAAACCACCCTCAAGATAATAGAGTGTAAAAGGCATTTCTGGCTTAAAACATCGAAACCACCCTCAAGGTAATAGAGTGTAAAGGGCATTTCTGGCTCGAACCATCGAAACTACCCTCAAGGTAATAGAGTGTAAAGGGCATTTCTGGCTCGAAACATCAAAACTACCCTCAAGGTAATAGACTGTAAAGGGCATTTCTGGCTCGAAACATCGAAACTACCCTCAAGGTAATAGAGTGTAAAAGGCATTTCTGGCTTAAAACATAGAAACCACCCTCAAGGTAATAGAGTGTGAAAGGCATTTCTGGCTTAAAACATAGAAACCAACCTCAAGGTAATAGAGTGTGAAGGGCATTTCTGGCTTAAAACATAGAAACCACCCTCAAGGTAGTAGAGTGTAAAGGGCATTTCTGGCTCGAACCATCAAAACTACCCTCAAGGTAATAGAGTGTAAAAGGCATTTCTGGCTTAAAACATCAAAACCACCCTCAAGGTAATAGAGTGTAAAGGGCATTTCTGTCTTAAAACATCGAAACCACCCTCAAGGTAATAAAGTGTAAAGGGCATTTCTGGCTTAAAACATAGAAACCACCCTCAAGGTAATAGAGTGTGAAAGGCATTTCTGGCTTAAAACATAGAAACCAACCTCAAGGTAATAGAGTGTGAAGGGCATTTCTGGCTTAAAACATAGAAACCACCCTCAAGGTAGTAGAGTGTAAAGGGCATTTCTGGCTCGAACCATCAAAACTACCCTCAAGGTAATAGAGTGTAAAAGGCATTTCTGGCTTAAAACATCAAAACCACCCTCAAGGTAATAGAGTGTAAAGGGCATTTCTGTCTTAAAACATCGAAACCACCCTCAAGGTAATAGAGTGTAAAGGGCATTTCTGGCTTAAAACATAGAAACGACCCTCAAGGTAATAGAGTGTAAAGGGCATTTCTGGCTCGAATCATCAAAACTACCCTCAAGGTAATAGAGTGTAAAGGGCATTTCTGGCTTAAAACATAGAAACGACCCTCAAGGTAGTAGAGTGTAAAGGGCATTTCTGGCTCGAACCATCAAAACTACCCTCAAGGTAATAGAGTGTAAAAGGCATTTCTGGCTTAAAACATAGAAACGACCCTCAAGGTAGTAGAGTGTAAAGGGCATTTCTGGCTCGAACCATCAAAACTACCCTCAAGGTAATAGAGTGTAAAAGGCATTTCTGGCTTAAAACATAGAAACGACCCTCAAGGTAGTAGAGTGTAAAGGGCATTTCTGGCTCGAACCATCAAAACTACCCTCAAGGTAATAGAGTGTAAAAGGCATTTCTGGCTTAAAACATCAAAACCACCCTCAAGGTAATAGAGTGTAAAGGGCATTTCTGTCTTAAAACATCGAAACCACCCTCAAGGTAATAGAGTGTAAAGGGCATTTCTGGCTTAAAACATAGAAACGACCCTCAAGGTAATAGAGTGTAAAGGGCATTTCTGGCTCGAACAATCAAAACTACCCTCAAGTTAATAGAGTGTAAAGGGTATTTCTGGTTTAAAACATAGAAACATACACTCAAGGTAGTAGAGTGTAAAGGGCATTTCTGGCTCGAACCATCAAAACTACCCTCAAGGTAATAGAGTGTAAAAGGCATTTCTGGCTTAAAACATAGAAACCACCCTCAAGGTTATAGAGTGTAAAAGGCATTTCTGGCTTAAAACATAGAAACCACCCTCAAGGTAATAGAGTGTAAAAGGCGTTTCTGGCTTAAAACATAGAAACCACCCTCAAGGTAATAGAGTGTGAAAGGCATTTCTGGCCTAAAACATAGAAACCAACCTCAAGGTAATAGAGTGTGAAGGGCATTTCTGGCTTAAAACATAGAAACCACCCTCAAGGTAATAGAGTGTAAAGGGCATTTCTGGCTTAAAACATAGAAACTACCCTCAAGGTAATAGAGTGTAAAAGGCATTTCTGGCTTAAAACATCGAAACCACCCTCAAGGTAATAGAGTGCGAAGGGCATTTCTCGCTTAAAACATAGAAACCACCCTCAAGGTAATAGAGTGTAAAGGGCATTTCTGGCTTAAAACATAGAAACGACCCTCAAGGTAATAGAGTGTGAAGGGCATTTCTGGCTTAAAACATAGAAACCACCCTCAAGGTAATAGAGTGTAAAGGGCATTTCTGTCTTAAAACATCAAAACCACCCTCAAGGTAATAGAGTGTAAAGGGCATTTCTGTCTTAAAACATCGAAACCACCCTGAAGGTAATAGAGTGTAAAGGGCATTTCTGGCTTAAAACATAGAAACTACCCTCAAGGTAATAGAGTGTAAAGGGCATTTCTGGCTTAAAACATAGAAACGACCCTCAAGGTAATAGAGTGTAAAGGGCATTTCTGGCGTAAAACATCAAAACCACCCTCAAGGTAATAGAGTGTAAAGGGCATTTCTGGCTTAAAACATCGAAACCACCCTCAAGGTAATAGAGTGTAAAGAGCATTTCTGTCTTAAAACATCGAAACCACCCTCAAGGTAATAGAGTGTAAAGGGCATTTCTGGCTTAAAACATCGAAACCACCCTCAAGGTAATAGAGTGTAAAGGGCATTTCTGGCTTAAAACATAGAAACTACCCTCAAGGTAATAGAGTGCAATAGAGTGTAAAGGGCATTTCTGTCTTAAAACATCGAAACCACCCTCAAGGTAATAGAGTGTAAAGGGCATTTCTGGCTTAAAACATAGAAACTACCTTCAAGGTAATAGAGTGTAAAGGGCATCTCTGGCTTAAAACATCGAAACCACCCTCAAGATAATAGAGTGTAAAAGGCATTTCTGGCTTAAAACATCGAAACCACCCTCAAGGTAATAGAGTGTAAAGGGCATTTCTGGCTCGAACCATCGAAACTACCCTCAAGGTAATAGAGTGTAAAGGGCATTTCTGGCTCGAAACATCAAAACTACCCTCAAGGTAATAGACTGTAAAGGGCATTTCTGGCTCGAAACATCGAAACTACCCTCAAGGTAATAGAGTGTAAAAGGCATTTCTGGCTTAAAACATAGAAACCACCCTCAAGGTAATAGAGTGTAAAAGGCATTTCTGGCTTAAAACATATAAACCACCCTCAAGGTAATAGAGTGTAAAAGGCATTTCTGGCTTAAAACATAGAAACCACCCTCAAGGTAATAGAGTGTAAAAGGCATTTCTGGCTTAAAACATAGAAACCACCCTCAAGGTAATAGAGTGTGAAGGGCATTTCTGGCTTAAAACATAGAAACCAACCTCAAGGTAATAGAGTGTAAAGGGCATTTCCGGCTTAAAACATAGAAACCACCCTCAAGGTAATAGAGTGTGAAGGGCATTTCTGGCTTAAAACATAGAAACCACCCTCAAGGTAATAGAGTGTAAAGGGCATTTCCGGCTTAAAACATAGAAACCACCCGCAAGGTAATAGAGTGTAAAGGGCATTTCTGGCTCGAACCATCGAAACTACCCTCAAGGTAATAGAGTGTAAAGGGCATTTCTGGCTCGATTCATTGAAACTACCCTCAAGGTAATAGAGTGTAAAGGGCATTTCTGGCTCGAAACATAGAAACTACCCTCAAGGTAATAAAGTGTAAAGGGCATTTCTGGCTTAAAACATCGAAACTACCCTCAAGGTAATAGAGTGTAAAGGGCATTTCTGGCTTAAAACATAGAAACCACCCTCAAGGTAATAGAGTGTAAAAGGCATTTCTGGCTTAAAACATAGAAACCACCCTCAAGGTAATAGAGTGTGAAAGGCATTTCTGGCTTAAAACATAGAAACCACCCTCAAGCTAATAGAGTGTAAAAGGCATTTCTGGCTTAAAACATAGAAACCACCCTCAATGTAATAGAGTGCGAAGGGCATTTCTGGCTTAAAACATAGAAACCACCCTCAATGTAATAGAGTGTACAGGGCATTTTCGGCTTAAAACATAGAAACCACCCTCAAGGTAATAGAGTGTAAAGGGCATTTCCGGCTTAAAACATAGAAACCACCCTCAAGGTAATAGAGTGTGAAGGGCATTTCTGGCTTAAAACATAGAAACCACCCTCAAGGTAATAGAGTGTAAAGGGCATTTCCGGCTTAAAACATAGAAACCACCCTCAAGGTAATAGAGTGTAAAGGGCATTTCCGGCTTAAAACATAGAAACCACCCTCAAGGTAATAGAGTGTAAAGGGCATTTCCGGCTTAAAACATAGAAACCACCCTCAAGGTAATAGAGTGTAAAGGGCATTTCTGGCTCGAACCATCGAAACTACCCTCAAGGTAATAGAGTGTAAAGGGCATTTCTGGCTTGAAACATCGAAACTACCCTCAAGGTAATAGAGTGTAAAGGGCATTTCTGGCTCGAAACATAGAAACTACCCTCAAGGTAATAGAGTGTAATAGAGTGTAAAGGGCATTTCTGGCTTAAAACATAGAAACCACCCTCAAGGTAATAGAGTGTAAAGGGCATTTCTGGCTTAAAACATCGAAACTACCCTCAAGGTAATAGAGTGTAAAGGGCATTTCTGGCTTAAAACATAGAAACCACCCTCAAGGTAATAGAGTGTAAAGGGCATCTCAGGCTTAAAACATCGAAACCACCCTCAAGGTAATAGAGTGTAAAAGGCATTTCTGGCTTAAAACATAGAAACCACCCTCAAGGTAATAGAGTGTAAAAGGCATTTCTGGCTTAAAACATAGAAACTACCCTCAAGGTAATAGAGTGTAAAAGGCATTTCTGGCTTAAAACATAGAAACCACCCTCAAGGTAATAGAGTGTGAAGGGCATTTCTGGCTTAAAACATAGAAACCACCCTCAAGGTAATAGAGTGTAAAGGGCATTTCCGGCTTAAAACATAGAAACCACCCTCAAGGTAATAGAGTGTAAAGGGCATTTCTGTCTTAAAACATCAAAACCACCCTCAAGGTAATAGAGTGTAAAGGGCATTTCTGTCTTAAAACATCGAAACCACCCTCAAGGTAATAGAGTGTGAAGGGCATTTCTGGCTTAAAACATAGAAACGACCCTCAAGGTAATAGAGTGTGAAGGGCATTTCTGGCTTAAAACATAGAAACCACCCTCAAGGTAATAGAGTGTAAAGGGCATTTCTGTCTTAAAACATCAAAACCACCCTCAAGGTAATAGAGTGTAAAGGGCATTTCTGTCTTAAAACATCGAAACCACCCTCAAGGTAATAGAGTGTAAAGGGCATTTCTGGCTTAAAACATAGAAACTACCCTCAAGGTAATAGAGTGTAAAGGGCATTTCTGGCTTAAAACATAGAAACTACCCTCAAGGTAATAGAGTGTAAAGGGCATTTCTGGCGTAAAACATCAAAACCACCCTCAAGGTAATAGAGTGTAAAGGGCATTTCTGGCTTAAAACATCGAAACCACCCTCAAGGTAATAGAGTGTAAAGAGCATTTCTGTCTTAAAACATCGAAACCACCCTCAAGGTAATAGAGTGTAAAGGGCATTTCTGGCTTAAAACATCGAAACCACCCTCAAGGTAATAGAGTGTAAAGGGCATTTCTGGCTTAAAACATAGAAACTACCCTCAAGGTAATAGAGTGTAATAGAGTGTAAAGGGCATTTCTGTCTTAAAACATCGAAACCACCCTCAAGGTAATAGAGTGTAAAGGGCATTTCTGGCTTAAAACATAGAAACTACCTTCAAGGTAATAGAGTGTAAAGGGCATCTCTGGCTTAAAACATCGAAACCACCCTCAAGATAATAGAGTGTAAAAGGCATTTCTGGCTTAAAACATCGAAACCACCCTCAAGGTAATAGAGTGTAAAGGGCATTTCTGGCTCGAACCATCGAAACTACCCTCAAGGTAATAGAGTGTAAAGGGCATTTCTGGCTCGAAACATCAAAACTACCCTCAAGGTAATAGACTGTAAAGGGCATTTCTGGCTCGAAACATCGAAACTACCCTCAAGGTAATAGAGTGTAAAAGGCATTTCTGGCTTAAAACATAGAAACCACCCTCAAGGTAATAGAGTGTAAAGGGCATTTCTGTCTTAAAACATCAAAACCACCCTCAAGGTAATAGAGTGTAAAGGGCATTTCTGTCTTAAAACATCGAAACCACCCTCAAGGTAATAGAGTGTAAAGGGCATTTCTGGCTTAAAACATAGAAACGACCCTCAAGGTAATAGAGTGTAAAGGGCATTTCTGGCTCGAACCATCAAAACTACCCTCAAGGTAATAGAGTGTAAAAGGCATTTCTGGCTTAAAACATAGAAACGACCCTCAAGGTAGTAGAGTGTAAAGGGCATTTCTGGCTCGAACCATCAAAACTACCCTCAAGGTAATAGAGTGTAAAAGGCATTTCTGGCTTAAAACATAGAAACCACCCTCAAGGTTATAGAGTGTAAAAGGCATTTCTGGCTTAAAACATCGAAACCACCCTCAAGGTAATAGAGTGTAAAGGGCATTTCTGGCTTAAAACATAGAAACCACCCTCAAGGTAATAGAGTGTGAAAGGCATTTCTGGCTTAAAACATAGAAACCAACCTCAAGGTAATAGAGTGTGAAGGGCATTTCTGGCTTAAAACATAGAAACCACCCTCAAGGTAGTAGAGTGTAAAGGGCATTTCTGGCTCGAACCATCAAAACTACCCTCAAGGTAATAGAGTGTAAAAGGCATTTCTGGCTTAAAACATCAAAACCACCCTCAAGGTAATAGAGTGTAAAGGGCATTTCTGTCTTAAAACATCGAAACCACCCTCAAGGTAATAGAGTGTAAAGGGCATTTCTGGCTTAAAACATAGAAACGACCCTCAAGGTAATAGAGTGTAAAGGGCATTTCTGGCTCGAACCATCAAAACTACCCTCAAGGTAATAGAGTGTAAAGGGCATTTCTGGCTTAAAACATAGAAACGACCCTCAAGGTAGTAGAGTGTAAAGGGCATTTCTGGCTCAAACCATCAAAACTACCCTCAAGGTAATAGAGTGTAAAAGGCATTTCTGGCTTAAAACATAGAAACGACCCTCAAGGTAGTAGAGTGTAAAGGGCATTTCTGGCTCGAACCATCAAAACTACCCTCAAGGTAATAGAGTGTAAAAGGCATTTCTGGCTTAAAACATAGAAACGACCCTCAAGGTAGTAGAGTGTAAAGGGCATTTCTGGCTCGAACCATCAAAACTACCCTCAAGGTAATAGAGTGTAAAAGGCATTTCTGGCTTAAAACATCAAAACCACCCTCAAGGTAATAGAGTGTAAAGGGCATTTCTGTCTTAAAACATCGAAACCACCCTCAAGGTAATAGAGTGTAAAGGGCATTTCTGGCTTAAAACATAGAAACGACCCTCAAGGTAATAGAGTGTAAAGGGCATTTCTGGCTCGAACCATCAAAACTACCCTCAAGGTAATAGAGTGTAAAGGGTATTTCTGGCTTAAAACATAGAAACGACCCTCAAGGTAGTAGAGTGTAAAGGGCATTTCTGGCTCGAACCATCAAAACTACCCTCAAGGTAATAGAGTGTAAAAGGCATTTCTGGCTTAAAACATAGAAACCACCCTCAAGGTTATAGAGTGTAAAAGGCATTTCTGGCTTAAAACATAGAAACCACCCTTAAGGTAATAGAGTGTAAAAGGCGTTTCTGGCTTAAAACATAGAAACCACCCTCAAGGTAATAGAGTGTGAAAGGCATTTCTGGCTTAAAACATAGAAACCAACCTCAAGGTAATAGAGTGTGAAGGGCATTTCTGGCTTAAAACATAGAAACCACCCTCAAGGTAATAGAGTGTAAAGGGCATTTCTGGCTTAAAACATAGAAACTACCCTCAAGGTAATAGAGTGTAAAAGGCATTTCTGGCTTAAAACATCGAAACCACCCTCAAGGTAATAGAGTGCGAAGGGCATTTCTCGCTTAAAACATAGAAACCACCCTCAAGGTAATAGAGTGTAAAGGGCATTTCTGGCTTAAAACATAGAAACGACCCTCAAGGTAATAGAGTGTGAAGGGCATTGCTGGCTTAAAACATAGAAACCACCCTCAAGGTAATAGAGTGTAAAGGGCATTTCTGTCTTAAAACATCAAAACCACCCTCAAGGTAATAGAGTGTAAAGGGCATTTCTGTCTTAAAACATCGAAACCACCCTCAAGGTAATAGAGTGTGAAGGGCATTTCTGGCTTAAAACATAGAAACGACCCTCAAGGTAATAGAGTGTGAAGGGCATTTCTGGCTTAAAACATAGAAACCACCCTCAAGGTAATAGAGTGTAAAGGGCATTTCTGTCTTAAAACATCAAAACCACCCTCAAGGTAATAGAGTGTAAAGGGCATTTCTGGCTTAAAACATAGAAACGACCCTCAAGGTAATAGAGTGTGAAGGGCATTGCTGGCGTAAAACATAGAAACCACCCTCAAGGTAATAGAGTGTAAAGGGCATTTCTGTCTTAAAACATCAAAACCACCCTCAAGGTAATAGAGTGTAAAGGGCATTTCTGTCTTAAAACATCGAAACCACCCTCAAGGTAATAGAGTGTGAAGGGCATTTCTGGCTTAAAACATAGAAACGACCCTCAAGGTAATAGAGTGTGAAGGGCATTTCTGGCTTAAAACATAGAAACCACCCTCAAGGTAATAGAGTGTAAAGGGCATTTCTGTCTTAAAACATCAAAACCACCCTCAAGGTAATAGAGTGTAAAGGGCATTTCTGGCTTAAAACATAGAAACCAACCTCAAGGTAATAGAGTGTAAAGGGCATTTCCGGCTTAAAACATAGAAACCACCCTCAAGGTAATAGAGTGTGAAGGGCATTTCTGGCTTAAAACATAGAAACCACCCTCAAGGTAATAGAGTGTAAAGGGCATTTCCGGCTTAAAACATAGAAACCACCCGCAAGGTAATAGAGTGTAAAGGGCATTTCTGGCTCGAACCATCGAAACTACCCTCAAGGTAATAGAGTGTAAAGGGCATTTCTGGCTCGATTCATTGAAACTACCCTCAAGGTAATAGAGTGTAAAGGGCATTTCTGGCTCGAAACATAGAAACTACCCTCAAGGTAATAAAGTGTAAAGGGCATTTCTGGCTTAAAACATCGAAACTACCCTCAAGGTAATAGAGTGTAAAGGGCATTTCTGGCTTAAAACATAGAAACCACCCTCAAGGTAATAGAGTGTAAAAGGCATTTCTGGCTTAAAACATAGAAACCACCCTCAAGGTAATAGAGTGTGAAAGGCATTTCTGGCTTAAAACATAGAAACCACCCTCAAGCTAATAGAGTGTAAAAGGCATTTCTGGCTTAAAACATAGAAACCACCCTCAATGTAATAGAGTGCGAAGGGCATTTCTGGCTTAAAACATAGAAACCACCCTCAATGTAATAGAGTGTACAGGGCATTTTCGGCTTAAAACATAGAAACCACCCTCAAGGTAATAGAGTGTAAAGGGCATTTCCGGCTTAAAACATAGAAACCACCCTCAAGGTAATAGAGTGTGAAGGGCATTTCTGGCTTAAAACATAGAAACCACCCTCAAGGTAATAGAGTGTAAAGGGCATTTCCGGCTTAAAACATAGAAACCACCCTCAAGGTAATAGAGTGTAAAGGGCATTTCCGGCTTAAAACATAGAAACCACCCTCAAGGTAATAGAGTGTAAAGGGCATTTCCGGCTTAAAACATAGAAACCACCCTCAAGGTAATAGAGTGTAAAGGGCATTTCTGGCTCGAACCATCGAAACTACCCTCAAGGTAATAGAGTGTAAAGGGCATTTCTGGCTTGAAACATCGAAACTACCCTCAAGGTAATAGAGTGTAAAGGGCATTTCTGGCTCGAAACATAGAAACTACCCTCAAGGTAATAGAGTGTAATAGAGTGTAAAGGGCATTTCTGGCTTAAAACATAGTAACCACCCTCAAGGTAATAGAGTGTAAAGGGCATTTCTGGCTTAAAACATCGAAACTACCCTCAAGGTAATAGAGTGTAAAGGGCATTTCTGGCTTAAAACATAGAAACCACCCTCAAGGTAATAGAGTGTAAAAGGCATTTCTGGCTTAAAACATAGAAACCACCCTCAAGGTAATAGAGTGTAAAGGGCATCTCTGGCTTAAAACATCGAAACCACCCTCAAGGTAATAGAGTGTTAAAGGCATTTCTGGCTTAAAACATAGAAACCACCCTCAAGGTAATAGAGTGTAAAAGGCATTTCTGGCTTAAAACATAGAAACTACCCTCAAGGTAATAGAGTGTAAAAGGCATTTCTGGCTTAAAACATAGAAACCACCCTCAAGGTAATAAAGTGTGAAGGGCATTTCTGGCTTAAAACATAGAAACCACCCTCAAGGTAATAGAGTGTAAAAGGCATTTCTGGCTTAAAACATAGAAACCACCCTCAAGGTAATAGAGTGTGAAGGGCATTTCTGGCTTAAAACATAGAAACCACCCTCAAGGTAATAGAGTGTAAAGGGCATTTCCGGCTTAAAACATAGAAACCACCCTCAAGGTAATAGAGTGTAAAGGGCATTTCTGGCTCGAACCATCGAAACTACCCTCAAGGTAATAGAGTGTAAAGGGCATTTCTGGCTCGAAACATCGAAACTGCCCTCAAGGTAATAGAGTGTAAAGGGCATTTCTGGCTCGAAACATAGAAACTACCCTCAAGGTAATAGAGTGTAAAGGGCATTTCTGGCTTAAAACATCGAAACTACCCTCAAGGTAATAGAGTGTAAAGGGCATTTCTGGCTCGAAACATAGAAACTACCCTCAAGGTAATAGAGTGTAAAAGGCATTTCTGGCTTAAAACATCGAAACTACCCTCAAGGTAATAGAGTGTAAAGGGCATTTCTGGCTTAAAACATAGAAACCACCCTCAAGGTAATAGAGTGTAAAGGGCATCTCAGGCTTAAAACATCGAAACCACCCTCAAGGTAATAGAGTGTAAAAGGCATTTCTGGCTTAAAACATAGAAACCACCCTCAAGGTAATAGAGTGTAAAAGGCATTTCTGGCTTAAAACATAGAAACTACCCTCAAGGTAATAGAGTGTAAAAGGCATTTCTGGCTTAAAACATAGAAACCACCCTCAAGGTAATAGAGTGTGAAGGGCATTTCTGGCTTAAAACATAGAAACCACCCTCAAGGTAATAGAGTGTAAAGGGCATTTCCGGCTTAAAACATAGAAACCACCCTCAAGGTAATAGAGTGTAAAGGGCATTTCTGGCTCGAACCATCGAAACTACCCTCAAGGTAATAGAGTGTAAAGGGCATTTCTGGCTCGAAACATCGAAACTACCCTCAAGGTAATAGAGTGTAAAGGGCATTTCTGGCTCGAAACATAGAAACTACCCTCAAGGTAATAGAGTGTAAAGGGCATTTCTGGCGTAAAACATCGAAACTACCCTCAAGGTAATAGAGTGTAAAGGGCATTTCTGGCTTAAAACATAGAAACTACCCTCAAGGTAATAGAGTGTAAACGGCATTTCTGGCTTAAAACAACGAAACTACCCTCAAGGTAATAGAGTGTAAAAGGCATTTCTGGCTTAAAACATAGAAACTACCCTCAAGGTAATAGAGTGTAAAAGGCATTTCTGGCTTAAAACATAGAAACTACCCTCAAGGTAATAGAGTGTAATAGAGTGTAAAGGGCATTTCTGGCTTAAAACATAGAAACTACCCTCAAGGTAATAGAGTGTAAACGGCATTTCTGGCTTAAAACAACGAAACTACCCTCAAGGTAATAGAGTGTAAAAGGCATTTCTGGCTTAAAACATAGAAACTACCCTCAAGGTAATAGAGTGTAAAAGGCATTTCTGGCATAAAACATAGAAACCACCCTCAAGGTAATAGAGTGTAAAGGGCATTTCCGGCTTAAAAAATAGAAACTACCCTCAAGGTAATAGAGTGTAAAGGGCTTTTCTGGCTTAAAACATAGAAACTACCCTCAAGGTAATAGAGTATAAAACGCATTTCTGGATTAAAACATAGAAACTACCCTCAAGGTAATAGAGTGTGAGAATGCGTGGGCAAACTTTAATCTGGCAAAAAGTTGTGAAAGAAAAAAGCTGGGCAGTAAGAAGAAAGAGGACGCTAAGAAGTGCCAAGAAATAAGTTCTCTTAGGCATAGTAACTTCATATCAGTCAAGTCTGCTGGTAGACAGACATAAGTCATATCTGGATGTAGCTGAAAGAGATAAATGACTCACTTTGCATGTCCAGTTTAGGCTGAGCCTACACCTCCAGCAGGAAGGCCTGTGGTAGTGTAAAGTGTGATTAGACAGAATATCAGAAACAAAAATATTGTAGGCCAAAATATTGTGTCAAGAATATTGAGGAGAAAAATATCAAAATATCATGAAGGTAAGCTTCTATAGGTAGACTATGTTTTCCTATATACAACTCAACATATATGTTCCTGACTGTTTATATATCTTCCAGGTACACAGATGTGGATTAAGAATAGTAAATCTATACCTACCTATCTGCACTTACCTGCTCGATATTTTGGCCCTTGATATCTTTGACTCGATGTTCTACCCTCACAATGTTTTTGTCTCTGATATTCTATCAGTGACCCAAACCCGTAAAAATTCACTATCACCCAGTACCCATACCCATCCATAAACCCTAAAAACACCCATACCACCCTATACCCTACCCACTTCTAAACCCTAAAAACACCCATAGAACCTAATACCCTTACCCATCCCTAAACCCTAAAAACAAAACTACAACTCCATACCCCTACCAACCCCAAAACCTAAAAACACCATTTGAACCCAATACTCTTACCCATCCCTAAACCCTAAAAAACTCTTACCTTCTTATAAACCTACCGACCCCTATATCCTAAAAAAAACCCTTCTACCCTATAGATTAACCTACCTGTAAAGTCTAAAATACCCGTACCACCCAGGAACCCTACCAATCCCTTAACCCTAAAACACCTTTACAACCCAATGCTCTTTCCATAGCCGCTGAATGCAGAAATCAAACCCGCAAGAATCCGTCAAATGATTGGACATCCATGAATTAAATAATTCATGACCCTCTGGTGGGCATTTCAGGCAGACTCTCAATGACATGCAACAAACAATCCCACCAGCTGATGCCTAACTCAGAGCGGGTACCTCTGTGAATCGTGAGGGGAGGACTCACGTGAAATACAAAGTTCTGCATTTAGCGGCAGCGGCGAGGGGGAGACCGACCGGCATGCAGGGAGGAGTGGTAGTCCATGCAGGGCAGATCGTTGTGAAAGGATTGCAATAGTGTGGCCAGTTTGTAATTAAATATCATTATTGGTACCAATAGTCTATTGGGAAAAGATGGTGTATTATGGTACTAAAACCTGCATTCTTCACAATTATCAATATGGGAATTGACAATTAGGAAGTAACAGTGCGATGTCACGCAAACATGGCAACCAAAGAATGCAACATCAAAGTGTAAAACGGCAGTCCTCTCTCATTGGCCACATCTTGAACTCACCAATGAGGACAGTGCAATAGACTTTTAAACAGACCTAACACTTCGTGTCCTGTGTATACTCTTCCAAGAAAGGAAGAAGGCATCCTGCCGAAACACGTCGTCTTTTAAAATAAAGATATGCTACCCCGAAAGTGATCCGTATTCTTGGATCTATCTATCTATCTATCTATCTATCTATCTATCTATCTATCTATCTATCTATCTATCTATCTATCTATCTATCTATCTATCTATCTATCTATCTATCTATCTATCTATCTATCTATCTATCTTTCTATCTATCTATCTATCTATCTATCTATCTATCTATCTATCTATCTCTATATATGTTGTCATATACCTACCTCAACTATACTTACCATTAGGCCTGGACGGTGAACTTTGCTCCATTCGCGGCGTTTGTGGAGTTTTCTGCACTCCGCGGAGCTCGCGGAGTGCAGGAAACTCCGCTTCGCGATGTGCAGCAGAGTTTTTTCCCAACTCGTGATCACGAACTGTAAGTTTGCAATCGCAAACGGTAGGTTCACGAGCTGCCGCTCGGGTAGAATTTCTACCCGAGCGGCAGAATACCAGCACAAACTGCAGTTCGCACTGCACACTGCCACTCGCGGGACTTCGCTGAGTTTTTTTGTAACTTGCGGAGTTCCACGTAGCAAAGCTCCGCAAACTACGCCCAAGCCTACTTACCATGCGTTGTAAAGGCTGTTTTCCATACCAATCATCTGTGGGTAAATATTGGGGATCATTTAGCACTCACTTGTGAGGTAAAAATACTGAAGGTTGCCAGGTATGTTTACTGGGCACCACCTCACAACATTGCCCATAGTACCGTAATATTACACAGTCATTTCGGGCAATGCATCCTGCTAGGTAAAGGGTGATGGTAAATACACCCATGAGCAGCATGCAGGGTGTTCTAACCGTAATCTTATTACCGGCAGTTATTTCTCAGCTTTACCACCGAATAGGTAAATGCAGCTGGTAAAGCCCACAATACCTCTGGCAGGGTGATTACCATTGTATTACCTGTGCATGGGATTTTAGTGCTTGCGTTTAATTTGCATGCTCAGAAAGTGCCAGCCTCCTGCACCCATCCCTTTGTAAGCTGGTCTCAAGGATGCTCTGTCTCCTGCGGGTTCAACAGCGATGGTGAACTGGAGGAGGTGTGCCTGTCTGCTCGCTGGGTTTGTGATCAGACCAGTCATTGTTTCCTCAGACAACTACACACAAACCCTTTGTTTAAAGTTATCTATAGGCCATTAAGCAATGTTTATGTATTTATTTGATTTGTTTATTCATGACACCATTTCCAACCTGTGGTTTTCCTGCACCAGAAAAACAGGAAAAGGTGCAAGTGCTGTTACCTGAGAAGGACTATCTTATTTATTTGTTGAGTGGATTTATCCTCAATTGCCCCAAGACACCTACCCTGTGCAGTACTCCCAACTCTGAAAAACGTATGGGCGAGAGGGTGCAAAGGGACCTTTGAGGTGGTGGGGTCTGAGAGACGAAGAGGTCTTTGAGATGGCGGGGTCTGAGGGAGGAAGGGACCTTGAAGGCGGCAGGGTCTGAGGGACAAAGGGGCCTTTGAGGTGGCGGGGTCTGAGGGACAAAGGTACCTTCGAGGTGGTGGGGTCTGAGGTATGAAGGGGCCTTCGAGGCGGTAGGGTCTGAGGGATGAAGGGACCTTCAAGGTGGTGGGTCTGAGGGAGGAAGGGGCCTTCGAGTTGGCGGGGTCTGAGGGAGGAAGCAGCCTTCTAGGTGGCGGGGTCAGAAGGGGCCTTCGAGGTGGAGGGGTCTGAGGGACGAAGGGGCCTTCGAGGTGGCGGGGGCTGAGGGACGAAAGGGCCTTTGAGGTGGCGCGGTCTGAGGGAGGAAGCAGCCTTTGAGGTGGCGGGGTCAGAAGGGGCCTTCGAGGTGGAGGGGTCTGAGGGACGAAGGGGCCTTCGAGGTGGCGGGGTCTGAGGGACGAAAGGGCCTTCGAGGTGGCGGGTCTGAGGTACAAAGGGGCCTTCGAGGTGGCAGGGTCTGGAGTGCCGGTAGGGCCTTGGGACCTTTAGTGTCTGACCAGCCATGGAGGTGCTTCTGACGGAAGAGGCGCCATAGAGAGAGGGTGTGACTTCATGTCCAATACTGCCTGGCAACAGTTCCAGACCACTCTGAAAAAATAAAACCAAAAACCTCTGAGACTGTTGCCGAGGTTCTGGAAAAGTTGCAAAACTCATCATTAACCATCCAAAGCACAAAGCTATGAAGTTACTCTGTGCCGCACCCATCACCTTCCACCTATAAACTACCTGAAGCTGGTCTGGGACTGCCTGGCTGGATTCAGCCTCATCTGAAGTATTTCCTTCCAGTACTCAAGAGACTTCACAATACAGCGCTTCATTCGTAAGTGCAGATCCACAAAATTGTTCCCAGAAAGTCAGACTGCCAGTTATGGCCAGGATGGAGTACCCTGTCTACCAAAGTCTTGGTTCTTCCACCTTATTTAGAGACAGGCAGACCTTAAGTTTTCTTTCAACTGGGCTCCCATTGGCTCGGTAGATGGAAAATGCCCTTCGACGGTCGGATGGAGTAGGGGCATCAGACGAAGGACACCACACTGCCTGCCCTATTTAGCATGGATGTGCAATGTCTTTTTTTTTTACAGTCCATCACCGCCTGGGAAAACCTGGTAGTGAGGGTCAGAATAAATGCTTTTTTTTTAACAGACTTTATTTGGTTTCATACAAACCAAAATTTTAAAAAAGCACTTAGACCGTAATATCTTGCCCCGGTCAATCATACAGTTGAGCCATAGTTTACTTAGAACAACAGCAGAACTATACATGACCCATAATGCAACAGTGCAGTTGGAGTTTGAGGTGCTCCTCGTGGCTAGCCGGCTCTATGGAGGTTCCTGCAAAGGGTCAGAATAAGTAATGGCCCCACACTCTGCGAGAAACTCCTAGGATGGTGGGCCTATTCGTTTTTTTGTTGTTCTCAAACAAAGTCTCACTTTGGGAGTTTGTTTCTGAAAATAAAATAATGTTAAAAGTTTTGTGAACAACTGTCACAAACAAAGACATCTTACATCAAACTTTTTGTGCATTGACAGAAACTGCCATTTTGGCAGTTCCTTTCAATGCACATAGAAGACTGCTGGGCCAGCGATCATCTCTAAATTTAAAGGACGGTAAGTCTGCCAGGGTGGGGGAGATAATATTGCCTAAAGTATGATGGACGGAGTAGCATTATTCAAACTGTAAATCACGCCCTTAGTCTCACAGCTGGGAGGCAGGCCTTACCTACCTCACTTGTTAGATAGGTCAGCCGGGTCCTATCGAGCATACAATATGCCTGGTTGTATAATGTCCGTTCCTATAGCTTGCTCCTATGCTGTTCAGGGGTCAACCCTTAGGAAGACATTCAATGACTGATGGTATAATATTCATTCCTGTGACGCTCCTAGGTGGATTAATTTGAGCATATACTATAACGGACATATAATGCCCACTCTAAAGGCGATTCTTCTGCCGCTCCTGGGTGAATGCATCAGAGCATACAATATGCCTAGTTGTATAATGTCCATTCCTATAGCTTGCACCTATGCTGCTCCACAGTCAACGCCTCAGAAGACATTCAGGGACTGTGGATTATGCGGCAGATGATGGATTCTGCGGCAAATGTATATGTATGCGAAAACCTCAGTGGCCACACAAACACATAATTCCATTGGCCCTGATATATTGAGGAACAGGCATCGATTTTCGACTATACAGTATCTATAATCGATATTTCAAATTTAGCATGATGTATCTAAATGTTTTAACAAATGCACACAAACATTAGCATATATCCACCCGTCATGTTTTAGAACCCTAGCTTGCACCACTCCCTGCATTTTACACTTCCTTGTCCTAACCAGCGCCATTTTGTGGCTTCGCTCGAAGCCCTACATTAACAGACCCCATTCATTCCCTTTTGCTAAAAGCGTTCTCCTGAGAAATAACTCAACTGTTGCAGAATTGCTGTTTCGGCTCGTTAGGCCCGTCAAGGTTGTAGGTAGCAGAAGAAGGCCCGATAAGCACATTCCAGGAGGGGAGAGGGGCGGACTGTCTCGGAGCTGGCAGAAGGGAGTCACTCGTTCGACCTTGCTAATCTGGGATGAGCTAAACCAAGAGTGCTTTGTGTGCCATATATGGTCTTTCCTTCTGTACCAACCTGTACCAGCTTGTATTTTTCCATATTGGGCCATGATTTCGCAAATGCAACTGTATATATGTGATGTTCTGACCGTGTGCCAGCAGTCTTCTTGGCAGACCTCGTGGGGTTAGGTCGCAAGGAGCTCCTCTGGCAGTTTGTTTGTTCTAATAAATGCTTTGACCTTCTACACTGCCAACTGACTGATTATTGGTAATGGGAATGGGAATGGGAATGGTTGTGAATATACCTATAATTGGGGAGTGATAAATAATTTTCGGTACTTCAATATATGTATGTATATATATATATCAGTGTTGTCCCTTCAGCGGCAGCAGTGCATTGCGGGGGTGCGAGTTATAGTTACCTGAACTAACTATAACAGAGGAATTTCTATGGTTTTGTACGAGTGAAATGTCCAACTAACTATAATGTCCCTGAAACCAAGGGGCCCGATTCACAGAACTAACTTAAGACTAAATCCTAAACTTACTACTTTTGATATTCACAGAAGTTAGGATTTTGTATGAATTTTGTCTTAAGACAGACTTAAGACAAAATCCTAGCTTCTGTGAATACCAAAAATAGTAAGTTTAGGATTTTGTCTTAAGTTAGTTCTGTGAATCGGGCCCTATGTCTTTTTCAGTGAATTTGTAAGGTTTTTAGGTCTCGCAGAGAGACCTATTGCCGTCTATCCACAAAGCTGACTTTTACGATCCGGATTTGGCCTCAGACATTCACCCCAGCGCGACTTCTCCTCCCTCCTAATTACATCCCTGCTGTTTACTTCTTTGACGGCCGCAAGGCCGTGCTTCAAAGGGATCCGCTCCCCCACCCCCTGCTTTAATTATATTAGCGGTAAAGGGCTTGGAACTCAAATGTAGTGTGGCACAGTAATCACCCTTGATAAACTCAAAAGCTCAACAGACGGCCAAGTTATATCTCTTAAAAGGGAATGTTTTGTATAACGGACTGGTGGAATTAAACCCCATAAATGAGCTCTGTGACTCATAATCCAGACCGCTCCCCAGAAAACATCTTCTGATGCCTCTACACATGGAAAGTGTCTCTACAAAGGTAAAGTATCTACACACTCCCAAAGTGTCCCGGGAAATGATCATGGAAAGTTGCCACCCTTTGTCTTGTTCAGCACCTCATACCCTGGCACCCTTCTTTACAATATTTCGAATCCAGATTGCCTCCTCTTCCCCCGCTTGTCCAGATCCTCTCTCCATCCCGCCTGCGCAGCCCAGCCTATGCCCCTTTCTATCCATTTCACATAGTTCTCATCCCCTGGCCCCTTAAACCTGCACATACCTCATTGGCCCCCATTAGTTTCTTTCACCCCCCCATTCTCTTTCAACCCCTTTACTTCTCCCTTCCAGCGTGTGTCCTATGCCGCCCCTTGCTTGTGTTCCAGTCAGCACCAACTGCCAACTGAGCCTGTGTCAGGTTCTCCTCAATTCACCCCATGGTGCTCAAGCTCTTTCCCCTGCCCATTGCCCCACCCTGTGTCATCTGAAGCACGGCGTCCCCTCAGCCCGTGTCAGCATAAACTCAGCCTCCCCTCGGTCTGTGTCATCTTAAGGGCGGCGTCCCTTCAGACTGCGTCCTGCTAAGCACAGAGTCCCTTCATACTGTGTCATCTTAAGGAGGGCATCCCTTCAGACTGTGTCATCTGAAGCACGGCGTCCCCTCAGCTTGTGTCATCTTAAGGAGGGCATCCCTTCAGACTGTGTCATATAAAGCACGGCGTTCCCTGAGCCTGTGTCAGCACAAGTGCAGTTGTTTGTTAATTAAAGGTACTTTTAAACAAGTAATGCTGGCCTACCAAGCCATTCATGTAGCTTTGAGGGCCTGAAACAGTCTGAAGTGTTACGCTTGTTTTATTTTATTTTTCTTCAGCTACATCTGTCGCCATCTGCCCCATCGTCTTCCTCTTGCCCACTTCCGAAGCCATCTGCAACCTGCTTGCGCTGACATATGCTTCGGGGGCAGGTCACGACAGGAGTTGTGATTGTTTGCGATGTTCAGGCGGATTTGTGCACTATCAGGCGGCAAGACTTCCCCTCTCCTCCTCCAACAGCATTTGCTGCTCTGTTCGACCTCCTCCCTCCACTCCACCATGGCCACTCTGATGCACATGTGTTTTGCTTAAAAGAGCCCGCGGTCTCGCACTCGCACGCCTACAGGGAGAGACCGAGACAAGCCTACAAGCCGCCCTCCACTGTCCCTACCATCAGCCAGACTTGTGTCTCTATTTAATGCCCTATACCGCGCTTCCCGCCCCGTGGTAGGTCTGTAAAGCGCTTACGTCGGCCCGCTGTTATTTGCAAGGCATCATAGTAACTCCTGTAACTGGCCTCGGAATGATGAAAGGCAGAGTGCTGCCGCACTACCAGACACCTCTATGCTCCGCCGCGGGCGCCTGTGCCTACAAGCCGCCGCTCACTGTCCCTACCATCAGTCAGACTTGTGTCTCTATTTAGCGCCCTAGACCGTGCTTCCCGCCCCGTGGTAGGTCTGTTAAGCGCTTACATTGGCCCGCTGTTATTTGCAAGGAATCATAGGAAGTCCTGTAACTGGCCTCGGAATGATGAAAGGCGGAGTGCTGCCGCACTACCAGACACCTCTATGCTCCCGCTGCGGGCGCGTGTGCCTACAAGCCGCCCCTGACTGTCCCTACCATCAGCCGGACTCGTGTCTCTATTCCCGGCTTCGTGTTATTGACTCAGGTGCGTGTATTTTTAGAAGCGGTTTTCTGTAATTTCCGCCACTTCACGCTGTTTTGTGTAGAGCTATGCAGTGGAGCCAGCGCCAGTCAAACGCACACACGGGCACTGCCGGGCGTGCACGGCTCTCGGGTCCTGACTCACTTGCACACGTGTGTCTGTGTGCTGTATGTCTCTGTGTGTCTGAATGTGTACCGTGTCTGTATTTGTGCGTTGTGTATCTGTATGTTTGTGTTATGTGTTTGTATGTGTGCGTTATGTGTCTGTATGTGTGCTTGTGTTGTGTGTCTGTATGTGTCTCTGTAGGTGTGTGTTTGATAATGCGTCCAAGTGAGTCTGTGTAAACACATTGCTAGTGCTACACCAGTGCGTTTTAATCAATTCAGCTGTACATTGTCATCAAGGCTTGAACAGTGGCTTATAGGCACACATGGCCATACCGTGTTAGTGAATGGCTAGGGTGGTCTATCCTAGGGATACTAATATGCCACACAACACTGCACAGAGGAAAAAAAACAACAAGGAAATGTGGCCAGCCCGGCCCCCAGTAATAAAATCGGCCCCCCACTAGCCTCATAAACAGCCAACACCATGCCAGCTTCCGGTAAAACAACAGTCCGGCCTTGCTGGAAACACGTCCTCCTTGATACCCTCCCTAAACAATGAACTCTTAGTACAAAGTCCTGTTCTCCTCTTCCTCTGTACTATCTCCACTAGAAACACCAACTATTGCTCTTCCTCTCCAGTGCCCTCAAAACAGCTCCCTCTTCACACACTCTGCACCCTCACACACTCTGCACCTCACACTCTCTGCACGCTCACACTCTCTGCACCCTCACACTCTCCAAAATAGGGTCGCTAACACTGTCATTCTTGGAGCATAAGGACATTTATAAACCTGAGCCTGCCTTGGATGCCATCAATCCTAGTAGTCACAGAAAGCTGTACCTCCAGTGGAGATATAACTCTTTACCGCTCAGAGCCCTATCAGCACGATGGAAGCAGGATGCGCCTGCAAACTGCCCTGGGTGCAATGCTGATCTAGAGTCCGAGATACATATGGTCTTTTTCTGTCCTCTATACAAGATTCCCAGGAAGAATTGGATTGTCCCTATTTGCAGAAATTTGGGCATCAGGCAGCACCTCGATTCGTTCCGAATACTAAAAACTGACCTGTCGCCATGGATTGTGTTTGGGGTTACTAAATTCCTGGCGGCAATGTGGAATCTAAGAAGGAAAAAAGTGGAATAATGATATGGTTTTAGTTGCATAGCGCCCAAGGACTAACTGATCTGCAATTTTAGCCCCTCCTTTTTAAATGACCCTATTCTGTAATCAGTGTTCTATCATTTCTAATGTTGTTTTTAACGTGTTGCTTTTATGACATACATGTCGAAATAAAGATTTAATAATAATAATAATAATAATATGCCACACAACACTGCACAGAGGAAAAAAAACAACAAGGAAATGTGGCCAGCCCGGCCCCCAGTAATAAAATCGGCCCCCCACTAGCCTCATAAACAGCCAACACCATGCCAGCTTCCGGTAAAACAACAGTCCGGCCTTGCTGGAAACACGTCCTCCTTGATACCCTCCCTAAACAATGAACTCTTAGTACAAAGTCCTGTTCTCCTCTTCCTCTGTACTATCTCCACTAGAAACACCTACTATTGCTCTTCCTCTCCAGTGCCCTCAAAACAGCTCCCTCTTCACACACTCTGCACCCTCACACACTCTGCACCTCACACTCTCTGCACGCTCACACTCTCTGCACCCTCACACTCTCTGCACCCTCACACTCTCCGCACCCTCACACTCTCCGCACCCTCACACACTCTGCACCCTCACACACAATTGCACTCTACTGAATACAACATACACTCCGCACAATACCACTCAGTGCCACATAATTATATGCTACATAATTACACTGCGCTCAACGCAACATACACTCCAAATACCACTCAGTGTCACATAAATACACACCACATAATTACTCTACTGAATGCAACATACACTTCACACAATACCACTCAGTGCCACATAATTACATGCGACACAGTTACACTGCACTAAATGCAACAGACACTCCAAATACCACTCATTGCCACATAATTACACTCCACATAATTACACTGCACTCAATGCTACATACACTCCAAATACCACTCGGTGCCACATAATTACACTGCACTCCATGCAACATACACTCCAAATACAACTCAGTGCCACATAATTACCCCCCACATAATTACACTGCACTCAATGCAAAATACACTCCAAATACCACTTAGTGCCACATAGTTACACGCCACATATTTACACTGCACTCAATGCAACATACACTCCAAATACCACTCAGTGCCACATAATTACATGCCTCATAATTATACTCTACTGAATACAACATACACTCCAAATACCACTCAGTGCCACATAATTACCTGCCACATAATTACCCCCCACATAATTACACTGCACTCAATGCAACATACACTCCAAATACCACTCAGTGCCCCATAATTACACGCCACATAATTACACTGCACTCATTGCAACATACACTCCAAATAATACCACTCAGTGCCACATAATGACACACCACATAATTACACTCTACTGAATACAACATACACTCCAGTCAATACCACTCAGTTCCACATAATTATATGCTACATATTTACACTGCGCTCAACGCAACATACACTCCAAATACCACTCAGTGCCACATAATTACATGCCACATAATTACACTGCACTCAATGCAACATACACTCCAAATACCACTCAGTGCCACATAATTGCACGCCACATAATTACACTGCACTCAATGCAACATATACTCCAAATACCACTCAGTGTCACATAGTTACACGCCACATAATTACACTGCACTCAATGCAACATACACTCCAAATACCACTCAGTGCCACATAGTTACACGCCACATAATTACACTCTATCTATCTATTACATCACCACAGCATCACTCAGCACCACCACATCATCACTCAGGGGCACCACATCATCACTCAGGGGCACCACAACATCACTATGTGCTACCACAGCATCACTGAACGCCACAGCATCACTCGTCGCAACCACAACATTACTCAGCGCCACCACAGCATCAATCTGTGGGAGTTGTATGTCATGACAACGCGTGGTATTACCACGCGTGCCATTACAACGGTGGTATTATAACAAAAGTCGTTACATCGACTTTCGCTGGAGGGTGCTGGATAGTGGAATAGTTTAATTTTCTATTCCAACTCCAGCCAACGTTGACAGTAGGGAAGGAGTTGGATAGAAAATTAAACTATTCCCTTTCCAAGAGCGACCTCCAGCGAAAGTTGTTGTACCAACTTTCGTTGTAATTCCTGCGTTGTAATGGCAGTGCGGGGTAATCCCCGCGTTGTCATAGCTGTTCACCAATTCGTGCAACCATTCAACAACAACTGGTTCAAATATGTTCTCTCAATGTTTCAAGCTTTATTACAAATGTCACAAAAAGAGGTTAATAATTCACTTTTTTTCTGGGATTTCGTCACAATAAAATACACTGAACCTTCAGGTAGATACATCAAAGACCCGTTTTGCGAGTCTTTAATAGCGATTCATAAGGAATCGCAATTACAGACTCGCAAAACGGGATTCATGTAGGAATCGCAAAATAAATTGCGATTCCTACACATTCCTTAGTTGCGATTAGCAAATTGCTAATCGCAAATAAGGAATAACTCCCCATTCATTCCTATGGGCCTAAAGGCCCATAGAGATGAATGGGGAGTATTCCTTATTTGCGATTAGCAATTTGCTAATCGCAAATAAGATAGCGATTTCAAGGGTGCCAGGGGTGTCCAAAGGACAGCCTGTAGCACCCCTGAAATGCAAATTTAGACAGGTGTTGCGCACACACATGTTGAAAGGACATGTGTGTGTGTAACATGCAACAGAGAAAAATGCACTAAAGTGTTTTTTTCTATTTTTTCGCAATTTACCACGAAGTCAGACTTCGTGGTAAATAGCGACCAAATATTGCGAATTTGCAATTTCAAATTGATTGATGAATTGCATTTAAAGAATCTCTATTAGAGATTCCTTAAATCCAATTCCTCGCAAATATGCGATTTCGCTAATAGCGATTTTTGCATTTGGGATGATGAATCCGAAATGCAAAAATTGCACTCGCAAAGGGCCAGATTCTCAGAATCTGGCCCTTTGCGAGCGCAATTTCGCTTGATGAATTGGGCTGATAATCTTCACAAAAGTTATTTACAAAAGTTTAAGCTATTGCCATTATAAATTAGAATAACTTTTATTTAAGTATTAATCATTAAAAAAATGAAAAGCTATTATTATTTGTAATATCAATACATCTATGTCACGTAAATACAACACATATTGCATTACAAATGCTATAGGTGTCACATTTGCGAAAGTTAAAAGTATTGGCATTGTAAATGACAAAGCTATTAATTTCGCTATTTTCAAAACCAACACATAAATAAAAAAAATCATTTACAAGACAAATAGCTCAAACTTTCCTAATGCGAGACCTATTGCATTGCAAATGCTTGTTTTAAATGCTATGTGTGAAAGGGGCATGCCTTGGGTGATGATGCGGGTGTTCCCACGCAACATCCATGGAACTTTATGCATTCCCAAATTTACAAAATGTTGTAAACCTGGGAAATGGAATGCGTCAGGATCCTAAGCCTCCCCAGGGGAGTCGTAGGAATGGCGCAAAATACTTGTATTGCTCCTGGGTTCTTTCTCTTTCTTCGCGTGCTGCATTCTGCAGTACGCATAGAAAGAGAAAAATGTTATAAATTATGTTTTTTGTGCAGGAAGTTATCCCTTCCTGCAGACAAACAATCATCCCTGCAGCATACGCACCCTTGTAAAATGATGCAAGGTTGTCTGCGCTGGCGCCCGGGCAGCCACTTGTGTGGCAGGGTATGCTCAGACGTGAGTCCCTTGCTCACTTTGCCACTGGATTCAAGCAAGCTGGGCTGAAGACGGCTGAAATGCCAGAAACCGGTCCTCGGAAGCTTGTTTCCGGTCCAGGGAAGACATGGCTTGGCAGTTCGGGCTGGACTGTTCCCATGAGGCACAGGGTCAGACTGATTTGCATATAGCCATGTCTGAACTGGGGTGGCAGAGTGGGCTAAAGAATGGTGATGGATTAAACCCAGATCTTTTGACTGGGTGTGAGTGTTTGATTGGTTCAGATGCTCCGTCCATCACCACCCCCTTTTGTACTGCACTTGTGCACCAGCACAGGGGAAAGCGCAGGGATGCATCGTATTGTTGTTAATATGACGCATCCCGGTGCTTTGAAAATGATGCAGTACGGCACAGCTGAATGGCTTGTGCTGCTGTGCTGCTTGGTTTCTTGTAGAGGAGGCCCTAGGTTTTTTGGGTTCCTCTGCACAGTTCCATATAACCCATGCCAGTGGGTGTGTTTGTAAGGCTCATGTGGCTGTTTAGCACAGTTACTGCTGGGCACAGTCACTGGCTTTAGTCTTTCAACAAAACAGATGTTGGTAAAAACGATGCACATGTAAGCATGCTGCATTTCCACTGTCAGTAAACAGATGTGCAAGACCCTTCACTGGAAGCCTCACTTAACGTCACTGATTATTGTTATCCTCTTCACTTTAAACTGCAAAAAAAATATGTTTTTTTTCAGTTGTATTTGGAACTTGGGTGTTTTATGGTTCCTTTACTGACAATAACCACAACTGGTGAAGTTCCGATATTTTTACAGCATCAATCTAACCATAAGGGTTTTTAAATATCTTTTTTCACCGCGCTGGCCGGCCGTTTCACTTTTATTCTGGTTCTCGCAGTGCACACATCTCGTGGACCGAACCCTTGTCCCAATGAGATTTGTGTATGAAATTTGATTTGCAAACCAATGGCGACTAGAGAGTTCTTTTAGACCCGCCTCAGCCAATCAGATGTTGGCAATTTGCAAAGTCGCATGGAATCTACAAAATATACAATTATGAGGAGAATAGATTTTTAATGTTTTAAATTCTGTTTCTGAAGCGTTTCAAGTGCCAGATGTCGGTGAAGCATTCATGAAACTAATGGTTCTAAACACATACAGTTAACCGGGCCAAAGTTGTGGTCGACGTTATTAAATTGCAAACTTTTTCAAAAACTACCTAACAGATTCAAAATAAATTTGTAAAAACTGACAGAAAACGCCGCCCTCTATTTTCATGTAATATTTGTTGTCACTCTGTCGAGCAGTGTTACTAACACATTATCTCAGAAATCTGCAACAACTGGGCTTTCGTGCAGACCCGTGGGCTAGGCACGCCCTCTGCAATTTTGCCCTCCTCCCCTTTCACAATGCACACAAACATTTATGTTCAGACCTGAGTAATAACACACGTGTGTATGCACACAGCACACTCACCCTCCCACACACATACACTCACTTGCTGCCTTTACCCCTCTTTGTATCTCTAATTCTCTTTCTTTCCTCTCTCCTTATCTTGTAATTGTTAATTGTATTTATATAGTGTTGTAGGAATGAAACCTGATTGCATTTTCCACGCATTCCTTTACAATAAATTGTAAAATTGTAAATTGATACTTGTATAGCGCACTACTCACCCGCAAGGGTCTCAAGGCACTTGTATGAATACCACTGTGGAACCCATCCTGGCTTTCCCTGTGAGGCGTCCACTCCTGGGCACCCCCAAGGTGAAGCCAGGCATCCTAGTGTTGTGGGGGCCGTTGTGGAGATTAAGCAAGCTATCGCCCAGAGTTGCAGAGTGGGACTCCATGCTTGGAATAGGCACCAAGGCGAGAATTATCAGGTCCGTGGAATTATGAGCCCAAGACCCGTCGAGGAGGGGAATTGAACCCTGGTCCCGGGCTAGAGCTCTGCATCAGGGTCTGCCGCTCTAACCATTGAGCCACACTTCTCCACTCCACAATGCAGTCTCTACCCTGATTGCAACGTTACCACACATTACTTTACCACGCAAGCCGCTGTCCTTAGGGGGGTGCTGGGCTTTGGAATAGTATAATTTACTTCCCCAACTCCAATCTACGCAACTGTAGGGAATATGTCGGGCTTAAATTCAACTCCAGTCTAAGTACGCGCCCACTAAAGTAAGTTGTTGTAATGACTTGCGGGACAAAGGAATACGTGGTAACATTGCAGTCGGGGTAGTAACTGCGTTCTGAAGGCAGATCATGGTAATGACTGCGTGGCAAAAGATGTTTCCCTTTATATAGGAGTTACCACTCCTGCTTAGGCATTGAAGGACTTGGTACATCGAACAATAAGGTTAGATGTAAATATTTTGTAGATAAGTGATGTGTGCTTCCTTTTCCCTGGTAGGAGTAGTTATGGTATGTTTGTTAAGTTTGGGGTAGGTTCTTTGGGGTGGATTAGTAAAGGAAGATAGGAGATGTTATTAGCAATGGTGTAGATGTGCGTCTGTTGTTTTGATGAATTGGATAGGAGGACGGTAGACTTTAGAAGGATGTTTGGGAGTCCAAAGTAGTCAGAAAGGTTTGGGATGAATCAGAGAGTGAAGGTGCAGGGCGAGGTGGAAAGTTTGTACAGACATATACAAACATCTAACTGTATACATATATACATACATATACTGTGCACATTACCGTAGTAATATTTCTGTACAAGGTATATTTCCCTACATGTAAATACATCCAACAATATTTAGAATAGGCCTGGGTGTAGTTTGTGAAACTACGCGCTACGCGAATTGCACGTAGCACAGTGCAAAAACGCATAGCGTAGCGGGCATTTTTTGCTTGCTCACGATCCTCAACGTCAAGTTGGCGAATGCGAGCGAGCAAAATAACATCCCGGCGAGACTTTTTCCTCGTTTGCGATCAGCAACATCGAGTTGCCGATCGCGGAAAATAAACCTCCCGGCGAGATTCTCAACACGGGGAGGTCAGGTTTCTCATTGCAAGTGGTTGCGTATGCTCGCAACCGCTCATGTTGAGAAACTGCCAGTCCGCGTTGAGAAAGCTGTCGCTCGAGTACAAATCTACTCGAGCAACAGACAACGAACACTTGCACTGTGCAAGATGCAGTTTGCACTGATTGCACAGTGCGGACAAGCATCCAGCACTGTGCAATCAGTGTGAACAGCATTTTGCACAGTGCACTACGCAGTTCGCGTAGCTTCGCGTAGTGCAAAGTGCACTTCGCGTAGCTATGCGTAGCACTACAACGCAAACTATGCCCAGGGTTAATTTAGATTGTCAGACACACCACACCTCTCTCTTTCCCTCTCTTTTTTCTCCCTCTGTTCCTTCTCCCTCTCTCTGTTTCTAAAGCCTCCCTCCAAGTCCTCTTTCTGTAGCATGGAGTGGTTTATCAAGCCTGAGGGTTCCACATAAAAGAAAACTGACTCTTCTTCACTGTTAATGGTTGGATAGGTTTCTGGGTACCACTTACTGTTGAGTGTCCTGTTTCTGCTCTGTCCATCATTCTACCTAAATCCATTAATCAAACAATTATGGAAGTTTTTGCACAATGATATGACAGCTGGTGTGCTGTGCTCTCGTCGAATTCAATTACCCCAGCAGCTGCTCAGCTGGAGAGAAAGAACAGGGAGCATAAATCATATCTGGCCCACATCCCGGTGCAGAAGAGCCCCTCCGGTTCAATGATGCTCCACAGAGCCTGGCATCCCTTCCTGCCATAGCAGCCAATGAGAGCAAGTGACACCCGTCTCAGGACCACTTCTCCTTCTAGGACTCCCTGAGTCCCCAGCACCCACTGGTGCAAAGATGCAGATGCTTTGTGCAGCATCACGCCATGCAGGGACCAGCAAGGAACTGATGGTCTCCCACCTTATAGAATCGTAAAGGGGTGCAACTGAACCATTTGTAATCGTCACCCGGGGATGGGAGTAAGCATGCAACACTCTACCTGGAGACTCCTACCTATACTGTGGATCTCATTAATGGTGTCTTTTGATATGTCTTCCATGATGTCTTTTGAGATGTCATCCATGATGTCATTTGACATGTCATCATGACTGATGTAATATGTGAGACCATAAGCTGTGCATGACAGGGGATAAAAGTTATGAATAATGTACTAAACGATAACTGTCGAATATCAGTGTTTTTAGGTCTCGCCTGTCGATGCGCATGCGCATCGAGCAAGCGAGACTATGGGGGCTTATCCACTCTTTATCCACTGCAAGGAATCGTGGCGATTCCTTGCAGTGCCCGTGACTTTTAAGCTCAATGCGCATGCGCATTGAGCTTAAAAGCGCGTGCACGTCCGTCTTGTTTTACCCGCTCCGCCCCCTCCCCTTCCCGCCGTGTCGCATTTCTCCTCCCCCCTCCCCTCTCCTCCGTCCGTCTTGTTTGTTTAATTTAACCCGCTCCGCCCTCTCCCCTTCCCGCCGTGTCGCATTTCTCCTCCCCCCTCCCCTCTCTTCCCTCCGTCTCGTTTGTTTAATTTAACCCGCTCCGCCCCCTCCCCTTCCCGCCGTGTCGCATTTCTCCTCCCCCCTCCCCTCTCTTCCCTCCGTCTCGTTTGTTTATTTTACCCGCTCCGCCCCCTCCCCTGCCCGCCGTGTCGCATTTTTTTTTATTCGAAGCCTAGTTCAGACTATCGAGGTTCCTGCCATTGTGCCGAGGACCGGAGCCGCACACCGTTGCAACCTCCACGAGACTCCTAAGAGGTAAGCCCTTATCATCATGCTGAGCGCACCCTTGTGCTCCCCATGCCTTCTACCTTTCAATGGTAAAGGATGGCACCGCTGACACAACCTACACCCTTTCCCACTCCCCAGCTCCAACAGCAAGAAACCGCTAATCAGCGAGGTTAAGCTGCCCTACCAGCCACTCTGAGCAAATACGAACCATGGAACCACTTCCAAGGACCGCACTGAGCGAAGAAAAGGTAATGCTCAACCCTTGGCTATTCACATTCTTTTCTGACGCCATATGCCCGGCAACCAGCCCTGACATTCATCACTTTCTTTCAAAAGGAATGACGCAGCGCTCTATACACCTTAATCATTCGCATTCAAGCAATATTTCGCTTGAACTAGGGTAAGGCAGTCCATTTACGAAGTTCTGCCCATTCGTTCACTTTACCCTGCCGCCTTGCAAACTTCTCTTCCCACGTCTCGCCACTAAATTAATTGACCCTCCGCACACACTCGATCACCCCCATAAATCCATTAGAACATAAGTATCACCTTCTTGAACACTTGTGAAAACACTTGCACAGTATACCTCGCCACGAATAACACAAAGCTAGCAGTTTTCCTGACATGCACAAGTGCTATCTAGGAGCACACATCCCACAGGTGGCACGAGTACCCGACTCCAACATTGTTTTAACTTATGTTGTCTACAAATATGGTGGCACTTGATCCCTACACCAGTTGTTGACATATTGAAATGCAACTATTACAGTAATTCTGACAGGTCGCTGTTGTCTGTTTTTCCTCCCCCCTTTTTCCTGTTCCTTATCCCAACAGGCTCCAACGATAGACACCAGGCAATTGTATTTAAATTAGTCCTGATGATGATCCCCCTTATCTAGGAGCTAGGGATCGAAACGTCGACTGTTCTAAAACAATGCCACAAACTGACCATTGAGTGACATTATTGTGGACATTGTTTGGCAAAGCTTGCTTTACTAGATTTCAAGTGCAAGCCACCGTGGCTCCAAAGTTATTGCCTGATATTTTGTATGTTTTGCACTACTTAGTTCGTTCAGCTGTTTTGTAACTGAACAATTCTTGCCCCCTTTTGTTTGGAAAAAAAAAGTTTAGAATACAGTTATCTCGTTTAAGTTTTGTTTTTTAACCATACCTGCACTGTACAACTGTGGCTTTTGTTAGTGAATTTCAGAGGCATAGTTTGGTAGTATATTTACACTAACCATAACTTCACTTTAGCCTCTATTTTTTCAGTAAAGAAAATATATAATATAATATAATATAATTACACACTGACATATATATATAATATGTACATGTGTGTGTGTGCAAATATATATATATATTCACTGGAAAAACAGAACAGGTTAAAGGGATGTTATAGTTTGGTGAAAATGTCAGTTAAAACATATTATTTTATCCAAACCACTGAAATTCACCAATTATATTTATCTCAAGAAACTATGGCTCATGCCCTAAAGTAACTATAAACCACACCCTCGCCATGCACAGCGTTGTTTTCAATGATGTCATTTTAGATGAAATTAGGGATAATATCAATGCAGTCACTGAACATGTCATGAGTAAAATAATGTGTGAGGGTACAAAATTTGCATGACAAGGACAATTCTTCTTAGTTTAAAAAGTTTTTTTTTTTTGATGTAACATAGGATGTCCATCAACGGTTGGGGAGGAGAGTTGGCCAACCCCCTGAGGCACCCAAGCTCTTGCAGCATCTGCCTGAACTGCGGTCAGGCCCTGCGCCCAACACCCAATGGACGCCCAACCCCCACACTGCACCCTCTTCGGCCATGGATGGTGTGGGGTTTGGCGGAAGACCTCCGCCCAACCTTACTCCAGTGTTGAACCCCCCTCCCATTTTTTTATCTTGTTGAATCACTGATCTGCCGTGATTCTACAGGGGCCACACATGGGTGTGCGATGTATCCACACATCTACGCAAACCCCCCAAAAATATATATATACTTTTAATATTTAGCCTGGGGTGTGGTCCTTCTTGGACCCCCCACCACAAGGCCCATGGGTTCAAGATACCCCTACACTGGCCCCTTATATCTTCATGTATTTTATTTTGAAGGACTCGAATCTGAGTCACCGAGTTCTAAGATGCCGGCCACAATGTTTCCTTCTGGTTGAGGGAAGCCAATCGCTTGAGGTCGCGGGTCAACAGCTCCACTGGGGTGAATCTGCAGCATTAAATTGCCTTAATTGCTCAAAAACTACTGAAAGGATTTACCCCAAATCACAAAAAAGCACACACTCAGGATAAAGATTTAGCTTTCTGCCAAACTTGGTGTAATCCTGTGGAGCCTTTTTAGGTCGAGGACCGTCGCACTGCGAGGCAGTGGGCGGAGTCCGAAGATTTTATGTTGTTAAGTTAGGGGGGCTTGAACCCGCCCCTCTTCTCCATTGGCTGGCTTCCTAAATGGAGGCCAGCCATTGGAGGAGAGGGACATCACTCAGTTGAAGCCCGTCTTTTTCGGATTCGGGGGCGTGTTTTTTGCGTTCTTTCTACCTGTGACGTCATCCGTCACTCAGAACGCAAAAAACACGCCCCGAATCCGAAAACGGTGGCGCTTTTCTTATGCCATTTCGCCCCCGACCGCCGCCCCAAAAAGTCGCTGAGTCCTCGCCCCTCATCAAAATTGTAGCAATAGTCCTGATGAAACACTCTCTTTGGACTCTTCCGCGCGCATGTGGGTTGTTTCTCCTTCATCTTGCGGCTGTCAGTCAGCGTTGGTGCCGGAGGACTGTTTAACAAGACGGAGCGGTGCTCGTATGAGGCGAGCTGCAGGGCACCTGGGACCCCGCATCACACTAGCAACCTTCCTTGTTTTAGAGTGTCTTGTGGAAGCCCTAGTACTGCTCGCCTTCATCTAGCGCTGCCATTCCTAGAAGGCTGCGCCTCCGGAAACCCTTTGTCCTTCAACGGGGAGCGGTGTTACTGGTTCTGGTTTGAGCCAATGCCCTTCAGTAATCTTGTAACCCAGGACGCGTATTCATTTACTGTACCTCTTTTGCATGCTTGCGCTCTTCTGGTGAATATATCTAAGCCTGTTCCTTGCCGGCAGCCCACCCCCTCCCTGCACAGGGGGAGGGAGGGAGGGGGCAAGGAGCTCTGCTCACCTATTAATAGCAGTTTCTGATTTACACAGTGAGCTGTGACGCTGTGGGCGTCTGGTGCGAAGGGGGTGGGGTGAAATTAACATTGATTATTTAAACCTAAATGGCAGACCAAACGCATCCAAATTTCCTGCTCCCTGGCATATGGAAATCTTTTAGGCACTTATTCTGTGGGCTCGGGCGAGGGGGAGGAGGGCGGGGGGTGTAGCCGGGGGTGAGTTGAAGGGCAGCGGCGTCAGACACCCACCGGTTAGCCCTGTGCCGCTTACCAGCAAGCGAGTGTGTTCATGAGGACGTTGTCGGGTGCTGGGTACCACCGTTCTTCATGTCTTTTTATGAATGGCGTGCAGCGCGGCTCTTTTGAAATAAGGGGATTGGAAGCTTCAACGTTAGATAAGAATGTTAACTCCTTGGGTTCTACGTAAAGAGAACGCCATCCACCCACCTTCCACCTTGTGCGCATCCCTGATCCGCCTGGCCCTTCCACGGCGTACAGCTATCCATTACTTACCAGTTGGTTCATGTTATGGACGTCTACAATCTACATGCGCGCATAGATGGTTTGCATTGGCCCTTTAAGAACGAAGCACCTCCAGATTAGTGAACACTAGTTTCTACCGATGCGAGGTGTCGGAATCGGGTGATCAGTATTTACACACTAGAGTCTAGTGCTATTTGTAACTTTTGCACGGCTGTCTGCAGTACCATTGTCTGTCGCCCTGCTCTGTTTATTTACCTATTTTGAGTACATAATTGATAGGTGGCAGGCGGATGATGTCGCGGGATCTCATTGAATTTCTGAAATGTAGAAATAATTACGAAGACAGCTTCATCACTAACTTTTGCATCTAAAGTCATCAGTTGGCAATTTGCCATGGCACCTGTTGCTCATCACAAAATCCCGGCTGCGGTATCTTCCGTGCCAGGAGTCCTGTCCCAAGGTTATCGGAAACGGAGGGATCCACTTAAATGTTGTTTTGCTACAATGTGAGGATCCTCCTTCCCGGTTTGGCGATTGTTCCTGGTTTGTAGTTGGTAACCACGGCCTCCATTCCCCACGCAGTACATATCGGCATGTTTTGTAAACTGTAATGCCCGTTGAACAAATCTGCTAGATTATTGCGTGTGTATGTGGCTCTGTGTGTGTATGTGGCTCTGTGTGTGTATGTGGCTCTGTGTGTGTATGTGGCTCTGGGTGTATAGGTGGCTCTGGGTGTGTATGTGGTGCTCTGGGTGTATCTGTGGCTCTGGGTGTGTGGGGCTCTGTGTGTGTGTGTGTGGGGCTCTGTGTGTGTGTGACTGTGTGGCTCTGTGTGTGTGTCTTTGTGGCTCTGTGTGTGTGTGTGTGTGTGGCTCTGTGTGGATAGCTTTTTGTAGGTGGCTCTATGTGTGGGTGGCTCTGCATGTGTGAGGGTGGCTCTGTGTAGGGGTGTAGCTATTGGCATTGTAAATGACAATGCCATTTATTTAACAATTAAGCTATTGGCAATGTAAATGACAATGCCATTTATTTATGATTTGAAAAAAAAGAAATGTCATGAGCAATGCCAATAGCTCTACCTTTAATGATGCCGAGACCATTGCATTGTAAATGCTTCTTTCTGTACTGCTGATCAGTTTTCCTAGGGAAAAGTGCATTGGGAAAACGGCGCCAAAGTCAAGTCAAGTCAAAGTCAAAGAATTTATATAGCGCACTACATACCCAGAGGGTCTCAAGGCGCTAAGGAAGGGGAGGAGGATTACTTGTCAAATATCCACGTTTTAAGTTGCTTTCTGAATGCTAGGTGGTTCTGGGTAAGGCGAAGGTAAGTGGGGAGTGAGTTCCATGTTTTAGCAGCCAGGTATGAGAAGGATCTGCCTCCCATGGTGGTCTTGTTGATGCGAGGTACAGTGGCGAGGGCATGGCTGGAAGAACGTAGTTGGCGGGAGGGGGTGTAGAAGGACAGTCGTGAGTTGAGGCATTCTGGTCCGATGTCGTAGAGTGATTTGTGTGCGTGGGTTAGCAGTCGGAAAGTGATTCCCTTGTTGACGGGTAGCCAGTGGAGGTCTTTCAGGTGGCCAGAGATGTGTTTGTTGCGTGGGATGTCTAATATGATTCTGGCTGAGGCGTTTTGGATTCGTTGGAGTTTCTTCTGGAGTTTAGCGGTAGTACCTGCGTAGAGGGTGTTTCCGTAGTCCAGTCGGCTCGTGACCAGAGCATGGGTGACTGTTTTCCTGGTTTCGGTGGGGATCCAGCGAAATGTTTTTTTGAGCATGCGAAGAATGTTGAAGCAGGATGAGGATACGGCGCTGACTTGTCTGTTCATTGAAAGTGAGGAATCCAGGATAACGCCTAGGTTCCGTGCGCGGTCTGTCGGGATGGGTGCTTTTCCAAGGGCTTCCGGCCACCAGGAGTCGTCCCATGCAGAGGGGGATGTACCTAGGATGAGGACTTCTGTTTTGTCTGAGTTCAGTTTCAGACGGCTGTGTTTCATCCATTCAGCAACTTCTTTCATTCCTTTGTGTAGGTTATTTTTGGCGGTGCGGGGGTCCTTGGTGAGAGAAAGGATTAGTTGAGTGTCATCCGCGTAAGAGATGATGTTGAGGTTGTGTTGGCGGGCGATGGCCGCGAGGGGGCTCATGTATACATTGAAGAGGGTGGGGCTGAGTGAGGATCCTTGTGGTACGCCACAGATGACTTCGGTGGCCTCGGACTTGAATGGTGGAAGGCGGACTCTCTGGGTTCTTCCGGTGAGGAACGAGGTGATCCATTCAAGTGCTTTTCCTTGTATTCCGATGTTGCTGAGGCGTTGTAAAAGGGTGCTGTGGCATACTGTGTCGAAAGCTGCAGAGAGGTCGAGGAGGATGAGGGCAACTGTGTCTCCATTGTCCAGTAGAGTTCGAATGTCGTCTGTTGCTGCGATGAGGGCGGTCTCAGTGCTGTGTTTTGCTCGGAAGCCAGATTGTGAGGAGTCGAGGGATTTGTTGGCTTCGAGGAAAGCGGCGAGCTGGTTGTTGACAGCTTTCTCGATTACTTTGGCCGGGAATGGAAGGAGCGAAATGGGGCGGTAATTTTTTAGTTCGGTGGGGTCCGCTGTGGGTTTTTTCAGGAGGGCGGTGAGTTCAGCGTGTTTCCAGCTTTCCGGGAAGGTGGCGGAGTTGAAGGAGCAATTGATGACGTCTCGGAGGTGCGGTGCTATGACGGAGTCTGCTTTGTTGAAGATGTGGTGAGGGCATGGGTCTGTGGGGGATCCTGAGTGGATGGAGTTCATCAGGCGGATGGTGTCCTCAGTGGAGATTGGGTTCCAGTCGTTAAGGGTGTTCGCGGGGGGAGAGTGTTCAGCATGTGGTTGGGTGGGTTGGACTCCGGGTTGGTTGTCGAAGCTGTTGTGGATGTCTGCAATCTTGTTGTGGAAGAATGAGGCTAGGGAGTCGCAGAGGGCTTGAGAGGGGGTGATGTCGTTGGAGTTGGCCGAGGGATTGGAAAACTCCTTGACGATGTTGAAAAGTTCCTTACTGTTGTGGGCGTTGTTGTCAAGTCGATCCTTGAATGCTGTTTTCTTGGCCTTTCGGATTAGTTGGTGGTGAGTGCGGGTGGCGTTTTTGAAGGCGTCCTTGGTGCTGGTGGTTGGATCTTTTTTCCAAGCTTTTTCAAGGGTGCGGCAGAGTTTCTTGGACTTCTTAAGATCATCGTTGAACCATGAGGCCTTCTTGTTGCCAGGTTTGCTTTGACGTTTTTTCAGTGGTGCTAAGGTGTCGGCGGTGTCGGATAACCATATGGTGAAGTTGGCGGCGGCTAGGTTTGGGTTAGAAGAGGGGGCTGGGGTGTTTAGAAGGAGCGATGAGGAGATCTGGTCGGTGGTGATTTTGTTCCAGTTTCTTTGCAGAGTTGGTTGGAGGTGGTTGGTGGGTTTTGGCTTGTTGTAGGTGAAGTGAACGCAGCTGTGGTCAGTCCAGAGGAGATCCGTAGTGTGGTTGAAGGAGACATGATTGCTGGAGGTGAAGATGGGGTCGAGTGTGTGACCTGCGATGTGGGTGGGGGAAGTGACCAGTTGTTTAAGTCCGAGGTTGGCGAGGTTGTCCATGAGGGTGGTGGTGTTGCGGTCGTTGATCTTTTCAAGGTGAAAGTTGAAGTCTCCCAGGAGGATGTATTCTTTGGAGGGGAGCGCGTGTGGAGTGATGAAGTCCGTGATGTCTTCACTGAATTTTGTGCGGGGTCCTGGTGGTCTGTAGAGGAGGGTGCCTCTGAGTGTGGTTTTGGGGTCGATGTGGATCTGGAAGTGAAGGTGTTCGGAGTTGGCGAGGTTGGCATCAGAGCTGGTTGAGATGCGGATTGTTTTCTTATGGACGATAGCGATTCCTCCTCCTGTGTGGCTGGTACGGTCTTTGCGAGTGATCTTATAGTCTTCAGGGATGGCAATGGTGATGTCAGGTGCGGAGGAAGCGTTCATCCATGTTTCCGTTAGGAAGGCGACGTCTGGAGAGATGGTGTCTAGTAGATTCCATAGGTCAATGACGTGTCTGTGGACCGAGCGGGTGTTGAGAAGGATGCATTGTAGGTGGTTGGGGTCGGGAGTCTGTGGTGTGGTCGTAGCGGAGATGTTGTCGGTGCCGCTGAATTTGCAGGAGTAGCAGGAGAAAGGTCCATGGGTTTGTCCAGGAGCGGCTTGGACGCGACCGGGGTTGAGGGCTAGGAGGGTGGCGGCATCGTAGGTAATGTGGGAGGGCTGGGCAGCGCGAGGGGCAGGGGGTCTGGTGCTGGGCGCGGTCCAGGCGCGGACGGGCGTAGACGGGCTTACCTTTGGCGCACCTTCGGCGCGGATTGGGCGCGGTCGCTGCGCGTGAACGCTGCGCGCGGGAATAGCTGTCATATATGGATAGTGGAGGGGGAGGGGCGAGGGAGGGTCAGCAGGGAGGCGTCTGTCTGTCTGTCTGTCTGTCTGTCTATCTGTCTATCTGTCTGTCTATCTATCTATCTATCTATCTATCTGTCTGTCTGTCTGTCTGTCTGTCTGTCTGTCTGTCTGTCTATCTATCTATCTATCTATCTATCTATCTATCTGTCTGTCTGTCTGTCTGTCTGTCTGTCTGTCTGTCTGTCTGTCTATCTATCTATCTATCTATCTATCTATCTATCTATCTGTCTGTCTGTCTGTCTGTCTGTCTGTCTGTCTGTCTGTCTGTCTGTCTGTCTGTCTGTCTGTCTGTCTGTCTATCTATCTATCTATCTGTCTGTCTGTCTGTCTGTCTGTCTATCTATCTGTCTGTCTATCTATCTATCTGTCTATCTGTCTATGTGTCTATCTGTCTTTCTATCTATCTATCTATCTATCTATCTATCTATCTATCTATCTATCTATCTATCTATCTATCTATCTATCTATCCATCTGTCTATCTGTCTATCTGTCTGTCTGTCTGTCTATCTGTCTATCTGTCTATCTGTCTGTCTGTCTGTCTGTCTGTCTGTCTGTCTGTCTGTCTGTCTGTCTGTCTGTCTATCCATCTATCTATTTACATATATAGGAGCAGCTCCGTAATTGTGGTTCAGCTGCCCTTTCCCTCGCAGAGGCATTTTTTGGTTGAGTGTGGCATTGTTTCATGAATCTACATGAAATTTTGAATTTTGACGAGAAAGAAAATACACCTTCTTGGCGCTATCTATATACTCTGGCACCACCAGCCTGGGTACCCTAAACCCGTGGCTTCCACACAACATGCTGCCCTTGGATTGCCGTAAGTTGACCCCCCACGCTGGCATACTTTGATGGAATAAACCTGCAGCAAATTTTTCCCAACAAAATTGTGTTGCGTGATTATTTATTCCAAGTGCATGTTATGTTCTGCAAAGGTGGTGAGAGGTGCCTATGTAGGCCCTATGGGAATACCTATCACCAAGCTTGTTTGTAGAACAACATTACAACAACCGCCAGGGGACTCCAGACTAGCGCCTCCTGCACAGGAAAATGTGCCTGGTAAGTCAGAAATGTGGGCTGCACAGAGTTCTTGTGCAATGCACTTTCCCAACTAGTCTGTGAGGGTCCCTGCTCCAGTATCGATGTGTTTGGGAGCCATAAGCAAGCTTAAGTTAAAGTTGTGTAGAATATACAGGTGTGCACATATTGAGGACAAAATATTGAATCTAAATATTGAGAGGTACGTATAGATTTTCCACTAGACACACCTAACTCCACATATGTATACCATGACGATATATATCTTCAAGGTACGTAGATGTGGGGTTAGGAATAGCAAACCTATGCTTTCTCTGTCATGTTCTGTCCACGAAGTTCTTGTATCTCCTTATCCTTAGCCGCGATAATCATCAGTACACTCCAGCAGCGAGGTGACCCCGCTCCTCATGGTGAGTGTCTGCTATGAAACCTGAGATAAGTGACGCAAAGGATTCAGGGCTGCCGCAGGTCACACCGCTCATCTGCAAGGCGCCGAGCAGCGCTCACCTCAGCAACCGGAGCACAAACTCGCCTGTTGATTTTCTGCTGATAGTGTAGGGTGGGTCCACCGCAGAGACCAGAGCTTTGGTTCACAAAGTGGACGCTGCAGCCAACAATATGATGTACACAGATACTGAGTTTTTAATGTCACTGACTCACCCGCCCCAGCCTGTTTGCTGCTGGGGTTCATTAGCGCCCTCGGGTTGCCATGGCGACCGCGCTTTCCTCTTTCCTGCAATCAATTGGGAAACTACCTCCCTGTGCTGCGGCAGGAGGGTGCAGAGAAGGCCGTGAATTAGGGGCTGTAGGAAACCGCCCCACCCATGGCAACCGGCAATTATGCCAGACAAACAGGCAGCAAAGGTTGTTCACACATCATCACCTCATTAATTTATCTGACAAATATCAGGATCTGAGTCCTGGGCCTTTGGAGCACAGGTACCGCAGAGACATTTAAATTAAATAAAGTGCTAACATTCATATTAGTATTACATGTACAAGGTTTTTTTTAAAAACCTTATGTAACTCTACTTGAGAGGCCAAAGAGAGAATGGGGTACACTTGGTAGTGTCCCAGGATGCACGACACACATGCCTCGTGATTGTGTGCTGCTTTTGTTTGGCAGCACCATGTTCAGAAACCCCATCTGACTCTGCCACCTCACCAAACACCTTCCAGGCACTGTGCTGTCTTGAGAAGTTTTGGAGCTTTAAGGGCAAAACTTATTTTGGGGCCAAATTCAGAACAACCTTGGATTTTGTTGCCTATTTTCTTCTAATTGAAGCCTCTGGAAGGAAACAACATAGAAGCTTTAAGGTGAGATTGAGCGATAGAAAGATCACATTACTAGGGGCCCCTTGAAAAGGGGGGTGGGGCCTGACCAATTGACGACTTTGCCCACAACTCTGGTTTGGTGAAGTAATACTGCCTAGGCAAAGTTTTCATGTAATATTTTTGGGAATTTTGGGAACAGTATGAACAATGAGAACACTGGGTACTGTTGTAGGCAGTAAATGTGTTATTCGCATTATCCTGTACAGCGAAATGCGTCATTGTGCCTAAAATGGAAAAAGAGCGTGCATTTTGCTCTAATAATTTGCACTATGGTGCGCACACAGAAGAAATGGTCTTCCATCCTCCACAGACCAAAAATCTCCACACCTAGCGCGACCCTAAAAGAAACTCATAAAAATATCCGCACAGTGGTACTGTACCCCAGAGGGATTACATTTATGGGACAGTTCTAGATCCAAGCGATGCTGGCGGGTTATGTGGGCACGGGCACGCTGCTGCCCTTGCTGCTGGCACTGCTCCAAGTACTAGGAAGACAGGCTAGGCCAGGTCTCTCCAACAAGGAGCTCGTGAGCTGCTAGCAGCTCTCCAGCTACCTGTGAGTAGCTATCCTCTGTGCGGACCGGCCTTCTAATATAGAAGGTTTTGCTTGGTCGAATTATTATATGTATAGCAAAATTAACAAGCATGTATTCAAAACGAAATTGTGTGTATTTTCAAAACTCATAAGTTGATGTTTGGGGGAAAAGGATTGACTTTTCAATCTATTATTTCAAGCTATTATAAGAGTGGGAGAGATGTTTCACTCATTTTATTACCCTGGGGCCAAGGGGATTGCATCTTTGGCTTTTATGTCCCATGTAGAGTAATTTCAAAGAGCCAAAGCCTTTTTTACATTATGGCGGGAAACTCTGCCTAATGCACTGATGTAAAAACTGTTGACAATCTTGGGTATGCCGGTTACTATACCGGGCCACACATCATGAACCATTTATTATAAAGCTCTTTGGAGAAGGAGCCATCCATGGACTTATGTGTGTTGTTATATATACTTGAAACTATGAACATTGTGCTTCCTTGATTTGAGATCTTACAATACATGGCCAAATCTGATTTGATGCTTATCACGTTTTGAAATTGTATATCTTCTCATAACATACTTATTCCTAAGCTGGATACCTCTGAGCCCTGATGAAGTTCCCTTCCCTCCGGCAACTGGGAGCGAAACGTGTTGGCTGTGTGCCAGCTTTTATGACTAACGTAATTAAAGAAGTAATTTTGGAACAAATTTGGCCTGATTGATGAGTGCACCTTCCTTATTCTTGAACATTTTGCCATTATCTGCATCCTCGGACGGCGGGTGCTGGAAGTGATTGCACCATCTCTAAATAGACTGAACATATGGATTTGATGTGCGTAACCTTGGTCAGCCGTGTGTCCTTTTGCTGTTAATCTTGGAGTGGCCGTCCACTATTACATCACTAATATTAGTGGCTCAGGATGATTTTCAATGAACATAAGTAGCTCTTATTACAGAAAAGGTTGGAGAGCCCTGTGCTAGACGACATGGACTCAATTTGAAGCTACCTGCCTTCCATATACTGTGCTGAGAGTGGCTAGCAGGCTTTCTTATCCTCTCAAATCCCCCCCCCCTCTCCCCGAGGGAATTGGTGTTAGTGCTTCTGGGTGCAGCGAAACCAAGCATCCTGGGAGCTTTGGGGACTGCGCAAACCACGGCCCAGAGACTTGGATAAATCAGGTATGGGACATCCTCTCTGTAGAATAACCCAATGCACCAGTCCACAGGGGCAAGGATTTTGAAACACGATGGCGGCATGTTAAATAACATGGAGGCCATGTTTATCAATACTTGCAATGGAGTGTAGCGAGATAACGAGCCCCAAATGCACAAGGGTACCCCACTCTTAACAGAGTCTATAGGGGTACCTGCTGAATAACAGACTGGAGGGGGCGCTCTAATTATGGCCTGCTCTGATGAACACTAAGCAAAGCCTCCTAAAAGGATGTTATTTTTATTCCAGTGGTTTTTCCAGGCACATGGTATTTTTAACTCTTTAAATTATGGAGTGTTTTGACATTTCCAGAGGGCTGGGAGGATGAGAAGGATTTAGGGGTAGTTCTTTCTTTAATGTTTTTGCTAAATTTGGTTGCACTGACATGTCCTTCCCTGCCGGCCAACTGTTGTAGGCAGGAGTACGCGTTTGAGCCTTTATTCTAATAAAAAATATTATTTTGTAAATATTGGCCAAAATGACATTTCTCCCTCCGCCCTCCAGAGGGTGCCTTCAGGAGATGCGCTCACATTGTGCCTCCTTGAAGGCCTAAGTACCTGTTTGCGTCTGCAAGCATCTATAATACAGGGCGGGCGGAGAGGCAAAGAGATTCCCTCATATTATGGGTCAAATGAGGGCTACGTGTGGGCCAGCGCTATCAGTATTACAGAAGGGGTCACACAAGCATCTGCAGTCCCTTCTCTAATATCATTGCGCCTTAGGAGCGCACAAAGCGGGCACACATGCCAGACGCACCCCCGGGACACAAGGTATAAAACGGCCCCAGGTGTGCACATGTCACATGCATCTGTGTTTGCGCAAGTCTCCTTCCTCAATCATTGTGTGACTAATATCCTCCATGAATGTCTTTTGTTGTGAAATGTTCCACCCCTCCACCTACCGTGTACCATTTACTGTCATTCTCTAGCACTTCCACCTGGATGACTCCTAAACAAACAAGGGTATGGTTTTATGATATAACGAATTCTCTTACCATAAATGTGCATTGTTTTATGAGGGGCAGGCATTTCGCTTTTTGTTGTTGCAAAACTTGGTTTATACATTTCCCTTCTTGTTTCTTCACATAAATCCCTGTGTGTACTAATGTGTTTTGGCACGAAGAGAACCTGATAGAGTCCCAAATAAAAGATGCCCTTATCTGCTGGGAAGAGAGTCAGGTGTTCATGGTGGCACAGTAACAAATGGGCAGGGGTTGGGTTCCAGAGTGCTGTTGCCCTAACTGAGAAGGCACAGCCACCAATTCTAACGGTGCAGAATCGGGGCGCTGTCGAGAACTTGGCGGAGCTGATCCAAGCTTGGGCGAAGAAACAGTTTGTAAATTTATGTTGTAAAAATTTCAGGTGGAATTGATGACAGGCTTGAAGTACATGGCAAATTGACTTGAACATGGTCCTTTAAGATACTGGCAGCCAATGCAAGCCCTGAAGAGCTGAAGTGGCTAAAGACTTGCCCAGCCACTGAAAGGCTACAATTTATGACACGTTCTGGATTTGCTGTGATGAGGACAACAGACCGGATCCTGTGATCAGGAGGACGGAGTTACAGTGATCCAGTTGTCTCTGAAGAACTAGGACCTGTACAACCAGCGGGCGTGTTTGGGGTGGCAAAGCTGGCATGAGTTTGTGCAAATTCCTCATCTGGTTGAAAGAAACCGATAATAGATGGTTTGCTTGACTGTTCAAAGAGGGCCCACCATCAATGTGGAGCCCTGATTTTGAGCTTTGGCCACTGGAGAAGGAGAGGAGGCAGGGTGTTGTGTCAAAAAATTAGTAGGAAAAATGCTTGAAGCCTGCAGGCCAGGTCCATAAATGACCTCTGTCTTGTGTGAGCTGAATTCCAGTGCATGTACCATCAGACAATTAGAAATGTACATCATTTAGTCATGAAAGTTGGTCAGTGTTTGAGGGACAGACTCATCATGTGCTAATAAAATGAGTGTGTCGACATTATAGTTCTGAACCCAGTTGGATAGATCAGGATGGCCAGGGGGCAGACATGGGCATTGAGTAGAGTCTGGCTTAGGGAGGAGCTCTGAGCAACTCCCCAATGCAGAGGCTGTAATGCGAAATACAAGAGGGCCAAAGAGACTGAATGTGCGCGATGCTTGTGTTCCGGTTCAGGGAGGACCTGCCCCAGCAATTCGAGCTGGACTGTTCCCATTGGAGCAGGGTCAAGACTGGTTTGCATATGGCTGGCTCCAAACTGAGGTAAGCAAAATAACTAAGGGTGGGCAGCATGGTTGGTGGAGTATTACTACGAACTCCGTGAATTCTGCAACTTCCCTCCTTTGGACTCCCAATTAATAAGACCGAGACCGCATATACTTTTGGTAAAATAACAAGTATCTCTGTATTTTCATGCTAAAATGTATCTAGTCATTTCACATAAGTGAAAATGAAAAATATCAGGCAATGAGAGAGGTGATGATTTTGGGGCCCCCCCTAACCTAGGGGGAGGACCAAGCAGATGCCTTGAACACAAAGAGCATATCATGCTGAACGATTCAGTTTGTAAATTGGTTATATGCTTTTTAGCATGTAAAGTTGCTTCATCAAAGCATTTGTGGGAGCAGTTTAGTAGCTGTCTCTGCTACGTGGGAATTCCTTGTTTTTAACCCCTTCGCTGTGGGGCCGATTCCCCCGCTGTGCTGGGGGATGGGGACCCGCAGAGCACCCCGGTGCTCATGACGAGCTCAGCTCGTCATGAGCCATGGTGGCCGTGTGCTCATGACGAGCTGAGCTCGTCACGGCCACACCCATTTCCATAGAATGCTCAGCACAGCAGGGGAATTATCCCCACGTGCGAGCGTTCTAACGGCCGTGACAAGCACAGCTCTTCATGAGCGTGTTAGGTGTTAATGGAATGCATAGTTAACAAATCACAGCAAACTCCGTAAAACCAAGTGATCCCCAGTGGCTGAGATTAATTCAAGCATTCATCCATCACTTTTATATACTTATTGTGCACAATTTTACAGGTATGAAGTCAGCCATTATAAAGCCCAGGACTCCCACTCCCACCTCAGATAACCAGCAAGTTGTTTTTCATGTGAGCAGTGACTCACCACCTGCTTCTTTGCCACACTTTAGCCAGACTCTCTTTAGTCTCGCAGTGGGGGTTATGGTCGCCAGAAATGATAAAGCGGGGCATTCTAGGGTCTAGTCTGGACTCCTCCTGCTCACTCTTCCAATTTCCTCCATCCACCAGCCCCACACCTGCATGAAACAATAAAGAGGAGCATTCACTGGACCAGTGTTGCTTCAACTGTGAGTCTGAGAGGTCAGTCATACATAGGGCATCCAGTGCCTTGTCTTTCCTCGTCTTTCCTGGTGCTGCTTGACCTGTCTGCCAATTCTTTCCTCATGAAGTTTGTAGCCCTTTGATTGGTAGACTCCGCCTCCCTCTGATCTTCACTTTACCCCCTTTAAAACCCAAGCCCTGCCCCGCTCCTCTTAGAGCAACATGCAGTATGGAGTCCTGCAAGGAAGGTAACCCTGTTTCCTGAACCCCTCCTTCCATCATTATCCTGTTATTGGACAACACCCTGTTGGCCCAAGCCTCCATCTGCATGGGACGGTCGCCTTGCTTTGTGGGTGCTGTCGTCCAGCAACCTGAGCCGTGAGTGGAGAGCTGTGAAATGGGAATCCCATGGGGACCTGAGCTGAGGTGACTTGAACCCTGCTACATGACGGGTGACCCCTACCCGACCATCCATTGCTGCCCCATCATCTGTGGAGGTCTCTCTAAAGTTCTGGATGTCCTATATAAGGCCACAGTCGATGGCTCAGTTGTCAAGCCCTAACTGGATACTCCATCCTCACGAGGCCCGTAGTGTACCCTTTACTCTCTGCTACCACACATAACACAATAATAACAGATGAACTGATTTATGGTTTGACACACTTTTAAGAATTTAATGGGATGGAGGTAGTCTTGTACTCTTAGGGCCCAATTCACAGCACTAACTTAAGACAACATCCTAAACTTACTACTTTTGGTATTCGCAGAAGTTAGGATTTTGTCTTAAGTTTGGTTTAAGACAGACTTAAGACAGACTTAAGTTAGTATTTTGTCTGTGGGAGGGGGCGTCCCTTCTTCACTGCAGTGTTGGTAAATGTGTTTCATTTAAGTGATATTCGATCTTTACTTCTAGATGGACCTCTGAGACCACAGCTTAACAAACTCTACACGCGAGGCTTACGCCTACCATGCCTGTGCACTTTCTAGACCAATTTTTGTCACCATTCGATAAGACGTAGGATGACTGTACACACGCAGTCGGTCCGGATGTCAATGTCTGCTCGGCTTCACTAAGATGAGCTCTAGTGTAAAGGGTAAAGGTGTCTCCTTATGGAGTACCCACACAGGGCCAATAAGGGGACTCCATCACCTGTGCATTACAAGGGCTGTATCTTTATTACAGAGAAGACTGTCCTCTTAACCATGGCTTCAAACAGGCTGGAGGGACTTCAACCACTGATGAACCATGGACTTTTAGCTCTTTGCCTCAGTCATGGTTGGTCTAAGAGGAGCTGAGGACCCACGCGATACCCTGAAGAAGGCTACATCTGTGCTCTGTGGCTGGGCTGCCCTGTGGAGCTTGCCTCAACTGCACCAGTCTGGAGGATAGGGCAGAAAAGAGGATCTCACATTTGAGGGACCCTAAAGTCTGCGTCTCCCTCGGACTGGGCAGTCAGGACCCAAGGCTTGTGTCTGCGTCTCCCTCGGACTGGGCAGTCCAGGACCCCAATTCTGAGCCACCAAGAGGTAAATTCTCCCAGACAACCCTGGTCCACAAAATGTCTTCCTAAGGTGCGCAGTGCAGAAGCAGCCATGGCCCATGGAGGGAGTTTCGGTGGGGCGGAGAGGCGGGCGGGGGAGGGATAGGGTGGGGGGTGCTAAAAACCGGAGTATGGATAATTGAAGGTAAGTAAACAATTTAATAAATAAAACTAATTTCGTAGCACGCCCTGCATTGCAAAATGTGATGCAGGGTGCGCTATGAAATTCGTTTTATTTGACCCGCCCGCCCCGCCCCCAGGAGGGGATGGTAACGTCAGGAGTGAGCGAACCTGGCTCTCACTTGCCCTGCACCTCATCATCATATTCCTGTTCATTCTGCTGAGATGAAAGAATGGAGCAACAGCTATGATTTATCTGGATTTTTTATGATCCACAAAATATAGGTTTCTTCAATTTGCTCATGGAGGAGGATTCACAACATGTATTTTGTGCACTTTTTTCTTCTCGTGCATGTTCCTTCACGGGTCCAATAAAAACATGTTAAAATAAAGTATTGCATTAACCTCAGGTTAGGCCTGGCCTCTGGACCAGTCACCATTGCCATCAGGAGAGGGCCTTAATAGTGCACGAGGACTGCCCAGCCCCCTTTCTGCTATGGCGTGGACCACCCAGGCGAGCGGCTTCCTCTTGGCATTGGGACCTAATCAGCTGGTTCTTTGGCTTGACACTTAGGTTATTTCTTATTTGCCATTGTGGCGCTTGAGGGGGTCCTGTCAGGCAGGACCACACTACTGGAGTACTTCAGAACTGGCCATTGACTAGTCGCCATGTGTGGCGGGCTACATGGATGCAGATATGTGTTTCAATGTTCACCAGCTCTGGCTCCAACATACCTGGCCACTGTATCTTCCTGACTCCATTTTGTGCCCATGCATTTTCAATAGGTGTACTTCAGTCACTATAACTTAACTGGGCCAGGACCACTGGAATTATGCATCAGGTTTTACTCAAGGAAAAGGAAAATTATGCACCATAATGGACACATTTTGTGATAGTATTACCTCATTATTTTGTCATTTTGACACGTTATCTCTGACTGGGCAAAGGTTGCACCTCATTGACACCAATATGACACTCAAATGCAGTAGTAAGCAAAAGAAAGATGACAAGTCATTTTTTGTGAAGGGCCTCCCACTGCACAGCAACCGTGTTGCAGCATACTTAATAACTTTTGATCCGTTTGAGCTAGTAACAATTTGTTTAAATCTGCAGATTATAAAGCAGATGATGGATTATGTGGAAAAGACAGCAAATCCATAATTATGCAGAAAACACAGCGCCGGCAACATTTCATCACTCCAGTGGCCTTGATCTGGGCCCATAGGTTTGCATTGTGGGCTCTGATTATGCTGATGACTGCTGGGCCTCTTCTGGAGGGGCGCAGCTCCCAACACAGGGTTGCAGCCTCTACAGAAAGCAGCAAAAAAAGTTGAGTGGAACTTGTTCCCTATGCTATGAGCAAAAGCATGCATGATGCATGCATGCAGACTGGGTCACAGACACGGGGCCCGATTCACGAAGGGATTTACGACTCGTAAAGTTACAAGTTCGGAATCTCTGCAGTGTGAAGATTCTGCCTCGAGTGCGGAGATTCTGCCCTGAGTGCAGAGATTCTGCCATGAGTGCGGAGATTCCACCATGAGTGTGGAGATTCTGCCCCGAGTGCAGAGATTCCGCCATGAGTGTGGAGATTCCACCATGAGTGTGGAGATTCTGCCCTGAGTGCAGAGATTCTGCCATGAGTGCGGAGATTCCACCATGAGTGTGGAGATTCTGCCCCGAGTGCAGAGATTCCGCCATGAGTGTGGAGATTCTGCCCCGAGTGCAGAGATTCCGCCATGAGTGCGGAGATTCCGCCATGAGTGCGTAGATTCTGCACTAGTAACTTTATGAGTTGTAAGTCCCCTTTTGAAGCCCAACCACACCGTCTGTGCAGGGGATCACTCACCTGCAGCCCCCTTCCAGAGCTGTCTCGCCTATTGAGTCCAGAGAACTTGTCACGTCTGAAAGATGAGGCTACTGACTATGCCAGAATGATTGACAGTGCATGAATGAATGCAGGGATTTCTAGAGCGCATGGCTACTCCAAGGAGTGTCCCGGCGCTAATTGAAGAGCAAGGAGGCACTGAAAGTCACAATTAGAGGGTAAAAAGCCTGGTCTTGAGCTGTTTTCTGAAAGCTGCTCGGTTCGGATTTGGTGTAATTTGTCGGGCAATCTGTCCCAGGCTAGAAGGCCCAGGAGCGAGAAAGATCTACTTCCGGTTCTTGCTCGCTTATCCCTGCATGCAAAGGTGTGATTGATGGTCACCTGGAGCATTTGAGAGTGCAAGGTGAGAATACTTTGGAAGTTTGTATTTAAAGTTGTCTTGTGAGAGGGAGGGAGAGAAAGAGAGAGAGCAAGGACAGCCGAGCCACTCCCCGCATGTAGGCTGGGGGAGGAGCAAAGCATGTAGGGTTCTCTTCTGAAGAATGTGCAGGACTCTCGGATCCCCAAGAACTAATAGAAGGTTCCTGCTGAGCTAGTGATGGGAAGTCCTGGCCACCTGACATGCCTTAGCAAACAGTAAGAGGGGCAGAGAGGGATTCTGGTCCAGCGCATGTCCTCCCGAAAGTAAACATGTCCAACACATGGGGTCGTTTTACACAATGTGCCGCATTTTCCTTGTTTGTGCCGGGTGCACCTCTTAAATGGTGCGCCCTGCGCAAACAAGGAGAGTGCGCAGTATTAGATCGAATGTGCGGCGCCCAGGGCAGCCGCTAACTCATGCTACCCTGGGGGGCGCGCATTCAAATGAAATATGGAGCCCCTTTATAGCAGCCCCTCTGTGTTGTCAACCCACATGCACTTTTAAGGGGGCCACGCCCCCATGCAAATGAGGGAACACCCTCTGATGATAGCGCTGGCCCTATATGTGCGCCGGCGCTAACTGTGTTACAGAAGGGGCCGCACAAGCATTTGCATCCCCTTCTGTAATACCACAGTGCCCCGGGGGCACGTAAAGAGGACACAAACACCTATTGCACCCCACTATTGCACTTTAAATAAAATGGCCCATGGGGTGCAGCCCCATAGTGAAGGTTCCAGTCTTTCCACGTTAGGTGCCTTGAGTTACAAAGGTCAAAAGAGGTGTCTTCTTCTCGAAGCCCAAGCCCTCACCCACCAGAAGGTGGCGTGCTTCATTGGGCTCTCCTCCGCATTGGGCTGGGGCTGCCATCCCCAATGGGCCCCTCAAGGGGGCTTTTTGCCGGAGATCTTTTATTTTGCCACAAGGTCTAGAGTCACCAGACCCATGTCCACATATGTGGAGAGGGGATCTAAGTGAGAGGTAGATTGGTCTATGAAATCGTGATTAAAATGAACTTAAGGTCACCTCTGGAACCTTCACTACGGAACCACACACTACCTGACAGGCCCACAAGAGGCACCGACTGGCGGAGGACAAAGAGGAGCTGGTGGGAGCCTAGAATCTCTGGGCCCTATTCACAAAAGTAATCTGAGACAAAATCCTAACTTTATGACTTTCGGTATGTACAAAAGCCATTTAGGAGTACTAAAGTTAGGATTTTGTCACAGTTGAATTTAAGTTTTGGTCTTAAGTTAAACTTAAGACAAACTTAAGTTTAATTGAGACACAATCGTAGGGCCCGATTCACAAAACTAAGTCAAAATCCTAAACTTACTACTTTTGGTATTCACACAAGTTAGGATTTTGTATTAAGAAAGGCTTAAAACAGATTTAAGACAAAATCCTAACTTAAGTCTGTCTTAAGTTTGTCTTAAGACAAACTTAAGACAAAATCCTAACTTCTGTGAATACCAAAAGTAGTAAGTTTAGGATTTTGTCTTAAGTTTGTTCTGTGAATCGGGCCCCTAGTCACTAAATTAGGATTTTATCTCAGTTAAACTTAAGATTTGGTCGTAAATTAAATTTAAGACAAACTTAAGATTAACTGAGACACAATCCTAGTCGCTAAATTGGCATTGTGTCTCAGTTAAAACTAAGTTTGTCTTAAGTTTAACTTAAGACAAACATTTAAGAGTGACTGAGACAAAATTCTAACTTTAGTACTCCTAAATGACTTCTGTGAATATCGAAAGTCGTAAAGTTAGGATTTTGTCTCAGATTTCTTTAGTGAATAGGGCCCTCTAACTTCTATCAGCATTAAATGGGTGCACACACAGCAGGTCGTCATCTGATAACAACCCCTGACAGTGAGACAGCACAACAGGTGAAACCCACTCCATTTGTTCACTGAGTGCCCTTGCCGCTGTCCACAGTCAAGTTAAAAGTCATGTATCTTAGGTACAGGCTCTAGACACATCTGAATACTGCTGGAATGTTAGGGCTTGCAGGAGGAAAAGATTGTCACCCCGCCACTTATTATTCACTAACCCCAAGGTAGAAACTTCTGGGGACCCCTAGTGTAACTGGAAAACATTGAGGGTGAGGGTTACTGTAGTCCAGAAAGGTGCTCTACCACAACATAAAGTGTTAAATATCAACCTGCAAAGATATTGAAGCTAGAATCTCAACCACTGCCATGTAGTCAAGATAAATACAAATAGTTAAGTGTAAATTTACTATTGAAGTCCTCTCTCACCTCAACAGAATATCAATTCAAACCAGCCTTAAAACAGCGTAAAGCCCACACCTTCTTAACCTCAGCCTCTCCTGTACCTCATGCCACTGTCAACTCAGCCCACCTGAAACCAACTTTCAAATAACCTCAAACCCACACCTTTTTAACCTCAGCCTCTCCAGCACCTCATCCCCTTGTCAACACAACCTAATACAAACCTCACCTGAACCACATTTCAAATGTGGGTCTAATCCAAACTGTTGCCCCTGGCTATTTTTCGAGCTCACAGTGAGGTACAGAACCAACTTCATGACTTTTTTCAAGCCGAAGTTCCTGATACCTCAGGGTGGAGTTTCAGCACCCATATCATGTATTCGGCTCTTGTCTGGAGTGCCCGCTGGGAGTCTATCTTTAACCATCCATGAAAGGTTAATGTCTACAGGAGTGAATGGTCTCAGATTGCTTGGCCCCTCTTAGGAGCTAGGCTTTTTCATGCTATGTTATGTTGTGTTGTGTTAAGTTAAAAGCTCTAATATAGCGCGCCGACTCACTCCCGAAGGAGTATCGGTCCGTTCTGTTGCCTCCATGCCCAGAGGAGTCTGCAGTCCCAGACTCCGAAGCCTTTCTTTGGAGTTAGGTTTCTGCAACGTGCAGTCTGTCGTCTTCATCTTGCAGTGACACCTCCCACTATGGATTTGCTGTCTCTCGCTGCTGGGTAATCCTGCTACACTCCCTTCATCCAGATAGAGTGGCCACCTGACCCACGCTTATATTGATCCTCTCTCCAGGTCTGATAAGAGCCACTTAACTTGATCAAAAGCGCTTTATTCAGAAAGAGTGGAGCATTGACCACAATGATTAGTTTAGTAAAGGTTGTGTCAATTATTAATGACATATTTTAGGAAAGATTGAAGGTAATTTGCTGTTTGTCTTGCACCAGGACAGTGTGCAGTGTCTTGCGTAGTACTGGCACCTGAAGGGTACCCTTCCTGTACAAATTCTTACGTGTAGAAGCCGCAGAAGGGTCACATTGGATGTGTGCTGTGCACTGCAGCTTTTATGCAATGCACGGGTCTCTGAGGGAAATCCCTGCATCCCCCCTTGTTTGTTCCTGCTCTCACTAGACGTTGGCTCATCTTCACAGTATGATGCAAGTTTGCAAACTGCACCAGCCAGGACTGGTCAAGCCTTTCCAACTGACTCCTTGGTGTGTTCCTGTATGGATCCGCTTACCACAGGGATAGTGCATAATGCCACTCTCTGTACCTGTGTTGCGCACCAGTGCACTCCAACGGCTTTCTGAGCACCTTCCTATGGTCCCAAGTTGTCCTGGACAGATGGTCTGATGAATTTTTAATTATTTTAATTTAAAATCTTTATGTAGTGTGATTGCGCACTTTACAACAATGTCTGTAGTATATAATAGAAGTGGAAATATGGCACTTTGACATCGTCAGCAGGGATTGGCTAAGAATCAATACAGGGGATTAGAAAACTCAGCATAAAGAGGGACCTGTAGGATTAAAGGAAGTCACATGAAGGTGCAGATTCCAGAAGGTCTCCAGGATTAAACACTCAGGGCCCGATTCACAGAACTAACTTAAGACAAAATCCTAAACTTACTACTTTTGGTATTCACAGAAGTTAGGATTTTGTCTTAAGTTTGTCTTAAGACAGACTTAAGACAGACTTAAGACAGACTTAAGTTAGGATTTTGTCTTAAGTCTGTCTTAAGTCTGTCTTAAGACAAACTTAAGACAAAATCCTAACTTCTGTGAATACCAAAAGCAGTAAGTTTAGGATTTTGTCTTAAGTTAGTTCTGTGAATCGGGCCCTCACTGAGGCACGCGTCTTCCACCAGCCAAGGCGGTGATCAAGGGAAGGTCCGGGCAGGCTGGTACCAAGACTGCCACACAGGGGGCTTCAGCAGGGCACTGATCAAACAGGCCGTACCTCAGGGTGGTCCCCACTCTTGAGGGTGCTGCATGCATGTCAGGGGGGTCATCTACCCTGAATACGACCACCAGCCAGACACGCGAGGGTAGCGATGCACGCGTGACAGCCTACTAGCGATGGCATATAAATCTACCAAGATGTCTTTGATTCATTGCCCCAAGTTCAAGCTGAAACATATTCCTCCAATCAGAACTATTAAAATAAATGGAAATATTTACTTTGCCCAAGGTAATTTATTGCCCCTCTCTTTTCTAGATACCATTATAACATGTCAGACTAACAATGGCTAGTAGGTGATACTTTGTCATGTTGGTCAATAGCCAGTCACTAGACAAGTCACACAAGACCAGCCTGTCATAATCACAGGTTGGTCAGTCTCTTTGGGGTTCATTCCAACCAGTGTGGACATCCCTTAAATACCTAACCCTATAAGCGAGACAACCTTTAATAATGCAAAAATGGTTATTTATGACTTATTTCTTTGGGACACCTGCGCACGCCCGCTTTTAGAGTCATGCTTTGCTCTTGCGGTGGAGAGAAGGGGTTGCTGGCAGATCTAAGGTTTCTGTAAGGTGTGAATGAGGACAGTTTTAATGGTAAAGGTTTTGTCGGTATTGCACAAACCTTACGGTACACCGGCTTCTAACAGTGTACATTATATAGCCCCTTCTCCTGAGACTCACAATGAGCCAACCATTACCGTGGTTTTCTATCAGCCATTTGTCAACCGAGGGTAATACATTATGGGCCCGATTCACAGAACTAACTTAAGACAAAATCCTAACCTTACTACTTTTGGTATTCACAGAAGTTAGGATTTTGTCTTAAGTTTGTCTTAAAACAGTCTTAAGACAAAATCCTAACTTAAGTCTGTTTTAAGACAAACTTAAGACAAAATCCTAACTTCTGTGAATACCAAAAGTAGTAAGTTTAGGATTTTGTCGTAAGTTAGTTCTGTGAATCGGGCCCAATTCACAAAGGTAAACTTAGATGTATTATTATTTACAATATGCTTATGGGACCAAATGACGCAACAGAACATCATGAATGTGCAATGGAAGAGGGCGGTTTCATTGGAGGAGAAAGTCATTCAGGAATGAGTGCCTGGAGTCAGAGGGCCCGATTCACAAAATTAACTTAAGACAAAATCCTAAACTTACTACTTTTGGTATTCACAGAAGTTAGGACTTTGTCTTAAGTTTGTCTTAAGACAAACTTAAGACATACTTAAGTTAGGATTTTGTCTTAAGTCTGTCTTAAGTCTGTCTTAAGTCTGTCTTAAGACAAAATCCTAACTTCTGTGAATACCAAAAGTAGTAAGTTTAGGATTTTGTCTTAAGTTAGTTCTGTGAATCGGGCCCAGAGATCCCCCATTGTCGTTGAAATGATCTGGGCTTGGGTTCATTGCAGAGATGGGATTGAACTTGTGTGTTGGTGGACGGCATTTTTTACATCACTGCACTGCACTGCACGAGTGGATGACGACCAGCCGCCTGAAACTGAACTCTGACAAGATGGAGGTCCTCATCCTGGGCTCTTCACCCTCCGCCTGGGACGACTCCTGGTGGCCTCCCGCCCTGGGCACCGCACCCAAACCGACAGACCATGCACGCAACCTGGGCTTCATCCTGGACTCCTCCCTCTCCATGACCAGGCAAGTCAACAACGTCTCCTCGGCGTGCTTCAACATCCTACGCATGCTACGGAAGATCTTCTGGTGGATCCCCACCGAGACCAGGAAGACCGTCACCCAGGCCCTCGTCACCAGCCGACTGGACTACGGCAACGCCCTCTACGCCGGTACCACCACCAAGCTCCAGAAGAGACTCCAGCGGATCCAGAACGCCTCAGCCAGACTCATCCTCGACATCCCACGAACCAGCCACATCTCCGGACATATGAGAGACCTTCACTGGCTCCCCGTCAACAAAAGAATCACCTTCCGCCTCCTCACCCACGCACACAAAGCCCTACACGACCAAGGCCCGAGCTACCTCAACAGCCGGATCAACTTCTACGCTCCCAAACGCCACCTCCGATCAGCCAACCACGCCCTCGCCGCCGTCCCCCGCATCCGAAGAGCGACTACAGGAGGAAGGTCCTTCTCCTACCTGGCCGCCAAGACCTGGAACTCCCTCCCGGCCGACCTGCGCCTGACCCAAGACCACCTCTCCTTCAGGAAGAAGCTGAAGACCTGGCTGTTCGAGCAGTAACGGCACCCCCCCTCCCCCAGCGCCTTCAGACCCTACGGGTATGTAGCGCGCTCTATAAGTGTCACTGATTGATTGATTGATTGATTACTTACATGTTAAATGTGACACAATCGAGGTGGTCCCTCAGTGTTTTGTTCATTGTTGCAAAGGAGGCTTATTGCATGACGACATTATTGGGCAACATCAGTCCTTCAATGCAGAGACGTTTTGATGCATGGGCAAAGTGGGCTCTGGCCCAGGGCCCCAGCCTTTCAGGGGGCCCCTGACAGAGTCAGCTATGTTCTGCAGAGAGCCTTGCCCTAATGGCCTTGAATATTCCTTGAACAGATTGTTTTAAATACTGTTTTCCTTAAATGTATTTGTAATGTTCCTGATGTGTGTGAGTCCAGTACAGACATTTTGCAGGGAATTTTGTAACATCCATAAAAAAGTTTTTTTTAGATCGAAACAGGTCCTCACATATGAGAAACGGGTGGACGTCACAGAGATTATTTGCAGTAATATTAGTGAACTGCTGGTGTGATACAATATTGAAAACACACATCACTATCCCTGAATATTAGATGTAAACACGTTTAGAATTTGGACGGGTGTTCCTGTGCACTGTCAGGAACCTAGCCAAAGAGGGCATGAAGGAGATGAATTTGGATCATAAATTCAAAGCTGTTCCGAACCGGGCCCCCAAAATATGTTCGGGCCTGGGCACCAAAATCTGTAAGATGTCCCTGTTTCGATGGCCCCCTGACTCGGGGTAAGATGTGTGGGTGATTAACAAGTGTGAAGAGTCTGAACGGCTCAATGGAGACTGCTGATGGAGGGTGGCATCCATACAGAAGACCTCTACTTTTACTTTATGACAGCAGCGATCTCAAGTCTCACTCATTGCGAGTGAGACTCACACATTTGGAGCTTGGGTTTAGAGTTCTCTCATAACAGGCTAAATGTCATAACTAGTGATAGGCGAAAACCTAAACATTGAGGGCCTCATTTATGTGAAGTGTTGCATCGCTGCGTGAAAACTGCGATGCAACACTTCTCTGTGCGCCCTCCATGCGACATGAAGGATGCTTCATAGTTACTGTATGACGCATCATGTCGCAAAGAATGACAGAGACGTCAGTATTACTGAATTATCTGTCGGCGCAAAATTGGCGCATTGCTGGGGTGTGTCAGTGGTGTAACGATAGTTTAAGGGCCCCCACTGCAAGGAACTCGAGAGGCCCCCTGCTCCTGATTTAATATGGAGCGCTTAGTACTGTGCTGAGGGGGCCCCCTGTTGCTTGGGCCCCCCTGCACCGCAGGGGCTGTGGGGGCTTGTGTTACGCCCCTGGGGTGTGTCTGAAAACAGACGAACTCCAGCAATGTGTCCTATCACATTGGACAAGTCACATGTGAAAGGGCCTGTGTCAGTCTAGGCGTAAGGTTTTGGTGCATTGGCGTCCTAGAAGGTGCGCACTGAAAACGTATAGATTTCTATGCACCACTTCTACAAGGCTTTGATACGTGGTACCGCGCACCCTGCATACATTTTTTAAAGACCTGTATTCGAATTTCATAAAATTCATAAAAGCAACATGTACAACAAAACACCCTGCATACATTATACCAGACGCAGGAATAATGTAGCGCAGGGGTTTACAAAGTGACGCCTCTGCCTAGAAGGCCTCACGGGTGGGGTGAGGCTGAGCACGTAACCTTCTCAGGCTCAAGGAAGCAAAGATTGAGCAGCCTATTTTCTGTTTTTTTTTCTTCATTTAGTTAAATGCTTGCCATAGCTCGATTTTAATTACCAGCTACTGCAACTAAATGGTAAACAATTCTAAATGTGCACAGTTCAAGGATGCATCAGGGGAAAAATAATCGCAGCTCCATTTCCTCCTGTTCAGACAGAATCCCTTTCAGTGCCAGAGCATGCTGAAGGGTTTCCTTCTGTGGCAAGCCTCTGCAGAGGCCTCAACATCTGCTTGGCAGCAATGTGGATTTAAAGGGCAGCATGCCCACCCAGCGTGCTCCTGCTGCCAAGGATCACAGGGTATGCTTGCAGAATTAGGGGGATTTCTTGTAGGAAGGCAGCAACGTGGGATACCTTCTGCTCTTTAAAAGTGCATCATTGCAACAGATCAAGAGTGGAAAGAAAGAACTAATGAGAGAGATGCCTTGAACTCAGTGAGACAAACCCTGCTCAGAATCGACACTTTCTTGGGGCAAAGTTTCCTTTCCAGTACCCCGGTATGGAGACAAAGGGTCTCACAGAAAGTTAGGCGGCTGATAATTTAAGAATATTAGGGTGTCCGCTGTGTTTGCAGACAATTTACCCCAACATGGCTTTTGCCATGTCTGTGAAAGCTGCTTAGGGTAGATCTGCTGTTCAATAGGGGGACCACCGGCCCCATGTTTTAGGTCGAGCCTTCGACAGCGCATGCGCTGCATGGGCTCTAGCTTGTGAGGCACTATTGTTTATATTAAAGAGCTGCAACCCATCCATTGCTGACCCTTTGTTTGTTTGAATGTCACTCTTGTTTGCAGCTTCCTAATTGGCCAGTGCAGGCCAAGCATCACTTTGGTTCCTTTCTGTGGAGCACGGACAAAGCACAGATTGATTCAGCTTAATAAGTACCCGCCCGCTACTCCTTCGGCGAAATGAGGTACTATTTCTTCTTCCTCAGCCCACTCCCACTTACCCCAATCTGGTACTCCCTCTGTCCTAATCAATATACAAAGAAGTCCTAAAGCCTATCCCCAGAGGAATGTTCATCGATATGTGAGCAAACCAGATCCCAGATACTCCGAACTGTAGTACTGGAGATCAACAAAAAAAGGGTCTATCAAGTGGTTAGAGATGCATAAAGAGTAGCCTCAGAGAGGGAAGAAAAAGGGAGAAGAAACATCACAGGAAAAAACTCTGTCATGGAACATTGGTGTTCCATTATTACACTTTGTGGGTCCAGTGTCATCATCTGGGCTACCAGAGAACTATACTTCACCGTACCTCCAACCAAGAGGAGGATACCATAAATGAGGCTGGAACCCTAAGAAGAGGCGGACGGGGTCTGGACTCTGTTTGGGATATGTCCCATTGCGTCCCTCCTATTTAGGTGACAAACAGCTTCCGCCCAATCTTCCGGCTTCCACTTCCTGCCAAAATGATAGAAAGAGCGATAAATGGACAACTTAGTGCCATCCTTCGAGAGACCCAAGCCCTGGACCCGAGCCAATATGGCTTTAGGGAGGGCCGTAGTACAGAGTCAGCTCTCATCAAGGCCACTGATGAGATTAGAAGAGCTGTGGATCAAGGTGGAAAGGCCGCCTTGATCCTACTGGACCTGTCCACAGCCTTTGATACGGTCCATCATGATCTCTTGATGGACCGTTTAAGGGCATGTGGGATCGGGAGAAAGCATGGAAACTCCTACAATCTTTCTTAACAGATAGGGTACAAATTGTATCCTTGGGTGATTACCTCTCAAAGCCATTCGAGCTTCCCTGTGGAGTTCCCCAGGGGTCATTGTTGAGCCTGACATTGTGTAATGTATATGTTTCATCTTTGGCTCCGATCATCAGTGCGTTTGGCTTTGATCTCACCGCCTACGCGAACGACACCCAACTTGTCTCGTCTCTGCTTCTAGGTCAGGAGAAGGGCCTAGAAAAACGTTTCCAGGAGTGCCTGTTATCGTTTGGCAGCTTTTAGGGGATGACGTGTCCTAACAGTTCAGGTCACCGCCTACTATCGGGGTGAGGCAGAACTGATTTCCATAAGGATTACCACCTTCGGTAACTGCACTGAGGAGGTACAAACTGTACGAAATTACTACTTGGAGTATTCTCAGTGGTTTAGTAGCATTAACTCAGACATTTTCACCACATGCTGGGGCTTTTGTTATGTCGCCGTAAGTTGGATAGGTGCGTCCCCCTGTTGACCCCTACTTCACTGCGGACACTCTGGGCAAAGACACAAACTACAAGCATCTCACTCATGAGGGCATCATTCATCTGGAATTGTCCATGGTCTCATTCAAAGGAGAATTGCCCATGAGTATCATGGGGCACTCCACCTTTTGGAACACATCTGATTTTCATACATGTTACAGAATGATGGGAAAGGCCTCTCTATTAGCTCAAGCATTTACATCAAGTGTTGTATTATCTTTGTCATGGACACTTCCTAAACGTTAGTATCTCAGACCCCGCCTGCACACTCTACCAGCTCTGAGGCTGACAACTAGACCCATCAGGAATATGATGTAAGAAGTGGTCAGGGGAGAAATAGGGGAAAATACCTGGCCAGTATTCCAACATCGGTACAAAAGGGGGTGGTAATGGACGGAGCATCCGAACCAATCAAACACTCACACCCAGTCAAAAGATCTGGGTTTAATCCATCACCGTTCTTTAGCCCACTCTGCCACCCCAGTTCAGACATGGCTATATGCAAATCAGTCTGACCCTGTGCCTCATGGGAACAGTCCAGCCCGAACTGCCAAGCCATACCTTCCCTGGACCGGAAACAAGCTTCCGACTCCAGGGAAGACATGGCTTGGCATTTCGGGCTGGACTGTTCCCATGAGGCACAGGGTCAGACTGATTTGCATATAGCCATGTCTGAACTGGGGTGGCAGAGTGGGCTAAAGAACGGTGATGGATTAAACCCAGATCTTTTGACTGGGTGTGAGTGTTTGATTGGTTCAGATGCTCCGTCCATCACCACCCCCTTTTGTACCGCAGTATTCCAACATGGCACTCTCTTCAATTTTCCATCTTGAATGTTATACTTTTGAGGTATGCAACATAAAAGATCTTTTATAGAGACTTTTCGCTAGCCTGCTTTCTTCATTGGTCTGTGCTGGTTTTGTTCACATTTTGATTCCGCCCACTACAGTGTACAGCAAGGGCAGTGGGCGGCCCCACTTCAGCCATTGGCTAACTTAACATTCTGCTGTAGTTCCTTTCCTTACCCTAAACTACTTTGGAAATATGTGCTTTTTAAGACCAAGAACTAAAATCTTGCTTGTAGTCAATCTGTTTTTTACATTGATGATGGCTTAGTAGCTCCCCCAGCAATAAGGTATTACAAAAACCATGACAAAACAAAACAAGCATTGACGACACCAAAGGCTGGCACGCATAGCAAAACTTATTTGCTTTCCTGGAGTGTGTGTTTACCTTTCGTTCAGTGTTACTGCCTCGTAGTGTGATGTGGCAACATGGCTGGCTCATTTACTCATTAAGTTTTTGGTTTTGTGTGTTTCCTTCTTCTCGTGTTGGTTCTGTGACGTCATTGAAAGGTTTGTAAAGTTCCACAAGACATACCTTGTTGAGAGTCGATCAGTACTCGGAAGATGTTACCTGCCATGAACACAGGTAGCATGAGACTCCCTTGGCAGGGCATCTTGTTGCTCACCCTGAGGACACACTTCCTGTAAGAGGGCGCAACTGTTGGGCAACTCCATTTCAAGACATTTATGGGAGCAGAGGGGTTTCTGCAAAGCTTGTAAAAACTCTGAACTCCATTCCAACACCTCAGCTCCTCAAACACCTGCCGGAAGAGGTTGGAGTTATGTTTGCTTACTGCAAGCACAGTGGCAGAGAATGTGTGGGTAAGGTGCGGTCCATCCGCTGTCGTCATGTACCGAATGTGATGTGGGGGCGCCCAATGGCTGACTCAATGCAATGTTTGCTTGACTGACTTGGCACCAGGCCCGACCAGCTTCAAAGCCTTTCACCTGCTGGTGGTCAGCGAAGGCGGCTGCCATCTGGTAGCTGGCCAATGGGACATGAGTTGGAAGCGTGGGTCTAGAAAACTGATACTGGCAGAGTGAATTCAACCCACTAAGGGGCGAAAGCATCAATACTGCATTTTGCGAATTCTAAATAGCAAATTTTACCGATTCACTATTTAGAAATCGCAAAATGCAATGCATGAAGGATTTGCAAAAAAAAATGAGATTCCTAAAAATTCCTTAATTGTGACTCGCAAATTGCGAGTCGCAATTAAGGAATGAGTTCCCATTGATTCCTTTGGGCCCTAGGCCCATAGAAATCAATGGAAATTGCATGTGCAATTTGCGAGTACCAAATAGGTACTCGCAAATTGCGGGCTCAATTTCAAGGGTAATAGGAGGGCCAAAAGAACACCCTGATGCACCCCTGAAAGTGCAATTAAAAAACCTGTTGCACACATACATGCCCCAAGGGCATGTTTGTGTGCAACATAGAACTTTGAAAAATGCACTTTTGTGCATTTTTCAAAGTTTTTGCAAATTACCATCTACTTTATGTTGATGGTAATTTGCATTTCTTAATAGCGAAATCGCTAATTTTTTGTTGTTGTTGCATTGCATTTACGGAATCGCAATTTGCGATTTCCTAAATACAATCGCAATTTAAGTAATTGAAAATTTTGCGATTACTTAAATAGCGAATTTTGCATTTGGGATGATGCATCCCAAATGCAAAAATTGCTGTTGCAAAGGGGCCGATTTGCAGAATCCGCCCCTTTGCGACCGCAAAAAGCAATGATGCATGTGCCCCAAACATTCTTAAACCCACACTGCCCTCCAATCACAACTCAAAACTTTCCAATAAAACAACCAGACATAAACTATTTGAAGGGCGCCCCCTATATCTGAAACCAGCACAGTATCCCTCTGAGCCGTCTTGGATCAGTCTACATCTACGGCATTGCCATCAACTTTGCGTCTAATATACTTATCCATCAACTGATTGTTATGTTCTCAGCACATTGATTATATGGAAAGAATATAATCGTTTTTTATATGATGAGAAAAAATTAGAATATATATTTGATAAGATTGCTTTGAAAAATAAAATCTATATATATTTTTGGAGATATGGGTGTGGTTTCAATATGTAATAGTGGTTACTGTCGAATGGTATATATATTTATATTTTGTTGATTTTTCTCACTGTGCAAGCTATAGACCTTTACCCACTCTGTCTTGGATCAGTGGCATTATTGTGGTCTGTGATTAAAACTCAGGGACAGATTTATCTAGTTCTTGAGCCTGCGCACAAGCGCAAAGTCACTCAAAGGGAGGCAAAGCAGTGCAAAGTCACTCAAAGGGAGGCAAAGCAGTGCAAAGTCACTCAAAGGAGGCAAAGCAGCGCAAAGTCACTAAAAGGGAGGCAAAGAAGCGCAAAGTCACTAAAAGGGAGGCAAAGCAGTGCAAAGTCACTCAAAGGGAGGCAAAGTAGTGCAAAGTCACTAAAAGGGAGGCAAAGCAGTGCAAAGTCACTCAAAGGGAGGCAAAGTAGTGCAAAGTCACTAAAAGGGAGGCAAAGCAGTGCAAAGTCACTCAAAGGGAGGCAAAGTAGTGCAAAGTCACTAAAAGGGAGCCAAAGCAGTGCAAAGTGCTGATATGACATTTACGTTCTAGTTTTTGTGCTGGAAAGTATATAGTAGTGGTTTGTGGTACTTTGCGTCTAGGGGACATTCGGTGGTTTGTATTGCGTGTTCCAGTGCAACTACCTATGGTTTTTGAAGCTAAGCCCTATCTACTAAAATTGTAAGGGACTGGCCTTTCCATCAAGCAATACCGCCTCTATAAGGCAGACGAAAAGAAGGAAAATTGTATTTCTTCTAACTTTTCACACATTCAATGTCTGATGCACTATGAAGGCCACATCCACTGTAGGAAATGTTTTGAAATCTGTCTGGTGATAGGATTATGTACAGGAAGGGAAGCCTTCCAGTGAAAAACCTATGCCAGACATCACAAACACACACATTTGTGGTGTGTATGTGGTGCTCGATGGCCTGTTTGTGCACCAGTGCAGGGGATGAGAGCAGTAGCGGGCCATACTTAGTAAATATGGCACACAGCAGCACAGCAACCTTTAGGCACTATAATTTACTAAATCGGCCCCTTCGTTTTCTGATAACTGCAGCACTGCACACAACCATGGATGCGACATGAGTACACAATAGACATAAAAGTGTTTGATGATGGTTGACCCCCCCCGACTGGCATTCCTAAAAAGTGCAATGTCCTGGAATGTGTTCCCAGATGCTCCAGGAATGGTGCAGTGCTCCTTTAACAAGACCAGGCTTTGTAGCAGCATAATCCTGCAAGGCAAGGCGAACAAGGATAAAAATATATCTGTAATTGCAGGGCTCGCAGAGGTAATCAGGCTTGCCTTGCACTGCCTGAGTCATTTGTTAATGACAGACATAATGCAATTGTATCTGCCATGCACAACCCATCCATTCATTATTAATGGAAGCAGGCAGGCGCGGGGCGCTCGCGGAGTCTTAGCAGCTGACTCACAACTGGCATGAGGCGGCACGAGCTGCAATTAGCCCCGCTGTGAATGTGAGTCAAAGCGCCACTTGAATGGAGATGAATTAATTCAAGCAGAGGTTGCCCGGGGAGAAGCTTTGCTGGGTAGGTCCTTGGGCGCTATTCTTCTGCCAAGATGGCTGACGCTGGTACCAGTAACGAACAATGAGGTGTCCAGCTGCTGACAGCTCTTCATCAGTCCTGGCATGATCTTCAAACCAGCAGTTCTACCAAGATGGCCGATCCGGATGAGCGCACTTGTGATGCACTAGGAAAAGTCCATCTTCTGACGGCTCTTCTTTCATCATGCCATTATCTTAATTGAGAGTGGTCATTCCAAGATGGCCGAACCAGATACAAGCACTTGTAATACACATGAGGCCTCCTTCTTCTAACTGCCGTTCATCAATCGTGATGTGATCTTCAAACAAGCAGTCCTGCCAAGATGGCTGATCCAGATACACACACTCGTAACGCATTATAAGGCGTCTTCCAACGACTCTTCATCAATTGTAGTTTGATCTTCACGCAAGCAGTCCTGTCAAGATGGCCGTCGCAGATACGCATACTTGTAATCATTAAGAGGGGTTCTGATGGCTCTTCATCCATCGTGACTTGATCTTTACGCAAGCAGTCCTGTCAAGATGGCCGAACAGATACAAGCACTTGTAATGCATTGTAAGGCGTCCTTCTAATGACTCTTCATCAATTGTAGCATGGCCTTTACACAAGCAGTCCTGTCAAGATGGCCGTTGCAGATACGCATACTTGTAATCATTATGAGATGTTCTGTGTCTCATTGCTCTTCATCCATCGGGCCTTGATCTTTTACACAAGCAGTCCTATCAAGATGGCCGAACAGATACAAGCACTTGTAATACACATAAGGCATCCTTCTTCTGACGGCCGTTCATTGATCATGACTTGATCTTCAAACAAGCCGTCCAGCCAAGAAGGCCGGTCCAGATACGTGTACTTGTAATGCACTTTGAGGCGTCCAAGCTGTCCTGCCAGATGGCCGGCCAAAAAGAGTACTTATAATGCGCTTTGAGACGCCCTTCTTCTGATGGCTCTGATCGTGGCATGATCTTTATGCAATCAGTCTTCTCAGTCTGCCCCATAACTGTGGTTTGAAGCATTCATCGACTTAATTTAGCGAGGACCTGTACTCCTGCAACTCTACTCGCTCTCTTGGCACCTTTATTCACTCCAATCCCTGACCTTAAACCTGCGTCAGCTCCATCATTTATGCCTTAAATAGCATCATAAATAGATCAAATCTACAATCTAACAACTACTCCTTACCTTAACCCCTTTGCTGCTGGGGTCATTCCCCTGCTGTGCTGGGGGAGGGGGGGCGCGCACAGCGCCCCGGTGCTCATGACGAGCTCAGCTTGTCATGAACCACGGTTCTCGTGTGCTCATGACGAGCTGAGCTCGTCACGGCCAGGGCCTTTAAAATCTGGTATAGCCTGTGGAGGCGGGCAATAAGGCTACAATATTGCCCTAACATTTGTCTCTCACATGTGTACACAATGAGCTTCTTTCTTTGTTCCATGCATGCTTTTTCCATTCGGTTTATCTCATATGCCTAGTTGTGCTGGCTGCTTTCACATGTGGATGGTGTAGTTGGTGTTGTCTTCCTTTCAGAAGTTTCCAGAGACTTTTGGCCTCTATTAGATTTCTCTGTAGGAACATTGGGTCTGATGTACCAAACCATTGTCTGGACTAACACGGAATTCAACAAAGTTGAACAAAAACTTTGTGAATTGCAATCCATCTCACTCCCAATTTATAACACCGAAACCTCACATACTTTTGGTAAAATAACAAGTATATCTGTCTTTACATGCTAAAATGCATATAGTCATTTCAGAAAAATGAAAATGAAAATTTAGCAAGTAGTGAGAGAGGTGATGATTTTGGGATCCTCCCTAACCTAGGCAGAGAACCAAGTAGATGCCTTGAACACATAGAGCACATCTTGCTGAATGATTCTGTGGTGGTCCCATCCTCTTAGGACCACCCCAAGCACAGTTATGGCCAAAAATACAATCCCAACCAAAGGCCCTGCAAAGCATTATGGGAAGAGATTAGCAGTGGGCAGTGACTATTATAGTATCCAATATCAAAATAATTCTACAAAGAGCTGCAGTTCAACTAGTCGTTACTAGTTGTCCCTCATGAGTCAAATGCAAACGCATTGAAATTATTACATTAAGCTGCAGTTCCACTAGTCATTACTAGGTGTCCCTCACGAGTCAAATGCGAAAGCATTGAAACCCTTTCATGAAGCTGCAGATCCACTAGTCATTACTAAGTGTCCCTCTTGACTTGAGGGACACCTAGCAACGACTAGTTGAACTGCAGCTTGTTGTAATAATTTCAATGCTTTTGCATTTGACTCGTGAGGGACACCTAGTAATGACTAGTTGAGCTGCAGCTCTTTGTAGAATTATTTTGATATTTGATACTATAATATTCACTGCCCACTGCTAATCTCATCCCATAATGCTTTGCAGGGCCTTTGGTTTGGATTGTATTTTTGCCCATAACTGTGCTTGGGGTGGTCCTAGGAGGATGGGACCACCACTGAATCGTTCAGCAAGATATAATCTTTGTGTTCAAGGCATCCGCTTGGTCCTCCCCCGAGGTTAGGGGGACCCGAAAATCATCACCTCTCTCATTGCCTGATATTTTACATTTTCAAAGTTCACTTTTGTCAATTGGTCATATGCTTTTTAGCATGTAAAGTTGCTTTATCAAAGCATTTATAGGTGCAGTTTAGAAGCTGACTCCGCTACTGGAGGAACAGAGATTTTGCCTGAATTCAGTGTTTTTAATGGAATGCGTGAATAACAAATCTCCGCAAATTCCGCTTGCGGAGCGGAGTTCATTGCCCAGGGTTAGTGTGGACACAGATCCTGCAGTTTGCAAGGTTTGAGACAGTAAAATTGCCTTTTGATATGTATTAAACCAAATTTGCAAGCTGGAAAAGTATATTAAACTTGGAAAATTAGTTTACCGACCCGCAACGAGGGATGAAACAAATGCCCCTTCCTAACTGTTATTTGGTATGGCACGTATCAATGACTCGTGGCTTCAATTCTCACAAATGTTACTGATTTGCATAGGGAACCTGCTCTCTATGAACCGCTTCTCCTTTGGGAACTGCATGCAAGGCACATCTCACCAGGCCTGAATAGGCAGCAACAAGAGCTGTAGAATGACTCTCTGTGCAGCTGCCACCTACCACAACACACCCCAGCATCCTCCTGCCCTGTGGAGCCCAGCTGATGGCGAGCACAGTTCAGACAAGAAAGGCAAACACAGGAAACCTAAACACAGCACGCGCATGGTGTGCATCAAACAAACAAGCAAGGGGTGAGGCGAGGTTTGTAAGCCACAGCATGAACTCTTTTTGACAGTCAGCTCAGCCTCAGGCCCTGTGTACCTTGGAAATTGAATACACAGCCCTTGGAAGATGCGAGGTACTGCAGAAGCGCAAAGTCAATCCACAAGGAGGCGGTAAACAAGATGTCAGTTTCAAAGTAGGACAAGGATTGATGAGAATGTTAGAGTTTGTGACTCTGAAACAGAGTTGGCACCTGAGCAGTGTTTTACTGGCATGGTCTGTATTTTTATGTCAAGGACACATGGGCAGGAGGCTTATTAACAGTCGAGTCAGGGAGCGTGCTTGAGGAAGTTGTCGGAAGCTGATTTCGTAGGAAACACTAGGCACTGGTAGTTGGTGGCAATGCAGGCCACTGGGGTTCCAAAATTTGCCCAGCTGAATTGGAATTTTGCCTATCTCCAAGTGAAGCGGTAAAAACCTTGCGGGGGCCATCAACGCTATGTATCACCGAAAATTTAAGATCTCAGCATTCACCTCTGCATGCCCCTATCAAATCAAGAGGTTCGATCCCATTCGACCTGTCGAACAGAGGGGGATCCGTAAACTCTGGTCTCTTCTGTGACAAAGTCACAGTCAGATTACTATAATACATGGGATTCTGAAATCCCTGTATAAACAGCAGTCTTTAATTTCTTTATAATCGGCGACTAGTGACGCACTGATTCGCTTATTATAAAGAAAGGCGTCAGACCTCAACTAATTATAATTATTACAGTTGAGTTCTGACATCACAATTAGGGGTGGGTGATAAATTCCGCTCCACCGGAGGAGTTAGCGGAGTTTTGTCCACTCCCCGTTATGCTTGCAACACAGAGTTCCATCCACAATCCGCCAGCTGCTGCGTGGAAGTGTTTTCTCTCATGAAAAGCCTGCCAACAGTAAGTTGGCGAGCAGGAATTGGCATCCCCTTGCATGATTTTCGGGTGCTAGGAGGACACCCAGCAAGATTTTCCGAACGCGAGCAGTCGTGACAGTTTGCAGTGAGCAAGCTAGCGCTCTAGTAGAAAATCTACTCGAGTAGCAGCAAAATCAACTCGAGCAGCAGCAATGCTCTCTGGCATACCCCGTGGTGCCGTTTGCGCTGATTTTTCAGACCGGAACAAGCTCCTGGCACTAAAAATCAGCACAAGCAGCGAGACATACCGATTTCCGTCTGTCCGAGTAACTCCACAGAGTCTCACAGAGGTTTCATGTAACTCCGCGGAATGAAACTCCGTGGGTTCTGCCCACTCCTAGTCAAAATGCCTGCTGCCAGAGCCAGCAGCTGAGGCGAGAGGCAGGTCAGGCCACAAGCATAAACGAAGCAGTTATTTAAAGCAAGGAAAAGCAAACATTGCTTGCTTCTGCTCTATTTGACAAGCAGAGAGAATATGTTTATTTTTGCACTCCTTAGAATTAAAAAGCTAGAATCTTTCTGTATCTTTCTAAATGTTTCAACCTACTGTTGTATTTTTTAAAGTTTTTTTTAACTGACTTGTATTGAATCTAACAGGTTTTTGATTTGTTTAAATTTGTACTAGGCGTTTTATTTTTATTCTTCATGTTTGCAAACATGCTCACTATTTCATATGAAAGAGCTACACACCAAAGTTTTAAGTGGTTTGTGGCAAAGGTGGTGTGACCACCTATTATATGGAATAAAGTACCCCCTGGTGTACATTATAAGGATATCGCAAGACCCCTCGGAGTTCCACAACCTCGGTGACATGCAATATAGGAAGGTTATGGAACTCATCTGTGACTTGCAGTATGGGAGTTCAATTCGTCCACGTTCCTCTTTATGGGTATAGAACTCCTCAGTGCCTTGCAATATCCTTATAATGTACAACAGAGGTTAATTTATACCTTATATAATTGCCTGTACCTGGGATTGAATAATAATCTCATGTAGCTATTACTGACATATCAGAATGACAACCTGCGGTAAGGGATATGCGTGGTAAGCAGAACTTGGTGTAAAAGCCTCCTCTACGATTGCCTCCAGACTCTGAAACCCACTCACAACAGACCTTCCTCAAAATCTATCATTTTCTTGAGGTTTTATCTTTGTTCCTGTCTCTTTCCATTCCATCAGTGAATGTTGAGTTTTAGGCAGTGTTCGCCAAAAATGTCTAGACAACCTTCAAATGACAAAGTTGTATTTTCGGAGACCGATTACCATAACATAGTAGTAGAAAAATCAGCAAAAGCCATGACTATGGCCCATAAGAAGAAACCACTTAAAACGTGTTTTCTGTGTGTGTGGATAGAGAAATCCTGGTGCCTTGAGTTTCCTTTCTGTGGTCCTTAGTCTCCAGTCTGATGGAGTCACAGCTGTGGGTTGGCACAGAACCACTGTAGATGGTGAACTTGTCAGCCAGTTAGGCAGTGGTGCCAGTCATGATGACTTTGTAGATGATACAGCTGGTTTTGAAGCAAGTGTGGGCGGGCACAAGCTCTAAGTTTTCTTCTATGCTGCTACAGTGTTTTGACTTTACCACTCCTGCTCTCTGGCCCTGGACATGTGCGATTGGTGTGAAATGTCTGATCCTGCGATCTCTATGTTATTGAGTAACAGCATTGCTGTATAAGCAGAGCTGGCTCTAGGGCGGAATATATGATAATACAACGCTAACGTTTTCCACGCATGGCATTACCACGCGACTTTTACTTCGCATGTGTCTTTACGACGCAGCATTTGAGCATGCACGATTATACACCGCCATATTTACGTTACGATACTTCTAACGTAACCAGCGTCAAAACACGTCTTTCAAAATAGAGATAGGACTTCTATGTTGACGTACACGCCACGTCGTTGTTGAGGCTCTTTCCTTTCTCTCCTTTGGCAGTGAATAGCGTTTTTTTTAAAAGTTTTCTTCTTTTTTTTTTATTCCGCTTGTTTTTTAGGGGGGGGGAGACCCCCTCAGCCCCTCTAGCCCCCTTTTTGTATTGTCCCTTTCTCCTAATGATATACACGCAGGACGAAGGAACAAAGACTGGAAGGAATGAAGCTTGTGTTGCGTGGTAAAGACGTTCGTTGAATGCACCCGCGGTGAAAAGTCGTTTGCATGGTAAGTGACCCATTGTAAACATAACGCGTGGTAATGCATTCGTAGTAAATGATGTTTCCCTCTAGGGCGGGGCGACCGGTGCCACCGCACCGGGCACTGACTTCAGGTGGGGGTGCCCTGTTTGCAAGTCTATTAGGTTTTAAAAGCATCTGTTGCCACGTTCATTGCCACCAGTAATTTCCAGGCAACAATAAAAATGTCAAGGTAACTCCTGTGATTAATGTTCTTCCTGGAGTGAAATCGGGGTTTTGTCTAGTGGAGGTTTTGACTCATAGTGAAGAGGGTTAATGTGCCTGCTGCAAAGAATGTGTACCATACAGATCACAACGTGCATAGAATGTAAATAGGTCGATGGGTTGGTGCTTTTGTCAGATAGATTTTTTTGTTACTAGCAGTTTATAAGTTAAAATCCTAACATAGAACAGTAAGCTACTGACCTTAAAGAGCTGCATGCAAATTGCAATGTATAGATTAGAGCCTTATGATTGTTACCTGTCTTTCATTTTCCTAATGTTGCAAAAAGGGTTCATTTGGGTAAAAATCTATTCCTATTGTTAAAGAGAACCTCCAACCAAGGTATTTCGCTTTAAATTCTGAGTTTGTGCTTCCCCAGACCAGGCACTCTTTAACTATACTGTCTACCAGTATATATGACATGTGGCTCTTACACCTTGTAGTTCTCTATTACGTGAGATTTCCTACACTGATTAACACATGTATGATTGATTGTCTCTGTGAAATGTGTGTGTGATGCAAAGTGCTCTGACACCCTACACTGGTATGAGTGGCGGTCTAAAACGCATTAAATGAATTTGAGAGTGAGGGGCACTGTTCAAGGGTGGTAGTGAGGGAAGCCGTGGCTGAGGTGGTTATTGGGGGGCACCAACAAACATTGTCACACCGGGCGCCACAAGCGCTAATGCCAGCCCTGTGTCTGAGCCTGTAAGACATGTTTAGGTCTGCTGTCTGCACAGCTTTGAGATTTGTTCGCCTTCCCCTTCCAAGGAGAGTGTCACTCATAACATTTGACTCTCCCTTATTTGCGTGGGCTCTCACTGGTGGACCCTGGTGGAGGACACCAGCGCCATTACTTGGGAGACTGCTAACATCCTGGCTGCGCACCCGCCCCAGAGCACAATGTGGAGCTGTGTGACTAGTGCCCCAACCTAGCACCTCAGCCCCATGCCGCTCACAGGAGGTAGTGTCTGCCTGTCTGGCTTTGTAAATGTAAATCCGTATTTTGTAAAGTGTGAACTACTCACCCTTAAGGGTCTCAAGGCGCTGGGGGCCGTCATGGAAATTAAGTGAGCAACTGCCCAGAGTCACATGGTGCTGAGTTGAGCTGCCGCCGGAGCCGGGTATCGAACCGTGAGCCATGTACTCCGAAGTCAGCTGCCCTGGCCGCTGGGCCACACCTCTCCACTTTGGGTTTTGGGACTACTCTGCCTAGATCTAGTCACACCCTGGGCAGACAGTCCATGCATGGACTTCCTGACGTAGGCCGCAGGAGGTGCTGCCATGCGGCTCCACACTATATTGACTCCTGCCTTCACCTCTCTCCCTCCCTGTCTCCTGGGCCCTCTTTGGTTGTCACATTCACACATCACTGTCACTGGAAACAGCCCCTCTCTTGAAGTTCCTTCTGACACCTCCTGTTGCTATGGCGAATAGTCCCATTAACCTGTCTTCTCTAGAACATGCTCCCACCTACAGAGCGCACAGAAGTCAGACACTTTGGGTGCTCACGCTCCCTTTCCAGACCCACGCCTGTGACTCAGTCATACCGTCACCCTGTAGGGAGTCAGCCTTTCCATGCATATTTTATAACATGTTACAAGTGCACGTTACGTTTGCTGTATTTGCTCTTCAATGCTGACTTTTCTGGTAAATGTGTTCCTTTTTAGGTCGAGCCTGGGCAGCGCATGCGGTGCTCTGCGAGGCATGCTGTATTAAAGTATGGACTTGAAGTTCCGCCCACTCTCCGCCCATATTTGCAATTGGCCTGTGTCATTGTCCTTCGTACATGCTGGCTTCTGATTTGTTATTAGGCGTGTTAGTCCCTCCTTAGTACCGCCTTGTCTTCATTTGTAACTGCTCATGAGGACTGACCCTTTTACTTTGTTGTTACACGGTATGTCTTCTTTAGTCTGGAAGCAGTATTTTCTTTAATGAGTTTCACTTACTGCAGGAAGGCGGGAGGGTCTCTCCTGCGCAGTTGTGACCACTGTCCTGTTTATTTAACTCGTAGCAAATGGGGAGCTCTTCAGGAGCCATGGGAGACAGAAGGGGGAAACTCAGCGATGCCTTTAGCATTTAGATTGCAATAGGTCTCACATTTGCAAGTGTTTATGCTATTGGCATTGTAAATGACCATGCCTTTTATTTACGTTTAAAAAAACAAAACACAAATAGAAGGCATTGTCATTTACTACGCCAATAGCTCAAACTCTTGCAAATGTGAGACCTATTGCATTGCAAATGCTTGTTTCCTTTGCTATCCAAGGGCCACGTAGGCACAGGGGTAGCATTTGGTTTAGGGTTTGAGCCTAAGTCACAGGCAACTACTGCCAGGGAAGTAACCGTAACCAAGCAACAGGATCACCAAATTCAAGAGAAACACCAGAAACGAATCACATCTGATGCTAGAGTTCCTAAAAGTACAGAAACTCAACACATCAACCCAGGCCTTCTCATGCCTGGCTCCAAAACTCTGGAGCAATCTCTCTGATCGTCTCAGACTTAAAGGTGACCTACTTTCATTCAGGAGAAACCTACCGACGACTACTTCAAAAGGTACTTATGAGACTCGAGCTTCTCTTCTAGACCAGTACTTCTGGAAAACTCAGGGACATGTGTGCAACAGAATGGCGGAGCGTAGCGTGAAGGAAAACTTGCTAATACCATGCTCTGTCATTCTGAAAATGCAGGGATGCAACGTATTTACAAGAATGCGGCACACCCCTGTTTCCCCTAGCGCCTGCACTAAATTCTGCTTGCCAACGCAGGCACCCTTGCACCATGGTGCAAGGGTGTCTGCATTGGGGGGAATGATAGTTTATAAGCAGGAAGGTGTCCTTTCCTGACCATAAACAATCAATATCGATGATTTGTAACTTCTGTGTGCTGCATTTTGCAACACACATAGAAGTTAATATTTTAAACGATTGTTTATGTGCAGGAAGGCACACCACCCACTTGCACATAAACAATATTTCATGGCATTTTGCTGTTTCTATGTGTGCTGCACAATGCAGCACACATAAAAACAGCAAAAACGAGGAGAAATAAAGCATTTCTCCTTGTTTCTCCATGTTAGGACTAGGCTTTCCCTGATTTTGGGGCAACATCAAAATCAATGGGCGTTCCGGTAGAACACCCACCGCAACACCCACTGCCCACCCCTTTCACACTAAGTATAGCGTGAAAGGATGCCTTATTTACATGCCATGTTAAGCCACGTTAAGTGGCTTAACGTCACCTTGTAAATAAGGCCAAGCCTCTATCTCCACGGGAACATCGTAAAAAGTGACGTTCCCTTTGCAATAGGGGCTTGTAAATATGCTCCTCAATGTTTCTAATTTGCCCCCACCCCGCTATCACTGGACCTCATTATTATTGATGTTAGTCACTTATATCGTTAATAAGATCCTTCTTATCTATAATATATATTTTTATACACCGCTAGAGATGGACGAGGCACTGAAAGGTCGAGCCAGGCTCGAGTCGGAGGCCCGTCTCTGGCTCAGCTTGAGGTCCGGTTAGAGCCTTGAGCCCATAACGAGACAAGCTTTCGAGTGGCTTCGGCCTGTCAATCCCCCTCTCCCCAGGGTGTGTCTTTGCAGCCAGAGCTGGGAAACTAGGTTTGAGTCTCAGAGTCGGTTCAACCTCCTGTGATTCTGTGCAAGTCACTTCATCTCCCCATTGCTTTAAATAAATGCGGCTCTGTGTAATGTAAATGGTGCTCATGAGAAGCGCTCCAATACCTTCCGGTCGAGTCGCTGAAAAGACACAAAGAGGTAAAAAAAAAGCATTAACATAAAAAGGAGAGACAAATGAATACCCATTTAGTGACTGATTTGTACAAAGTGAAAACAGAAACCTGGATAAATCATGGCTCCTCTTAAATTGTTTGATCTTAGGCAAATATATTATTTCACCAAGACTCTTTTTTTATTATTGCGTATGTAAGCACTTTTAAATCCGTGAGTTCAGAATGCCAGTTATACAAAAACATTTTGTGTTTCATTTAATAGACCATAATGTTGCTCTATATTTATCTGAGACTCTTAGGTCACTACTTGCACTGTTGCCAGTGTGGGGACAGGGGCAGGAATGGTTCTAAGTCAATGCCTAAAAATGATCACTTTTTAGAAGTACTTCTCTGTGCAGTGCTATAGTGTGACGTATTAATGACAAAGCTTCCACATGTTAATTAAAGACATTTTTGAATTTTGAAGAGACTTTATCATATTTTACATGATTTTTGTTGTATAATTTGCAAATCAGACATTTTTCTGGCTCGGCTCGAGTTCAGGCTCTAAGAGCCGAGACTTGGCTCTGATCTGGCTTTGATCTCCTTTATATAATTCACTCAATAAACAAAATCAAACAATACAGGGTCTCAGCGCTGGAATGATTTGTAACCAAAGCCTGTCCAAGGAGCTGAAAAGGAGGGTAGGCCTGTTCAGAGTCTTTGGGCCTGATTCACAGAAATAACTTAAGACAAAATCCTAAACTTACTACTTTTGGTATTCACAGAAGTTAGGATTTTGTCTTAAAACAAACTTAAGACAGACTTAAGACAAAATCCTAACTTAAGTCTGTCTTAAGTCTGTCTTAAGTTTGTCTTAAGTCTGTCTTAAGACAAACTTAAGACAAAATCCTAACTTCTGTGAATACCAAAAGTAGTAAGTTTAGGATTTTGTCTTGTTAGTTCTGTGAATCGGCCCCTTTCAAAGCCCCTTCCACTGACGTGTGAGGGACGGTTTCAAGAGCTAAGATTTGTTATATATACAAACCTTTAAAGTGTTCCAAATGAATGTTATGTCATCAACAATAGGGTTGGCCCAAAGTGTGAGTGCTGCAATAGTGTGTTACATAAGTGCACCTCACGATGAACACAAACACTTTTTGTTTTGTGGTGAACATATTTGTGATGAGGGAGAAAGCAGAGAGTGCTTCCTCGTTGATGTGCCCAATTACCTCATTAACGTCATCAGGTCACAGTTTAAAGCACCAACCTGCTGCCAGAACCTCCCTTGAGTACACAAACCTGTAGTTATGTTAAAAGATGCATCACTACAATGTAGGTCAGGGCGTGCACCATTCTCCTTTGTTGATCGTAGTCTAGGGGCCCCTCAGAAGTGGCCCCTCGTGTCCCAAGGGAGTAGTTACCTTTCGCGCAAGGACCTGTGTCCACTTTTCTGCTCCATAAGCTTCACCTATCCCAAATTTCTCTTGGTTTCCACATGGATCTGTGGCTCCCCATCTCTGCCAGCAACCTGGACAGCACCTCATCTCTGCCAGCCACCTGGACGGCACCTCATCTCTGCCAGCAACCTGGACGGCACCATTCTTCTTTCAAAATATGTCCCGCGGACCGGGATCAGTTGGCCTGGGAGTTGGGGTCCTTCCCCCGCTCCTAAAACATCCATACAAAATCTGGGGATGTGGCTAGACCAAACTCTCTCCATGGAAACACAAGCCAAAAAAATTGGCAACCTGTTTCGGTATACTACAGATGATCCATAAGATCATGGATCTTATCCCAGAAAAAGCTCGGAATATGGTGGTCCAGGCCCTGGTGGTCTCGCAGCTGGACTACGGCAGCACCTTGTATCTGAGCTCTCCTAAATATGTGACAGACAGGCTACAGGTGGTCCAAAATCCTGCAGCCAGAATGCTCCTGAAGAACCCCAGACATGAATCGGTGAGATCCTCTCTGAAACAAGCATTTGCAATGCAATAGGTCTCACATTATGAAAGTTTGAGCTATTGGTCATGTAAATGACAATATTTTTATTTATGTGTTGGTTTTGAAAATAGCTAAATTAATAGCTCTGTCATTTACAATGCCAATAGTTATAACTTTCGCAAATGTGACACCTATAGCATTTGTAATGCAACATGTTTTGTATTTCCGTGACTTAGATGTATTGATATTACAAATAACAATGGCTTTTCATTTTTTTAAATAATTAATACTTAAATAAAAGTGATTGTAATTTATAATGGCAATAGCTTAAACTTTTGTAAATAACTTTTGTGAAGATTATGTTTAGTGTATTTTATTGTGATTAAAATCCAAGAACAGAAGTGAAATAATAACATCTTTTTGTGACATCTGTAATAAAGCTTGAAACATTTAGAGAACATATTTGACCCAGTTGTTGTTGAATTGTTGCACAGATTAAAGCTGTGATGGCGCGGAGCGATGTTGTGGTGGCGACGAGTGATGCTGTGGCGTTCAGTGATGCTGTGGTAGCACATAGTGATGTTTTGGTGCCCCTGAGTGATGCTGTGGTGGCCCTGAGTGATGCTGTGGAGGCCGTGAGTGATGCTGTGGAGGCCGTGAGTGATGCTGTGGAGGCTGTGAGTGATGCTGCTGTGGTGGTGCTGAGTGGTGCTGGGTGGTGCTGTGGTGGTGCTGAGTGGTGCTGTGGTTGTGCTGAGTGATGCTGTAGTGGTGCTTAGTGGTGCTTTGGTGGTGCTGAGTGATGCTGTGGTGGTGCTGGGTGGTGCTGTGGTTGTGCTGGGTGGTGCTGTGGTGGTGCTGAGTGGTGCTGTGGTGGTGCTGTGGTGGTGCTGAGTGATGCTGTGGTGGTGCTGAGTGGTGCTGTGGTGGTGCTGAGTGATGCTGTGATGTTGCTGAGTGGTGCTGTGGTGGTGCTGAGTGATAATGTGATGGTGCTGAGTGATAATGTGGTGGTGCTGAGTGTTTATGTGGTGGTGCTGAGTGAGGGCAATAGACATAGTGAGTGAGGGTGATAGGTAGACAGAGTGAGGGCGATAGACAGAGTGACGGCGATAGACAGAGTGAGGGCGATAGAGTGCGTGAGGGTGATAGACAGAGTGAGTGAGGGCAATAGACAGAGTGAGTGAGGGCGATAGACAAAGTGAGTGAGGGCGATAGACAGAGTGAGTGAGGGCTATAGACAGATTGAGTAAGGGCGATAGACAGATTGAGTGAGGGCGATAGACAGATTGAGTGAGGGCGATAGACAGATTGAGTGAGGGCGATAGACAGATTGAGTGAGGGTGATAGATAAAGTGAGGTGGCCTCGTGATGGACGTGGTGGTGGTGGTGGACGAGGAGGTGGTGGTGGTGGACGTGGTGGTGGTGGAGGTGGGTTTGTTGGTGTGGTGGACATAGTGGTGAGGACGTGGTGGTGGTGGACATGGTGGCGGTGGATGTAGTGGTGGTGGATGTGACGGTGGTGGACGTGGTGGTGGGTGTGGTGGTGGACGTGGTGGTGGTGGACGCGGTGGTGGATGTGGTGGACGTGGTGGTGGACATGGTGATGGACGTGATGATGGTGGTGGACATTGTAGTGGTGGACGTGGTATTGGTGGACATGGATCTTGTGGTTGTGGATGTGGTGGTGGACGTGGTGGTGGTGGTGGTGGACGTGGTGGTGATGGATGTAGTGGTGGATGAACTCCAAGTTGCGTTTACAGCCAATGTAATGTCTTTGTGACATGTTGACTCAGACATTGACAATTCTGTGCATTAACACTAAAGAGTTCAGTCCCAGGTTATAGTGCCCAGACAAAAACAAATACTACTAACAATGAGAAACTCTCAAGATTGTTTAGAGAAAACAAAATACATTTTAGTTGGACAATAATTCAAAGTTAACTGCCAAGAGCCTAATGTTTTGCCTGTGAGACAAAAAAAGTTTTTCCATCTAGCATTATTGTCACTAACTTGATAAAATGTACTACTGATACAAAAGTGGATATTTTCTGTTGACATTCATTGCATTCGGAAGAGCAATAACAGACATCTAGAAAAGATTAACTTAAAGGTGAGCTCAAATGGTTTTATGAGAACCAACTTAAGGTTACAAGGAAAAGACAATCCCTTGCTTTCTAGAAACAAGAGCAATGTGGCTGTGATCCCTCAAACTACTTTATTTGCTCACCGTGAGATGCACTAAAAAGTTTAATGGCACAACCCATTTGGAAATCCTATGGTTTCACAGCGCCCTCTAAATTGAGGAAAACAAAACACACAAAAACGTCAATCTAGACAATTACAGTCTGATCTTGCTACAGCAACAACCTCCACGTGTCAGCCAAATTATTAAAATAACCAAGTAAAAGAAAAGAAGAGCCTTAAACTTTTTTTGCATATTGGCTGCTAGTTCTGCACTACAAACGATCTTCAATAACGACAGTGCAGCAGCAAAATCAAGTTTGCACTTGGAGCAGTAGAATCCGATCAAATCCTTCCCCTAGAGGAGTGCGCCTGAAATGTTGATCAATAAAAACGTGCTGGACTTAAGTTGTCAAAAACTCTATTTCAGCTGTCAAAAACGTCACTTTCTATGTAATAGTGAAGTCGGAGTACCAACAAAGAGCTCATGGGTCCATCTTCATAGAGGGTATAGACCAAATGCAGCGAGTACTCGGGTCTCAGTGCAGCGGTTTGGTGAGTTCAGGCTTGAATGATGTTTGAAGTATAGTGCAGATCCACGGGCATGCGAGCGCAGGAAAGAAGAGCCCGCCGACATCCCAGGCCGGTAGATGGTCACATGTTCGTTTGCAGGCTTCATTGTGCAGCAGGCAAGCTGGGCTCGGCCTGCACAGACCCTGTAGGAAACGGTGTGTGCTTAGCAGCAGCCAGGCCTAGAGCGCGCCCCCTACAGGGCCATGGGTGGAGCTGCACTGCGTTTGCAGGCATGGCGCAACAGGCCGGGCGAGGGAGGGGAGACGAGGGTGCTCTGCAGGGGTGATGGGACCTGGTGTAGAGAAGGCGAGCAGGCGACCGTTGGGGCGGAGGGAAGAGGGGGCAGTGGAGACTGGGGTAGCGCGACAGGGAGATGCATGGGCACGTGGGGAACATACCTTTCTTGTCACGCGCGACACTTTGAGCCACTGCTGGCTTCGTAGAAAACGCCACTTTGCACACACACTTAATGCTTACAGTGACACTACAAGTCCCAGAATGCAACGCTGTGAGGTTTGTGAGAAGAGAGACCATCGAGGGAGGCATGAGGATGGCAGAGTTAGGACCTGTGACTGGAGATTAGCAGTGAGTAGGATACATGGGAGATTTAAGACTTCGGTGCGGTGGAGGGGGGTGAGGAAGAAAGGGGATCGGCATGAGGTTAGGGAGGGAGACATGCATGGAGGGAAGGTGGCGTGCTGGTGACATCCCTGGTCGCGGGATCGGCTTTGGTTTGCATTTAGTTTTCTAACAATGCGAGCAATGATGAGGTACACACAAGTAATGATAAATGACATCAGCAGTTTATAAACTATTTTATGAAAAACGCATGCGATTCTAAAGGTCAGCAAACCATGACTCTCATTTGACTAAACGAGTGGCAAGAAAGAGGGAATGCTTCTTTTGATTGAGCGCTATATAAGAAGCCAAGGACTAATTAAGTCACCAGTGTTCTGACTGTATGAAGTATCCAGTTCAGGAATTGCGGAGTATTTTATTGTTTTTGTTTGTCATGATTTTACTTGTGTTTTCTAATATTTGCCTTCAATTGAAGTAAAGCAAGATAGTAATAATTGTAGCCTCCGGTCTTCAAATAAAATTCTGCTATTTTAAAAGTAAACACGATGCGTGCAGTGAAGCGCGAAGGGGAGCTCGAGCCTTCTAATCTAAAGTAAACACGCTGCGTGTAGTGAAACGTGAAGGAGAACTCGAGCCTTCAAATTGAAAGAAAACACGGCTCGAGGATTAAAGCGCGAGGGCTATCTCATGCTGGCAACAGAATAAACAATAGTGGCAGCATTCTGAATGTAAACATAAACCGGAAAAGATAAATATATGCACAGTGAGCTCTGAAGTGAAGAGAAAGCTCGTAGCTGCTGTTTAGTTGCGCACTCTCATACTGGCTGTCAGGCGAAAACCAAATGGAAGGAAAAGCTCGGGGATGTAATTAGGGGGGAGGAGAAGTGAGAGAAGTGAGGCGAAGCGCGCACTGCGCACGCTGGGGAAGTGACAGATGCCTGTGGGAGGGAGGCTGATGGCTTTGATGTGGACGCGCTTTCCGCACAAGTGCACCACACGAACTGTCCGAATCCGCGATGGTTTCAGACCTTGGTTTGGCCTCTATACTCTCGTCTATCATCCCTTGCGGGATTAATAGGCGAGACCTAAAAACTGCCCTGGATACCCATTGAATCCATGGTTAAGTTTAAGGCCCTCTGCCTCGCCCACAAAGCCATGCAGGGGAGAGGTCCGGCCAGGATACAATCCCTCATCTCCCCCACACATCCCTAACAGACCTCTCAGGTCCTCATGCGATTTCCTGATGAACATTCCAAAGATAAAGAGATCAAGATAGGGTGAAAGATCCTTTTCACACCAGGTCCCAAAATTTTGGAATTCAATGACCAGAGAACTGAGAGTGGTTAAAAATGAACGGTGTTTCAGGAAAAAACTTCAAACCTGGTTGCTCCTATGATGCCTCACCAACCTTCTGCTTCTCTCGGTAGCGCTGGGAAACCCTCGCGTAGCCATGCGCTTTATAAATCCCATAAACATAAACTGGCCAGTGGCAGGGCAATTGGGTCTGGGATGATTCCTCACCACATTCCCATTCTTTCTCCTTGGCATGAGCATGAGCAGAAGGAGTCCACAGGATCAATCTCACCTGGAGGACCACCTGTGCAATGGTGAGTCTCCTTGGCATGTGCTCGCGCAGAAGGAGTCCAGGGGACTCAATCATAACTGAGCCCAGGGACTCAATCATATCTGGCGGACCGCCTGTGCAATGGTGAATCTCCTTGGAATGAGCACGAACAGAAAGAGCCAAGGGGAATCAATCATATCTGGCGGACCGCCTGTGCAATGGTGAATCTCCTTGGAATGAGCACGAACAGAAAGAGCCAAGGGGAATCAATCATATCTGGAGGACCGCCTGTGCAATGGTGAATCTCCTTGGAATGAGCACGAACAGAAAGAGCCAAGGGGAATCAATCATATCTGGAGGACCGCCTGTGCAATGGTGAATCTCCTTGGAATGAGCACGAACAGAAAGAGCCAAGGGGAATCAATCATATCTGGAGGACCGCCTGTGCAATGGTGAATCTCCTTGGAATGAGCACGAACAGAAAGAGCCAAGGGGAATCAATCATATCTGGAGGACCGCCTGTGCAATGGTGAATCTCCTTGGAATGAGCACAAACAGAAAGAGCCAAGGGGACTCAATCATATCTGGCGGACCGCCTGTGCAATGGTGAATCTCCTTGGAATGAGCACGAACACAAGAAGCCCAGGGGACTTAATCATATCTGGGACCACTTGTGCAATGGTGAATGTCCATTTGCCATCCATGGAGAACAGGGCCCAAAGTTCACGAGAGTGGCACCCCATGTATGTTAGAAGCCTTGCAGAGGCCCTGGTCTGGAGAAGGCCAAGATCTGGGGTGCGTCTCTCCACAAGCAATTCAAGACCCCCAACATTAGGGAACCTCTAGGAGGAAGCCTTGGTGAAAAGCAACTGGGGGGGTTAATTTCCATGTTAACTTGCTTTGGACTGGGAGAAAACAGAAGAAAGCTAAAATAACACAGTCTTTTGTTTAAACAATCAGACCTCTCCTGTCTAAACTGGTAGTGTTGGCATGTGTGAGAATGTCTCAGGAGAAAGACCACAGACTATGGATGAAAACTCAGAAGCATATACTTGTTTATGTTAGCAAACCTTTTACAGGCCCACAGACCGCCCCTATAAAAGCATTTCTTTCTTTATTGTAGAAGGTGATGGACCCTATAGGGTACCTTCACTTTTCCAGGGGGTCAGGGTGGGCTTGCCTGGCCATAAACGACCATCCACATCTGCACACTGTAACTGCAGTCAGCCAATCAGAGGCTATGGGGCTACAAGCCAGAGTTAGTGTTGACAAACCTGAAATGAACAACAGGAAAAAGGCTCCCTGGTCTAATCAGATGTAATTTTTTTTTTTAAGTCCATGAACTTTCTTCGAACCAGAGATTGGGGACATTTAGCAGTCCTGATGTTGCTAACTTTTAATCCTTTAAAACCCACTTGACACATTTTTGTAATGCTAAGTTCTCAAAAGTCAGTGAACCGATTTACACCAATCCAAGCAAATGCACGTTGTCGAGTTAAGCTCCACCTTCATGCTACATTTGGTGTGATTCCATTCAGACATTTTTTTCTCTAGAGGTGATCAAAGAATCTTATGAAAGTTCAATTCATAAAAGGCAATTTGTTTAACCCTCTTTGCCTCCACCCCCCCCCCCCGTTTCTCTGTCTGTTTTTACTCACATTTTCCAGTCCCACTCCAAATCCAAGAGACTTGTACCCTCCAATTATGCCTTGGAACACTTTGTAGTAGCTACTCCCTTCTAAACAGACACACACGTGCCCAGGCACACACACATGCACACACACGCACAAGCACATACACAGACACACACGCAAGCACACACATAGACAGACTCGCACACACACTCTTGATGTAGCAATATCTTTAAATCAGTTGTGCGTGTGGTATTTGTGGATCCGTAGTGATACTTTCGGAAAGTCCATATGAAACCCTTTACCTTATTATTGAACATTAATAAATGTTATTTAATGCCCTGATTGTTTGTTGGTAATCCTCATTAATCCTAACACTCTTCCTCATCAAGGTCATTATGATGGAGGGGAACCCACCCTACTAGAATGAACATCTCCATTATAAAACATTGAATTCAAGCCCCACGTAAAATGGGTGCCATAAAAGGGGCTGGTGTCCCAGCATTCTCCTGAACCAGCCAAGCCTCGACCAAAGGCCAAATGTATCATGTTGAGTGGGACTGTGAGTATTTACGGTAAGTAATGCTGACATTACCTTTGCATCTCTTTCGCTCATCCCAGATATTCCAGTTGCTGTATACTAAACCAAGAGTGCATGGCTTAAGATGCACACCAGAATGACCACAAGCCATTGATGTTGCAAAACCTCATAATCTTTGAACTAATCAACACCAAAACATTGCCTTCACTCAACCCCTGAGCCTGGAATGATGGACAACGTCTCATTATGATGCTAGTGAAGCTCTTGGAACCTCTGCTCATGAAGCCGGCCTCTTTCTTGTAGATCGACCGTGTATCGCAGAAGGTAAGTACTGTTCGAGAACTAGTATGCCAAGACAGTGGCAAAGCACAGGCCCCGTAAGAGATGATAGCTAATCAGGTCCCCGCAGGGAGATGATGCAAGATTGAGCAGGAGCGCAGTCTGGATGTGGAGATTCACCATGTCCAGTTGATTAGAGATAAAAAGGTCACTGCGGCCCTCTCAGGTTCTACAGTTCTCTGGCTGAGGCGACTGTGGTCGAGAAAGCCATCTTGGGCGTCAAAAACCTGAGCTCACATTCTTCAAGTGGTTTGAAGAGTCTGAGGAACCCTGAGTCCCAGTGGAAGAGCTTGAGGAGGGGCGATAGGTCTAACCTTCTCCAGACCATAAACCTCCACAGGTTCACCTTCTCCATCTAATCTTCAGGGCCTTCTGAAACCACACTTAATACTTAATACCATTTCCATAGGAACTGTCGAACAGCTTGTAAATCACACGTAAGGGGACCAATATCTCTACGCTTGCACCATTTGGGAGCAGAGCCTAGTGTCCCCAGAAGCATTTTATCGTGGATTGCATTTGTCAGATATGTGAGCAGCCCTTGCGCTTGAGTCCTACACTCTCAGTTTCCAGACTAGTGAGGCCAACTTCCTGGGTGATGGACTTCTGAAGGCTGGTGCTGAAGAGGAGATGAAAAGGTGGGAGCTTTCATGCTGGCTTGATCACTAGTGTCTACAGAAGCAGAAACCAAGACACGCAGAGTCGAAAGGGAGCCACCAGAGTGATCATTGCACGCCCCCCTGGATTCTGGCTTACAGCCTGGGGAGGGCAGAAAAGGGTGTGAGTGCACAGAACAGCTCCTGGGGTCAATGCATCAAACAAGCACCCCAGGGGCACTCATTCGGAAGGAGACAAGATCCCGGAAGAGGATTGGGAAATGTTGGGCAATGATAAATTTTCAGAGAATTCTGGAAGACCCTGCTGGGTTGGTTCACCTTGACATGGTCCATGTCCCAGATGTGCAGACAGAGAGTAACTTCCACCCAGAATTCACACTGTAACGCCCGAAGTTCTAGTGAAGAAACAGGTTGGTTGAAGAGTGTAAACGTCACCACATTGTCTGATCATACCAAAATGTTTTATTTTCCTTGAAGCCTTGCTCCAAATTATCTCTGGGCCTTGAACACTTTTGGCAACACTGTCCAGTTTGAGGAACTGCACCCATCCAGAAAAGAGTAAGGGCCTTGTTATGTGTATCATGATGGAGCCAGTAATGCTGGAAACCAGTCCCCCTGAGAATGACCAGAACAGGAACACCAGGGATGCAGTGTTTTACTGGGAAAAACACTGATGCAGAAACATCGTTTCTGGCATGTTTGCCTTAAAAACGTGTAAGTAGAAGCAATTCTAGGCCTCCTCCCTGGAGTTACCAATGTCCACGCAGTCCTTATTTCCAAGGCGTTTGGGACAGCAGAATCGCCAGGCCATTTCTGACCCACTAATAATGGGTCTCTAAACGCTTACTCTGGTCTGTCTTCCGCTTGTACTACCAGGCTAGGGCACTGGTGTGGCTAGTGGCCACTTCCAAGGGGTTGGAACCAACTACATTGGAAATTGTCCAGCGGGCGGTGTAGACGCTATGCACATACTGCCCCGCGGAACCGTTCACAACTTGCGTCTCTGGCTCCACTTGGATACAGTGAAGCCATGTTAACTGCACATGCATGTTAGAGGAACCTTAATCAGCCCCCACTCCGCCACCCTTTGACGGCAGCACACAATGCATGGCAGTGGCGGCACATAATGGAGGGCGGCAGGGCTGCTGCGCCTCCTTGGATGCAGACTGCTGGATTACAGTCTGAAGATATGTCCCGCCCTGTGATGGCTCTGCTTGAGCCTCAGCCTTCTGCAAGGCAGGGTGCAGTGCTTAATTTGAAGCAGTGGTTGCCGGTGCTCTGCACCGGCACTTAATTGTCAACACCGGCACTTAAGACAGATGAGCAGAACAAGAGTTGTTTATTAATTCATTATTCATTAAAATGACGATCACATGCCACCCAGGCCATACTTATCGCTTTAGCGTTCACGGAATGGCCTGAAGTGTCCAGCTTGGAGGAGTGTAATGGTTCGTAGTTGTGTTGGTGCTGTCATTGGCAGCGCTGGCGGGGGCAGTGTGTGGTGCAAGCATCAGTGGCTGCCTGACGAGGGCCTTGGCACGAACATTTTTACAAATTAAGCACTGACGGTGCGTGGCCCAGCTGAAGAACCTGCAGTGTCAAAGCCCAATGTATGCAGTGAGAGGGGGAAGGCGTCATAGGGAAACTGTACTCAGCATGTTTACTTTACATACGAGGCAGTATGGAAACGTGAATAGCATTGGTGCATGACATAAGGAACAGCAGCGAGGCTGATTTGCATTCTGACAAGCGATGAAATGGGAACAATGGTTCCGTGTTAAATTGTGAGCGGTGTGGAAACCGGCACAGGAGAGGTAATTGAGCAATGTTGAACTGGTGTAACAAAGGGGCTTTATCTACTGAGGAATGTGGAAGCAGGCACAGCACGAGCACTGCTCAAAAGGAGCAGTGAGGAAATAGACCACGCACTGTGGCGTAAAATACTGAGGAATGTGGAAACAGGCAACGCACGAGCGCTGTACAAAAGGAGCAGTGAGGAAATAGACCACGCACTGTGGCGTAAAATACTGAGGAATGTGGAAACAGGCAACGCACGAGCGCTGTACAAAAGGAGCAGTGAGGAAATAGACCACGCACTGTGGCGTAAAATACTGAGGAATGTGGAAACAGGCAACGCACGAGCGCTGTACAAAAGGAGCAGTGTGGAAATAGACCACGCACTGTGGCGTAAAATACTGAGGAATGTTGGAAACAGGCAACGCACGAGCGCTGTACAGTAGGAGAGTGTGGAAATAGACCACGCACTGTGGCGTAAAATACTGAGGAATGTGGAAACAGGCAACGCACGAGCGCTGTACAAAAGGAGCAGTGTGGAAATAGACCTCGCACTGTGGCGTAAAATACTGAGGATGTAGAAATAGGCACAGCACGAGCGCTGTACAAAAGGAGCAGTGTGGAAATAGACCTCGCACTGTGGCGTAAAATACTGAGGAATGTGGAAGCAGGCACAGCACAAGCGCTGTACAAAAGGAGCAGTGTGGAAATAGACCTCGCACTGTGGCGTAAAATACTGAGGAATGTGGAAACAGGCAACGCACGAGCGCTGTACAAAAGGAGCAGTGAGGAAATAGACCACGCACTGTGGCGTAAAATACTGAGGAATGTGGAAACAGGCAACGCACGAGCGCTGTACAGTAGGAGAGTGTGGAAATAGACCACGCACTGTGGCGTAAAATACTGAGGAATGTGGAAACAGGCAACGCACGAGCGCTGTACAAAAGGAGCAGTGTGGAAATAGACCTCGCACTGTGGCGTAAAATACTGAGGATGTAGAAATAGGCATCGCACGAGCACTGTACAAAAGGAGCAGTGTGGAAATAGACCTCGCACTGTGGCGTAAAATACTGAGGATGTAGAAATAGGCACAGCACGAGCGCTGTACAAAAGGAGCAGTGTGGAAATAGACCTCGCACTGTGGCGTAAAATACTGAGGAATGTGGAAACAGGCAACGCACGAGCGCTGTACAAAAGGAGCAGTGTGGAAATAGACCTCGCACTGTGGCGTAAAATACTGAGGAATGTGGAAACAGGCAACGCACGAGCGCTGTACAGTAGGAGAGTGTGGAAATAGACCACGCACTGTGGCGTAAAATACTGAGGAATGTGGAAACAGGCAACGCACGAGCGCTGTACAGTAGGAGAGTGTGGAAATAGACCACGCACTGTGGCGTAAAATACTGAGGAATGTGGAAACAGGCAACGCACGAGCGCTGTACAAAAGGAGCAGTGTGGAAATAGACCTCGCACTGTGGCGTAAAATACTGAGGATGTAGAAATAGGCATCGCACGAGCACTGTACAAAAGGAGCAGTGTGGAAATAGACCTCGCACTGTGGCGTAAAATACTGAGGATGTAGAAATAGGCACAGCACGAGCGCTGTACAAAAGGAGCAGTGTGGAAATAGACCTCGCACTGTGGCGTAAAATACTGAGGAATGTGGAAACAGGCAACGCACGAGCGCTGTACAAAAGGAGCAGTGTGGAAATAGACCTCGCACTGTGGCGTAAAATACTGAGGAATGTGGAAGCAGGCACAGCACAAGCGCTGTACAAAAGGAGCAGTGTGGAAATAGACCTCACACTGTGGCGTAAAATACTGAGGAATGTGGAAACAGGCAACGCACGAGCGCTGTACAAAAGGAGCAGTGTGGAAATAGACCTCGCACTGTGGCGTAAAATACTGAGGATGTAGAAATAGGCACAGCACGAGCGCTGTACAAAAGGAGCAGTGAGGAAATAGACCACGCACTGTGGCGTAAAATACTGAGGAATGTGGAAACAGGCAACGCACGAGCGCTGTACAGTAGGAGAGTGTGGAAATAGACCACGCACTGTGGCGTAAAATACTGAGGAATGTGGAAACAGGCAACGTACGAGCGCTGTACAGTAGGAAAGTGTGGAAATAGACCACGCACTGTGGCGTAAAATACTGAGGATGTAGAAATAGGCACAGCACGAGCGCTGTACAAAAGGAGCAGTGTGGAAATAGACCTCGCACTGTGGCGTAAAATACTGAGGATGTAGAAATAGGCACAGCACGAGCGCTGTACAAAAGGAGCAGTGTGGAAATAGACCTCGCACTGTGGCGTAAAATACTGAGGAATGTGGAAACAGGCAACGCACGAGCGCTGTACAAAAGGAGCAGTGTGGAAATAGACCTCGCACTGTGGCGTAAAATACTGAGGATGTAGAAATAGGCACAGCACGAGCGCTGTACAAAAGGAGCAGTGTGGAAATAGACCACGCACTGTGGCGTAAAATACTGAGGAATGTGGAAACAGGCAACGCACGAGCGCTGTACAGTAGGAGAGTGTGGAAATAGACCACGCACTGTGGCGTAAAATACTGAGGAATGTGGAAACAGGCAACGCACGAGCACTGTACAAAAGGAGCAGTGTGGAAATAGACCACGCACTGTGGCGTAAAATACTGAGGATGTAGAAATAGGCACAGCACGAGCGCTGTACAAAAGGAGCAGTGTGGAAATAGACCACGCACTGTGGCGTAAAATACTGAGGAATGTGGAAACAGGCAACGCACGAGCGCTGTACAGTAGGAGAGTGTGGAAATAGACCACGCACTGTGGCGTAAAATACTGAGGAATGTGGAAACAGGCAACGCACGAGCGCTGTACAAAAGGAGCAGTGTGGAAATAGACCACGCACTGTGGCGTAAAATACTGAGGAATGTGGAAACAGGCAACGCACGAGCGCTGTACAAAAGGAGCAGTGTGGAAATAGACCACACACTGTGGCGTAAAATACTGAGGATGTAGAAACAGGCAACGCACGAGCGCTGTACAAAAGGAGCAGTGTGGAAATAGACCACACACTGTGGCGTAAAATACTGAGGATGTAGAAATAGGCACAGCACGAGCGCTGTACAAAAGGAGCAGTGTGGAAATAGACCACGCACTGTGGCGTAAAATACTGAGGAATGTGGAAACAGGCAACGCACGAGCGCTGTACAGTAGGAGAGTGTGGAAATAGACCACGCACTGTGGCGTAAAATACTGAGGAATGTGGAAACAGGCAACGCACGAGCGCTGTACAAAAGGAGCAGTGTGGAAATAGACCTCGCACTGTGGCGTAAAATACTGAGGAATGTGGAAACAGGCAACGCACGAGCGCTGTACAAAAGGAGCAGTGTGGAAATAGACCTCGCACTGTGGCGTAAAATACTGAGGAATGTGGAAACAGGCAACGCACGAGCGCTGTACAAAAGGAGCAGTGTGGAAATAGACCACGCACTGTGGCGTAAAATACTGAGGAATGTTGGAAACAGGCAACGCACGAGCGCTGTACAGTAGGAGAGTGTGGAAATAGACCACGCACTGTGGCGTAAAATATTGAGGATTGTGTAAACAGGCAACGCACGAGCGCTGTACAGTAGGAGAGTGTGGAAATAGACCACGCACTGTGGCGTAAAATACTGAGGAATGTGGAAACAGGCAACGCACGAGCGCTGTACAAAAGGAGCAGTGTGGAAATAGACCTCGCACTGTGGCGTAAAATACTGAGGAATGTGGAAACAGGCAACGCACGAGCGCTGTACAAAAGGAGCAGTGTGGAAATAGACCACGCACTGTGGCGTAAAATACTGAGGAATGTGGAAACAGGCAACGCACGAGCGCTGTACAAAAGGAGCAGTGTGGAAATAGACCACGCACTGTGGCGTAAAATACTGAGGAATGTGGAAACAGGCAACGCACGAGCGCTGTACAGTAGGAGAGTGTGGAAATAGACCACGCACTGTGGCGTAAAATACTGAGGAATGTGGAAACAGGCAACGCACGAGCGCTGTACAAAAGGAGCAGTGTGGAAATAGACCGCGCACTGTGGCGTAAAATACTGAGGAATGTGGAAACAGGCACAGCACGGGTGATTTACAAAAGGAGCAGTGTGGAAATAGACCACGCACTGTGGCGTAAAATACTGAGGAATGTGGAAACAGGCAACGCACGAGCGCTGTACAAAAGGAGCAGTGTGGAAATAGACCACGCACTGTGGCGTAAAATACTGAGGAATGTGGAAACAGGCAACGCACGAGCGCTGTACAAAAGGAGCAGTGTGGAAATAGACCTCGCACTGTGGCGTAAAATACTGAGGAATGTGGAAACAGGCAACGCACGAGCGCTGTACAAAAGGAGCAGTGTGGAAATAGACCACGCACTGTGGCGTAAAATACTGAGGAATGTGGAAACAGGCAACGCACGAGCGCTGTACAAAAGGAGCAGTGTGGAAATAGACCTCGCACTGTGGCGTAAAATACTGAGGAATGTGGAAACAGGCAACGCACGAGCGCTGTACAAAAGGAGCAGTGTGGAAATAGACCTCGCACTGTGGCGTAAAATACTGAGGAATGTGGAAACAGGCAACACACGAGCGTTGTACAAAAGGAGCAGTGTGGAAATAGACCTCGCACTGTGGCGTAAAATATTGAGGATTGTGTAAACAGGAAACGCACGAGCGCTGTACATTAGGAGAGTGTGGAAATAGACCACGCACTGTGGCGTAAAATACTGAGGAATGTGGAAACAGGCAACGCACGAGCGCTGTACAAAAGGAGCAGTGTGGAAATAGACCTCGCACTGTGGCGTAAAATACTGAGGAATGTGGAAACAGGCAACGCACGAGCGCTGTACAAAAGGAGCAGTGTGGAAATAGACCACGCACTGTGGCGTAAAATACTGAGGAATGTGGAAACAGGCAACGCACGAGCGCTGTACAAAAGGAGCAGTGTGGAAATAGACCACGCACTGTGGCGTAAAATACTGAGGATGTAGAAATAGGCACAGCACGGGTGATTTACAAAAGGAGCAGTGTGGAAATAGACCACGCACTGTGGCGTAAAATACTGAGGAATGTGGAAACAGGCAAGGCACGAGCGCTGTACAGTAGGAGAGTGTGGAAATAGACCACGCACTGTGGCGTAAAATACTGAGGAATGTGGAAACAGGCATCGCACGAGCACTGTACAAAAGGAGCAGTGTGGAAATAGACCACGCACTGTGGCGTAAAATACTGAGGAATGTGGAAACAGGCATCGCACGAGCACTGTACAAAAGGAGCAGTGTGGAAATAGACCACGCACTGTGGCGTAAAATACTGAGGATGTAGAAATAGGCACAGCACGGGTGATTTACAAAAGGAGCAGTGTGGAAATAGACCTCGCACTGTGGCGTAACATACTGAGGAATGTGGAAACAGGCAACGCACGAGCACTATGTATATGTTGAGGATGTAGAAATAGGCACAGCACGGGTGATTTACAAAAGGAGCAGTGTGGAAATAGACCTCGCACTGTGGCGTAAAATATTGAGGATTGAGTAAACAGGCAACGCACGAGCGCTGTACAGTAGGAGAGTGTGAAAATAGACCACGCACTGTGGCGTAAAATACTGAGGATTGTGGAAACAGGCAACGCACGAGCACTGTACAGTAGGAGAGTGTGGAAATAGACCACACACTGTGGCGTAAAATACTGAGGATGTAGAAATAGGCACAGCACGAGTGATTTACAAAAGGAGCAGTGTGGAAATAGACCTCGCACTGTGGCGTAAAACACTGAGGAATGTGGAAACAGGCAACGCACGAGCGCTGTACAGTAGGAGAGTGTGGAAATAGACCACGCACTGTGGCGTAAAATACTGAGGATGTAGAAATAGGCACAGCACGAGTGATTTACAAAAGGAGCAGTGTGGAAATAGACCTCGCACTGTGGCGTAAAACACTGAGGAATGTGGAAACAGGCAACGCACGAGCGCTGTACAGTAGGAGAGTGTGGAAATAGACCACGCACTGTGGCGTAAAATACTGAGGATGTAGAAATAGGCACAGCACGAGTGATTTACAAAAAGAGCAGTGTAGAAATAGACCTCGCACTGTGGCGTAAAACACTGAGGAATGTGGAAACAGGCAACGCACGAGCGCTGTACAGTAGGAGAGTGTGGAAATAGACCACGCACTGTGGCGTAAAATACTGAGGAATGTGGAAAAAGGCAACGCACGAGCACTTTATATGTTGAGGATGTAGAAATAGGCACAGCACGGGTGATTTACAAAAGGAGCAGTGTGGAAATAGACCTCGCACTGTAGCGTAAAATACTGAGGGATGTGGAAACAGGCAACGCACGAGCGCTGTACAGACCTCGCACTGTGGTGTAAAATACTGAGGGATGTGGAAACAGGCAACGCACGAGCGCTGTACAGACCTCGCACTGTGGAGTAAAATACTGAGGGATGTGGAAACAGGCAACGCACGAGCGCTGTACAGACCTCGCACTGTGGCGTAAAATACTGAGGAATGTGGAAACAGGCAACGCACGAGCACTTTATATGTTGAGGATGTAGAAATAGGCACAGCACGAGTGATTTACAAAAGGAGCACTGTGGAAATAGACCTCGCACTGTGGCGTAAAATACTGAGGGATGTGGAAACAGGCAACGCACGAGCGCTGTACAGACCTCGCACTGTGGCGTAAAATACTGAGGGATGTGGAAACAGGCAACGCACGAGCGCTGTACAGACCTCGCACTGTGGCGTAAAATACTGAGGGATGTGGAAACAGGCAACGCACGAGCGCTGTACAGACCTCGCACTGTAGCGTAAAATACTGAGGAATGTGGAAACAGGCACAGCACGGGTGATTTACAAAAGGAGCAGTGTGGAAATAGACCTCGCACTGTAGTGTAAAATACTGAGGAATGTGGAAACAGGCAACGCACGAGCACTTTATATCCTGAGGATGTACTAGTGATTTACTTGCGGCGCGATGTGCAAATGGACGTTGCTCTCGTGCTTCACATACTGAGCAATGTGGGAATGGGCGTAGTACAGCTATTGTACATACTGAACAACGCAGAAACAGGCAGAACACTAATGCTTTACATAAGGAGCACTATAGCCTGGAGCTTTACATCCAGCACAACAGGGAAACTGATTTTCTCTGGTTATGTACAGGAAACTGGCATAGCAAAGATACTTTATATGTTGAACAATGTTGAAACAGGCACCACAGTGGAGTACACGCAGGGCCCGATTCACAGAATGAACTTAAGACTCAATCCTAAACTTACTACTTTTGGCATTCACAAAAGTTAGGATTTTGTCTTAAGTTTGTCTTAAGACAGACTTAAGACAGACATAAGAGCGACTTACGACAGACTTTAGACAAACTTAAGACAAACTTAAGACAGACTTCAGACAAAAACCTAACTTAAGCCGGTCTTAAGTCTGTCTTAAGTCTGTGTTAAGTTTGTCTTAAGACAAACTTAAGACAAAATCCGAACTTCAGTGAATACCAAAAGTAGTACGTTCATTCCGTGAATACTAAAAGTAGTGAGTGCATTCTGTGGATGCCAAAAGTAGTAAGTGCATTTTGTGAATACCAAAATAGTAGTAAGTTTAGGATTGAGTCTTAAGTTCATTCTGTGAATAGGGCCCACAGATTTGACAATGGTGCTATATATACTCACCATTGTGTGAAATGCGGGGGCATATTAGGAAGGGCAATATCGCCGCTTTAGCTTGACTTTTTCCCGCTAAAGCAATGATATTTTTATTGCCCTATCAGTAAGCTGTCGCTAACAGCAGTTAGCGACAGCTTTTAGGCAATAGCGACCTGTTTGGGGCCCGCTTTGCATGTCAGCGATATTTATCGCTAATGAAATGTGAAGTGGGCATTTCCAACCTGTTAGTGACTGAAAGCAGTTGCTAACATAGCCATCGCCAATTAGCAACGCAGGTTTAGCGATAAAAAAAAGTCACGCTAAGCGCGATTATCGCTAGAATCTAAGCCCTGCTAATAGGATGACTTACCTGTGTATTCCATGGGAGGTGGATTGTCAGATTAAGCCCACATTGGCGTTAATGTGTGACTATTGCTGGATTTCCAGCGATATTTATGCATTTCGCTGCTAACGTTGGCTATTTTAGCACAATGGAGAAAAACGGTGCTAATAGCATGTTTTCTCCGCTAACATATCTGGCGATAGGCAGCGATGAATTAAAACGCGCTAAGCGATAAATATCGCAAATCCTTACTAATATGCCCCTGGTCGTTTTGTAATGTGTGCCCTACATATTGACTCAGTGTGAACACTGGTTTCATGAGAATAGGTAACCTGAAGCGTAGCCCAGCTCTAAACCTGAACTGTGTACACTCCCCTAGAACTGAACAGCAGCAGCCACAATAAGCAGACCTAGAGCAAAATTCACGAAAGTTTTGTGTTGTTGATGCGTCACTTTTCCGGCGCAGCCCGATAAAAAATCTATTCTGGGATTTACAAAGCCATGCAAAGCCTGATTAGAGCGGCTTTGCAAAAAAATTAAAAAAAAGTACCAAGCCCGCCAAAACCTCAGGGCATTACGTGCAAAGAAACCGTTAGGTGCTAGTTGCGCTTTACAAGAACCTTTACATAACATAACCTTTACATAACATACGTGGGTGGAGCATTGGCGACCCTGCACATCCACCAAGGCATTTTGATGGACACCCATATTTACAAAGACTTTTAAACATGGGGAATAACTTGCTGCCATGCGACCATCCAAAAATGGATAGTTGTTACCCTTGCGTTGAACTTTAGAACTAGCACAGGTCTGCTCTCCCCCAAGACCTTTTGTACCAGAAAGAGGATAGAATGCACTCCCCAACCTCACTCTTACTGGACTACAGGGATGATTGCCTTATTCGATAATGATGCAGAAATCTCTGCCCACAAAGCCTCTCTCATCAGTAGATTTCTGGGGATGGGAGTGGGGATGCATCTTGACCTGAGAGGCACTGAATCTAAGTCTATATTATAACTGTTGTTGATCAGATTCAAAACCCAGAGATCTGGTACTGAACCGAGCCATGAGTCGTGAAAGTCCATGATTCTCCCTCCGATCTGATCTGATATTGAAGGAAGAAGACGATAGTCAGGAGTGGTGCTTGGAGGACCCCGCCTAGCCTCATTCTGGACTTTGAGTGACGTTTTCTGCAGAATCTTTCTTCTCCTTGAAGAATCGGATTTAAATTATTTCTTAGTAGACTCCTGAAAATCTTCATTCCATGACTTAAAAACTTTCGCAAAAAAAACCCTGAGGATCCTGTGAGCTTTTGTATCGTTAAAGGACTTATCTCATCAAGTTGATCCCCAAAGACTTTCTTTCCCTCAAAGGGGATCTTTAAAAAGAGGTCTTCTCCAAAAAGCGGCTGTCCAGTCATGAAGCCATACGTTTCTTGTGGCTCGTATTGATGACTCTGAAGCAACTGCAGCAGCCTTAATTATATTGAATGACACATCTGAAAGATATTTGTCTTGGTGTTCCATCCTAACCAGCATCTCAGAAACATCTGTACCTTCTTGGGTGGCCTCAGCCAAAGATTCAACATCTTTAAATAAAGACGCTGAGTCGGTAGCGGCTCCTAGCGGTAGATTCGATTCTACAAAACATTTTTTCAATCCATTGCCTACTTCACAATTCACCTGATCACTAGGAGAACAGTTATCAGGATTCAGTGAGGATCTGCTGATTAATGATGCCGAGATGGAACCCACCTTAGTGAATTGTAGAAGGACCTTTTCCCCCTCCTCTGAGGTAGGATATCTGCAGGAACGTAACTTGAGCTTGGTCTGTTTCCATCCAATTTACGTAGATCGGATCCTTGATGTTTGAGTCAATAGGGAGAGAAAATGCTGCAAGGTTTGAAAATGAAGGTGACAACCCCTTCATTCAGCGTTTTCCTCCACCGATGGAGGATCAAACCCCAAGTTTTCTCTAATGTGAAGTAGAACTTCAGAAAGATCTTCTCTAGCGAAGTCCTTTCCTTCAGAAGTACTAAATTTCTCTGGAGAAAAATCACAAGATGAGACGGTGACCACAGATTTCACCTTATACTTTCCAGACTCTTCTCCTTCCTTTGTTTGGACACCAGAGCCTTAGCCACACCTTCATCAATCATGGCCTGCATCTGCACCGCGACACCCCGCCTGGACTAGAAGGAGAACGGGATCCTGTGCCCCATCGCATTGTCCCCTTTCATCACTAGCGTCAGGAGGAGAATGAGCCCTTCTTTCCTCGCTCCTATTACTGTCTATGTTTAGCACAGTAATGGCGATGAGTAGGAAACATCTACTTCTTATGAAGCCCTTTTCCTGCTCATAGAAACAAATCCACTCCCTTGAAACATTGACTTAACAAATAAATATCCAGGTTTCATGGAGGATGAAAAAGGGACCAATGAATGATTCCTCCGCCATCATTATGGATTGATAAATCCGCCACCCTAGGTCTTAGCTTGCACTTCCTGATCCTGACCAGAGTGTCTGGAGATGAGTTCATCTCTTGCTCCATCGGCCAATCCTGCTTCCTGGAAATGCGCAGCCCTCCCACCCGGAAGTGAAGCACCGAGCTTCCACATCCTTCTACAGCTCTCAGCATCCCAAGCAGAGCTCCTCAGCTCCCATCAGTGAATCCACCAGTAAACCTGCTATGATCTGTACCATCCATAACCTTGTCTCCTTCCTTTTTTTTTTTTTTTGAAAACCTTTATTTAACATTTTCAATCAAATACAAACAAGGGCCTACAACCCCCAGGGCTGGCCGCTAATCATAGGATCTTAATTTACAATGTGCATCGGTTGCAAAGGTAATTCAAGTTAGACACAGGATAAGAGGTTTTCATTTTAAAATAATAAGTAGAGAGAGTCAGGTATGGCACAGCATCTCGGATCACAAAGTGGGGGCGAGCAAAAGAAAAAACAACATATCCAAGAGAAACTCGCCATCAGCTAAGTCAACGGAGGTAAGACGTAAGTCATCAGGATGAACTAGTGCATTGTGATCGTCGACTCCATCAGTAATGTCCGCCCCAGAAAGCCAAAACCTCGAACAATCAAGGTATAAATATAGAGATCAGGATGTGTGAAACCGAACCCACTATATTAACCCGGGAGAAGAAAGAGAGGAAAACAAGGGGAAGAGAAGGAAGAAAGAGGCCATAGAACAAAAATAAAAACGAACACCCATCCCCACACACCCCCACCCTGCACCCCTGCTGATGACTACAGCCACCCCCCTCGCAGCGTGCCTGTCGCCCAGTAAGAGAACCCGAAATATAGAAGATGAGAAAGAAAGAAAAGACAAAGAACCCCACCCAGTGAGGGAAATCGGAGGGGGGCATGTTGTTCGGACTCCCGGTCTCCTTCTTCCGTCATGACCAACCTCGCCCCGGACTCCGTTAGATCAGATAAACAATCCCGGTAAACCTATACGACAATGAGAGACCCAGATAACAGTATCAACCCTGGCCCCGCCTATCAAATGCAGAAAAATCATTAATTAAAGAAAGTCTTTTCCACGAAGCACTGCAAGAGTCCAAAGAACAGGGGCAAACAGAGAAGAAAGGTGCGGCAGTTCTCAATATGGAAAGTCGGTGACAAAGATGCCCCTCCCCGCCTCCGAAGCCAAGCATTACCCCATCCGCCATCTTGAAAGCCCGACAGGGGAGGGGAGTCGACAAAATCCAAAACAACAAAGGATAAGGAATGGAAAGTTCCAGAATGGAGATATCTTGCAAGTGTCCCACAGGATACACATTCGGGGGTTCCAACGGCTCCACTGGGTAATCGGGCACAGTACAGTCGGATAGGTCAAATATAGTAGGAGCAAACCCTGCTTCCAGCGCCGGGTCAATACAAGTCTCCGAGGCATAAATTGAAATGCAAGCTGGTTGCCGGGGCGCGGGTGTCGAGTCAGGATCCGCTCTCAGGTCTATGAGTCCATCCGTCTCAGACAGCAAGCTGCAAGTCCGGGCTGCAATGGTTCCCTTGAGTGCCATAAGTGCCTCCAGCACCGTTCGCAGTGACTGGCCAGTTCGAGCCTGCTCTGCTACTTGTCTCCTTCCTTGGTTATTTTCCCAAAGAAATGGCACCACAAATAAGCACTGGCCCTATAAAACAGGAAAATGCTGTGAAATGACGCTGAGCCCGTCACGAAGCAAGTGCCAACGCGTAAAGACGAAGAAAGAGGACGTGTGGAGTGGAGGGGTATGCTTTATTTTTAATAAAGGAGGTGTGTCTGAGAGGTGCAGGGGCCTCAACATGTAAATGATCAAAGCAAGAAGAGCAAGTGTGTAATGCACAGTTACTGGGGTAAAAGGATAATACAATTATTAAAATGCTTTATATATGTAATGATCAGACTTTATCTACCTGTACCTATATAAAAATAAATACATTAAAAGAGGAAAAATAATATTGAGAAACAAGAAACTATTTACTGGTGTGTTCCTTCATAAGACACTACTATTAATAATAAAAAAAGGAATTCTTAGCATTAATATTCAAAAGTCCTGGTCAAATCACCATTGAGGGAAAGTCTGCACTCCCATCATTCTTTTTTTTTTTTTTTATTATTTTTATTGCAGATAAAGAAAAGACCAGCATGGTATGCAATTCTCAGCTGTCCCAGACCCGGTAGAGTCAATATGTATAAAAAAGCACATTGTCACACAGCCAATCAGCCCACACCCCGGAGGTTGGGCGGCGTTTGTAAGATGTATGCTGAAGGCAAACCAGTTTAGCCGGTAATGATAGTCCAGATCACATTGAATATCTGCTTTTTTTGTTGTTTTTTTTAGTTTGAAGTAGATTCCCATTGAACCCTCAACTCCCCCCCTCCCCCCTCAACTATTTAACTTCACTGCCACGTAACACACCTTGGGTTGTTGTCGAGAATCGTTATCCACTTACATAGACAGATCTATACACACCCATCCCCACTCCATCCCATCCCCCTCCCCCCCCGCAACCACAATCTCTAGCAATTCTATTTCACAAGGCGGTCCCATGTTCTCGAGGTACCTCGTGGTTGGGTGGCACAGTCAATACATGTCTTTGTGAAGTAGTGTGGCTCACTGGTTAGAGGCGGCAGACCCGAGAGCAGAGGACGGCCCGGGACCAGGGTTCGATTCCCGGCGCAGCAGGTTTCTGGACCAGGGTCAGCGGACTCGATAATTCTCTCGCCGCGGTGCCCACTCTGATCAGCGATCACACTCGGCAACTCTGGGCACTAGCTTGCCTCATCTTCACTAACGGCCCCACCAGACCGCCGGGGAGGCCTGGTCTCACCCTGGAGATACCCATTAAGGGACCATCTCTCAGGGAAGCCAGGAAGGGTTTCGCAGCGGTCGAAGCGCCTTGGGACCCTCTGGGTAAGTAGTGTGCTATATAAATGCCTATACATTTACATTACATTTACATCACATTTTATGTTTCAATCCTCTCTTTCCCTCCGACTCCCTCCCTCATTGCCCCCCCTCCAGACCATGATACTGCCTCCACTTGGCCCACACCCTTCGGAACTTTTTGGGACATCCTCTTGCTTTATAGGTCACCCTCTCCGCTGCCATGTAGAGGTCCAGCCCCTGTCGCCATTCCTCAATGCTCGGCGATTCTGCGCACTCCCATCATTCTTACAGTTACCTGTTGAACCCGTTAGAAATGAGGAGCAACCGAAGGAAAGTTTTGAGGCATATGAAGATGCTATCTTTACTGTAAGTGGAAATCGGCTACGTCCATGCATTAAGGGGCGTCAGAAGGGAGAAGAGCTCTGAAACACTGACCCCCACTTTTGCTGGTTGATTGATGGCAACGTTTTGGATGAATATAAGGCAGCAATAAAAATGTTAGGCAATAACTATCGAAAAATTTGGTGGTTGCAAGATACACATTTTTGAGAAGGGTTCAATTAGCTGGAGAAACTGTAGATAGTTATGGTGGAGCCGTGCACTATCTTACTCCGCACGCGTTATCTGCCACTTGTAACCGCAGAGGTTTCCACATGAGATGTAACTTAACCAACTGGTGGTCTGGGGGACCAGTAACAGCCAGAAACCAGAAAAACTGCTGTTGACAAGGAACCTAACTTATTGTGTGTTTAGTTTTCAGTAATTGCCCATCACATATCCAGGTACAGAGAGTTGATTATACAGAGATGGTACTTCTATTCAGAATTGCATTCATGTTTAGTTATCTGAATATCAAAACACTTCATATATCGTTTTGCCTTGTAGGGTTTCACTACAATCCATACACCTCGGGGACCATCCAAGGAATGAGATAGAAATGGTGGGGTCCGGCTGCCTCTTATTCCATTGCCTGGTCCCCGCCTGGACCACTGGTTCTCCTATCTCTGCATCTAGGGACAGGTGGATAAAACATCTAGGGCCAGATGTAGGTAGCCTAATACCGGTCGGTAACGGACGAAATTACCGAATTTCAGCCATTATTGACCGGTATTAGGCTTTTGAGATTTAGGTGGCCAATTTACGGATTCGGTTACCGAATCGGTATTTTAAGGAATCAGTAAATTACCGAATTCTTAACATACCGATATGGTAAATTACTGAATCCGTAATGTAGAGGGCACTCAAGTGAGTGCATTCCTCAGTTAAGGATTCGTTATTTACCATCAACTACAAGTTGGTGATAAATAACGAAAACCTTTAAAAAGGCAATTTTTTACTTTTCCAACAGTGCGATGTGGCAGACATACATGCCCTTAGGGCATGTATGTGTGCCACATGTGCACCCATGCACTATTCAGGGGTGCAACAGGGTGTCAATGTGACACCCTGCCACCCTTAAATGTGTTCCCCATTTTACGGAATCGTTAATTACCGATTTGGTAATTCCCATTTATTCCTATGGGCCTCCGGGCCCATAGGAATGAATGGGAATTACCGAATCAGTAAATACAGATTCGGTAAATACCGAATCGTACCGATTCGGTAATACTTACCAACTTTTTTTCTACATAGCATTTACCGATTCGAAAATACTGAATCGGTAAAATTCGGTATTTTAGAATCAGTAAATTTGGATTACCTACATCTGGCCCCTATTTCCTTGGATCCTGCACGCAAGGTTAGTGCACCCTGACACAGATGGAGAGATGAGCTGTCCTGTGGCATAAGAGACCTGTCTGACACGTGTGCACACCAGGTGCTACGTCTCTAGGCACTATATTTGAAACTGACATTAGTTGTCATGAAGAGTGGATCGGTGGCAATCTTTTCTTCCAGTGTGGCACACCGGTCCAGACAGGCGCAGTCTTTTCCCTGCCAAGGACACTCACCTGCAGCCTGTTATATTTCTACATTCCTATTCCTCCCAATGAAACCAAAAGATACACCAGGCAGCGCCTCGAGACGCTCACCGGCGAGTTGTCGCCTTTTATAAATGTCTGATTTATTTATCTATAGACCATAGTCCAAACTCTGATCTCCCTAAATCCACCCGGTGTCGCTGAACCATGCACACTCTGAACCCTGCACATTATGAACTGGGCAGGTTTCTCTGACATCATCATGGCGCTGCAAAGTGACTTATGCATTGCAGGGGCTTGGAAAGGAGCTATAATTTAGGTAGTTACTAAATTCATAGCATGTTCATTGTGTTATTGCCTCGAAGCGCTCCAGATAAGAACCAACCACTCACAACCAATTTAGAGGAAGAGGGGGTCTTGTCAACATTCCTATCGATGACCTACTTTTCACAGCAGGAGTCGGCAGCAAGCACTTAAGACAGTGAGCCGTGATCTGCAAGTGGGGAGCATCAACCGAGACGCGGTTAGTCAGGAGACGTAGGGGGATATTCACAAGGACTCAACTCCGATTTATCCCCATCTTAACGCATCAAAAGTGGAGATAGAGTTAACACCCCATTCAAGAGCTGCTGCAAACTGCAGACATCGCCTGTATTCCCACGATAACTGCCCCAAAATGTATCTTCATGGTGGACACCACCAACTAACACTAATGAGATGCAGAGTAGGCGTTCCCGTGCAAAAACACACGAAAAAACCACAACACCACTTTCACAACGAACTGCCAGATCTGCAAAGCAAACCAAAAACAGGCAATAAGCTGCAGTGGCACCAGGGAATCAACACCTGCCTTTTGCTGGTGATAAGCAGGACGACTACCCACAGCATGAAAGGGAGCCCAGCCAAGAGCCACACCGTAAGACCCACAGATGCCATGGAGACAATGATCATGCAACACGGATACCCATGAGCGCCACAACACCCACCGCAATCCCCCCAGGCCACCCTGGCACCCCCTTTAGACATTCACATACCTTGGACGACACAAGAGCCACAACAAACGCATGATGAGGCACATTGCCAAAATAAATACACACATGTGTGGCCAGAAGAACGAGAAACAGTCACACAACACTGAAGTAACAACCAAAAACTTTATTAAAACACAACACAAAACAGCAATGCGGAAGACCCCTGTCAGGTCCGCCAGGGACAATCTCGACGGCACAGCCTGGAAAAGAAAGCACAAAATCGGACATGTGTCATGCGCACATCAAAGGAGCGAGACACAAAGAAACAGAGAAGAAAAGTGAGCCAGAGAGAGAAAGAGAGGGAAGGAAAGGAAGGGAGAGAGAGTGAGGGAGAGAGAGAGAGAGGGAAGGGAGCGGGAGAGAGGGAAGGGAGAGAGAGAAGGAAATGAAGGGAGAGAGAGAGATACAGCCGCCCCTGCGCACACAGGCCCACTGCTCACCTGATGCCCCTGGTGTGTCCATCAGTAGGCACAATGCGAGCCCATGCAAGCTCCATGCCCCGGTCATGCCACCATGGCATGGTCCACATCATGCGGGCCCACCCGCGGCACAGCAGGTCCCACACATGACGCTGAGTCCTGAGTCATCAATGGCGGAGACCACATCAGTGCACACATCATCATCGGAGGCTGCACACCCACTCAGCAATTACGTGTGCCACTAACCCTGTGCAACCCCAGTCAGCACCACGTGATGGTAGGTCTGTGTTGGGCGCAAGGCCTCGGGTGCCACTAACCCTGTGCAACGCCAGTCAGCGCCACGTGGTGGTAGGCCCGTGTTGGCCGTAAGGCCTCGGCTGCCACTAACCCTGTGCAACGCCATTCAGCGCCACGTGATGGTAGGCCCATGTCGGCCACAAGGCCTCAGGTGCCACCAACCCTGTGCAACACCAGTCAGGGCCACGTGGTGGTAGGTCCGCCTAGGCCGCAAGGCTCTGGGTGCCACTAATCCAGTGCGCAACAACTCATGGGCCCATTTATGATTGAGCACTGTGGAGCGTCCATCATCCAGTCACCACCGGGAGAGGGAAATGTGACGTTGTCGGCCTCTTATATTTGCGGGGTACCATGGCCTGTGACACCTGTGCCGGATGGGTGTGGTGTATGTGCAGACCTGCCCTCAGGGAGTGACTGTAACATGCTGATAACTAGACCAGTGAGCTGCACACCAACAGTAAGTACGCCTGCGACAGGTAGCTATGTGGGCCCCCCTCGGAGCATAAGTGCAGTGGTGTTTACCTTGACGTACGCCCGACCAGCGCAGGGCTTGCAACAATGATATGGGGGCTCTGGGCGTGGTTCAGTCTATGTCCGGACAAGGAAGTGACTAATGCGGTGTCCCTGTTGTAGTGTCCACTGCACCCGGGACACAATAGGCAATGTCGCACACAGTGACTGGCATCCCACTACATGAGCATCATTAAGGGAAATCACTGTCCCTACTTCCATCTCAACATTCATGTAAGAATGATGAGAGACATGACACAGAAGTGCGTTACTGGATGTTTATTGCACATCCAGCAGAGTTTATCAGCTGGAGCGGTACAGGGCCATGCCAAGCACACCACACAATATGGGCCCGTGGAGGGCCAAGTAGAGTCCATCGCGGATGACAGGTACTGCGAGAGAGGAAGTCCACAGTCTGGTCACCGTGTCATTGGTCATCAAACAAGATATGGCAGTCCATGTCGCGGGACAAGGTGAGTGCCGCGGAGTGTATCGGGGGTCAGTGAGAGGTCATGAGGCCATGTGTGGCACCAAGCAGAAACAGCCCAGGTGGCGGAAATGAATGCTACTGCCTCCTTCTGACAACAATCCCATCCACGTCCTCGTGTGTGTGCTCTGCCCCACCTGTGGGTGTTGCAGTACCGGCTGTGGCACTGTGTGCCACTGACACATCAGTGGCCGGAGGAGGATTGTCGGCCGAACTGTGTGGCAGTGACACACCAGGGGGCAGAGATGTGGATGGTGTGGGGGCAGCAGCATTCATCAGCGCCACACTTTGTGGTAGCAATGCTATGATGAGGATCTGCAGGGCATGGTAGATCCCAGCTACATTGCGCTGATGTGCAGCGGTGGCTGCCATCCTTTCTGCCTCCATCCACACCATGTCCTCCTTGGCTCGTGTAGACCGTGGAGCGTGCAGTGGGTGTCTGTTAGGGACTGGAGCTGGTCCCTGATGGGAGCTAGACACCCAAGGATGGCTTCCAGTTTGGTAGCCATGAGGCCGAACCCCACCGCACCTGCTCAGCCGTCTCCCTCTGGCCCTCCAGCACATGGCATTGGAAGGCCATGGTTTGTTAATGGGGGTCTTGGGAGCATTCTGGGCTGTGGGTGCATCCTGCTGGGTGCTTTGGGTAGTGGGTGGGGCCTCCTCAATGCAGCTGTGCTGCCGTGATCCTGGAGGTGAGTTGCGGATGATGTGGAGGCCATGGTGGAGCATCTGCGGAAGATGATAGACTCGGGACAGACGGCGGCACTGATCCTGTTGGATCTCAGTGCCGCTTTCGACACTGTCTCCCATCCCATCCTTCTTCAACGGCTACAAGAGGCCGGTGTGGAGAATACCGCACTTGAATGGTTTTGTTCCTTTTTATCTGGACGCACCTTTAAAGTCTCCACCCCCCATTTGAATCTGCCCCACGCAATATTTCCCAAGGGGTCCCGCAAGGCTCGGCACTCAGCCCGACTCTTTTTAATTTATATGTGCAGCCGCTAGCCACTATTGTAAAAAACTGTGGTTTAACCATGGTGTCGTATGCCGACGACACCCAGCTAGCGGTTGCACTAAATGGGGACCCTGCGGTTGAAGCCCCGAAATTTCAGAAAGCCCTAAAGGAGGTGGCTAGTTGGATGACGAAGAACTGTCTCCAACTTAACGCATCAAAAACAGAGGTCCTAGTTCTGGGTAAACAGGCTCATCTTTGGGGAGACCACTGGTGGCCACCGGAGCTAGGCCAAGCCCCCACTCCCGTGACAGAGGCTAAGAACCTCGGGGTCTGGATCGATTCCAACCTGACTTTCATCCCCCATACCAAAAGAGTTGCTGGCACCTGTTTTGGGGTTCTGCACAGCCTTAGACCCATTTTTACATTTTTTGATGCTCCAACAAGACAACTCATTGTCCAAGCTACAGTACTCTCTAGGTTGGATTACGCCAGTTCGCTTCTTTTGGGCGTTAACCAAGCTGAATTAACACACCTTCAGCGTGTGCAAAATGCAGCCGCCAGAATGCTAGTAGGCCTGCCCAAATTCTGTTCCGTCAGACGCACCATCAACGATCTTCATTGGTTGCCTGTCGGACAGAGGATCAAGTTCAAAGCTTTGTGCCTGGCCTTTAAGATTCTAAAGGCCTCTTCACCTCCCATCCTTGCACAGGCAATTACCCACTACACCCCTGCTAGAGTACTACGTTCGACGGGTCAGTTTCTGGCCTGTGTTCCTCGCTTCAGGAAGGCCAGAGTGGGCGGTCGCTCCTTTGGCGTTCTGGCAGCGAGTCTCTGGAACACACTACTTGTTGACATCCGTGCTATACCTGACATACTGTCCTTCCGAAGAGCTATCAAAACTTTTCTGTTTCCATTACTCTAATCTTGGCTCTGTCCAATTTCCTCTTCTGGTTGTGTTATTTTGTCCAATATAGCGCCGGGACGCCACTTTGCTGCGGCAGCTGAGCACTCTATAAATTCTATAACATAACATAACATGATATCCATTATGTCTTGGAGGGCTTGGGTGTCGATGCTGGCGTTGTCCTCCTCGTCATCAGTGAAGTGGCTGGGACTGCTCTGCAGGGGATGTTGATGGTGCCCCTGCAATGTGAATGGGAGATGGTGTATAATGATGTATCCACATGTATGTAGCCACATGGTACATGTTGATATTCAGACAGCATGGCATTGTACATTGTGACAGTGTGTAGTTAGGGGGCATGACCCAGAGTCATTGTGGGTGTGCACTGCTGGATTGTGCATGTGTGCCATTGTGCCCATCTCCACCAGTCCCCCCAGTACCTGATGGTCACTCACCCTGTTGCGGTTGTGTTGTGTCCTGTCGAGCAGTGTCCGGTCCCCCGACTCCGGCCACAGTCTCCACACTGATGACTGTCGACACCAGCTCCTCCATGTCATCCAGCACGTGCTGTGGCACTGGGCTCCCATCTCCAGTCTGCATTGCTGCCTTCTGGTTGGCTGCGAGTTTCTCCTTGGTCTTTCGCTTGATGTCAATCCATCGCATTGACCTCCTGTGCTCTCCTGTGCTCTGCGATGGCATTCACCTTGTCCACGATGTTCCACCATATCCCATTTTTGGTTCCCAATGACACGTTGGGGGTGACGAACAGTTGTTGATGGTGTTCTATCACCTCCGAAATCAGGATCCTGTTTTCCTGCAGACTGAACTTTGTCTTCCTCTTCTTCTTGTCCTTGCCCTTCCCTGTCCCCAAGGTCCCAGGCTAGTCGTCCAGGGTGATTGTGGGGTTGCGCTCGTCCTCTGCGCCTGCTCCGCTACCTCCATGCTGCTTGGCTGTTGGTCAGTTTGTGTTTGCGTGGTTTTTCTACTTTCATAGTGAATTTTCCCACCAGCCATTTGTGTGTTGCAGGCCTGGTGGTGCTTATCGCTGATTTCCTCATCGAGTGTTGGCCCATCGCATGTTTTTTCGCATTGTGGTTTGTGTTTTTATCGATGTCGAGGTGGTTGTATCGCGGACATTGGCCGCGATTTCAGCAGAATATCGCTTTCGCCTTGTTATGAATTCCAGGTTAACACTGGGTTATTCCCCCCTCATTCTCTCAAACGTTCCTTTTCTCCCTCACTCGTCCTGCTCCCACTTTCAGTTTTTCCTTTCCTTTGTTCTCTCGTGTCCTCCCTTCCCCTCCACTTTCAAACACAACAGGCACTGTAAGTGAGTCACATTAAGGATAGTGCTACATTTGTGACGTGTTACTGTTTATGCTTCAATCGCTGGGCCACGTGGGTCTTCCCTGAAGCAATAAACACAAGTAAAGGTAAATACTGGGCCTGAGACGTTCATTATGTCTGTCTACATAATACACATGACCTTGGTTTGAAAAACAATATGTACTTGAACAGTTTTGTTATCCAAAGCGCCTCAATTATGGATTTCATAATCGTAATTAGTAATAATAATAATATCTTTATTTGGATATAAAATATCCTTAAAATAGCACATCGGAAATACCAGAAGCAATACACAATATTAAAAAAAAAAGGAAGCACGACATAAAAACAGTGATTAAATTAAAAACTTCCAAAATTACATTAGGGAACTTCAATAGCATATGAGCAGCAATGTCAACATGGCATTAAAACACAAGAGGTTTGCGGTACTGGCAGTTAGCAGTGTTGAGCTAGTGGATACAATCTAGTGTTCGACAGATAGCAGCAGGTTATGTTAAGGTGCAGTCGGATGAAAACAGTTTTAGTAACATAAAGTAAAGTGCAATTTAGTGCAGACTGTTTCTTAAAAGAAAAGGCATTGACAGGCCCTTCCGGTTACTGAGTGAAATTACGGTATGCATGACGTATAAAAATTGTAAGGCCTATATTTAAAGCTGTATTTTCGGGAGTTAGGGCTGCGATAATTGCCTGTCTGCAGGACCGGGTTCCCAGCCTATTCCACTCAGTTTTCAGTTTACATCTGCGCTGTGACATGAGAGCGGGGCAAAGACATACTACATGCTCCAAGGTTTCAGCCGTTTTGCCACACCCTCCGCGCAATAGGTCCTCTGACGTACGATGCCAAGAGGGTAAATCTTTTAGAAATTGCCAGTCACCCAGTCTGACAGCCATGAAGCTAAGTTTTAAGTACAAGGGGTAAGTGCAGGACAGATAGGAAGCAGGAGATATCCGCCCGAAAGAATTCAATAATCGTAATTAATATTTAATATTGTGATTGCTAGCAGAAAAAGGACTCGTAAACAGTGCCAAGACTGATCCAGCTGCACCGTGTTTACACAGCTCTGACGTGTAATGTAGTCACCATGGGTGTAAGTCAGATACAAGCCTGTCCCCTGCTGCAGTGATCAGAAGGATTTAACCCAAATGGGAGATGTTATAGGATTCTGCTTTGCTCAGTAGCTGCTTATTACAGAATTTGCTTGTTACTTCTTGCTCATTCGTTATATTACAACTTACCTCTTGTTACACATGCTTATTTCTTACATCGTGTTTGGTAGATACACAGTATGTTTTTTAAATCATATTGTTACATCAGGCCACTTTGTTCCATCACATAAAAGAGAAGCCCAACGGCGGACACATAAAACCACACATCCCACTGTGCTCCTCGGGTCATAACTTGGTGCACTTTTTCCTCAGGACCCGCTGTAGCAAGATACTGCGGCTGGGCAGAAACTCATGTAAACAATAATATGGAATGGTACATCCAATCCTTAAAGAGTCCACAGTCCAGTATCTTTTGAAACTTCCTTTATTCACTTTCAATGTGTTCCTTAAAAATAGCCTGAAAACAGCCAACATGTTTCGTTCCAAAGGATTGAGCTTCCTCAGGGTTGCAAATAATACACAAAACATACATGAATGAAAAAGGCAAACTATTATACATACAAAAATCACATATACAATAAATGCATACAAAAATATTAAAAAGGCAGTCCTATGAATAGAACTGTCCCAACCCTACACTATTAAAACCAATCAGACGTGAATGATAGTGGGTACACATAAAGCCCCACCAGGAACAGAGGCCTGCCCAACACCACCTAGTGTGTCACAAACCAACTCCATAGCCAGAGTGTGAGCATATGAAAAAGCAACGTTATAGTGCTTCAAACCAAATATGCAAGAGAGGAGTGAATCATTCATGGGTATCCTCTACTCAGTTGTTTAACAAAACGATGAACGCTAATCCCACCCACGGTTTGCTATATATACACCTCATAATTTCGCAATAACATTTTCATCATCCGGTGATTCATTTCTCATGGGGCCATTTCCATATTCATCACCACCGTAAAAAAAAGTAATCGGACCCTCGCGACAATCTCATGGTTCCATTGCAACATACATCATGGTACCACGTGACAGCAATCCATATCATAGGGGGGAGGGGGGTATATGGCGTCCCCTGGAAGGATTGAATTCACATTCAAGTGTATGGGGTGCGTCGGACGCTACAAATCATCAACGTTTGCTTTTCTCTAACCCAATCATGTAACTTTTTTCCATCACACCGCTTGGTACAGCATACATGTACTAGCTTGTAATGTCATGGCTGTTTGTTACATTATGCTTTACTGTTTATCAAACCCATTTGCAGCATTAGTCGTGTTTACCACATTATGACTGTTTTCAATTGTGTCCCTTTTTATTACCTATTGCTTGTGGGTTACATGAGTCCTGTTTAGTGCATCATGCTTGCTGTTTGCATCAACTCATTTGTTGTAACTTCATGTCTGTGGCGCATCATGGTTTCTTGTTACAATGTTAATGTTTCCTACATCATGGTTGATTCTTATATCAACAGAATTCGTTCCATAATGCTTGCTTGGTGCATCCTGGTTCAGCGGTGCATCACGCTTTCTTGTTACTCCATGTCTGCTTGTATCATCATGCATGTGTCTTACATCATGCTTCCGTGTTACATCATGCTTGTATGTAATATCATACCTTGTTAGAACACTGTGCTTGCCTATTGCACTAGTTCTGTTTGTTAGCTCACAATTGCCTATTCCATCATGCCTCTTGGTGACATCATGCTGGCTTATGACATCATGCCCGTTCGCTACCCCTTGCTTGCTCGCCATGTCATGGAGCATGTCTCCAAGCCCTTTATTGAGTATATTCAGAGCTTTGTTCCTCTCATCCAAAGGTGGCCCCTACCCCTTGCTTGCTCGCCATGTCATGGAGCATGTCTCCAAGCCCTTTATTGAGTATATTCAGAGCTTTGTTCCTCTCATCCAAAGGTGGCCCCTGAACCATCTCTCAACCAATATACCATCAATCACACAGTAACTTTCCACATCCCAGATCCAGCATCACCACCGCATTCTGCTCTAAATCTACCCGCCCTGCCACCTCGGCCTTCTTTCGCCATTGACCCAAGTGAAGGAGATCTTACTCTTTACCCATTTCAACCAGCATTTCCAGATAGTTTGGCAATTTGACACAAATGTTAAGGCAATAATAATCATGGTCAACTAAACCCACATTAATCCCAAACTGCAGCGGGACATTCATCTCACCACCTTATTGGTCTTGCCATTCTGAACCTGGCACATTCCTTCCATCGAATGGCGTAGCAATAACAATGGCGGCCGATCGCATTCCTTGTCACTGCATTCTGGTCTCAGTCGCTCCAGCCTCTGACTGCGGTCCTACCTCCACCCGCCTGATCTCTTTTGGACCATGTACCGTTTACTCTCCTTCAGTGCTGTACTTCAGAGTCCACCCCCATTCTGGAAAGTACTCTATGCTCTTTGATACTGTCTACATGGGAATGGCCCACCTTTCTGCTGTGATCAGGGGGGTCTGCACACTTTCCCTGTGCTGCCATTTTAAAGAGACTGATTAGCATTGCATACCCCAATGTGGAGTTTGCCTAGTATGTGACTTTGATATTTAGGGTATTATATATTTGCTAAACCTCAATTTCTTTCGGCAGATGCCATACATCTGTCAAGCTCTGGATGACCCCTTTAGTTTATGTAGGAGAATTTGTTTGCAAATGTGAGAGATCTATGCGAAAAAGACAGGCTTAAATTTAAAAAAATTCAAAATTGAGTGATTTTATGACACTGCAAAATATTTAATTCAAATTTTGCACACCGTTGTTATATTTACTTGTCGAGCATCATTTTGCGGTTATACCCTTGTGACGCTAGCTTGTTTTTGACATTTGTCATGTGTTTTTTTGCACTCTCAGTAGATCCTCAATCACTTTACCACTCTCTAAATATGTCAGAACCATCTGCGGGATCAAAGAAGGTGATTCCTGCAAAGTCTCTATCACCAGAGCTTTAAGTGGGATGAAAACACTGGGGAGGGGGGGGGGGGAGTCTCTCAAGTGGGCGTGGCCAATGTAATTAAGGGCAAGGCTTAAACACCTAAAAATCTGTCTTTAGCATAGCACGCGCCCGACTTGTATTTTGCTGTTTCTGTCATTGCATCCAGATATATGATACAAGTAACATCATACCTACAACAAGTCTGGTCTATTGGCTTTGTCAATGGTTGTTAGTTGCATAGGGTAAATAGGCAGCAACTATGGCCTGTATATAACATTGAAAAAGCTTCCACATAAAGCCCTGGTGACGCCAGGACAATGTTGCTGCTCCTGAGTTTAAAAAAAGAAAAGGGAAATCCAGAGAGAAAATGACTCTTTAAAGGATTTCCCACTTCTCCACTAGTGAGAAGTGAGCAGTGTGAGCACGCGCACATCGATATGCCTGCTGTCAATGCAGTCCGGGAAAAAAGGACCGCCTGTGCCAGGGCACAAAACAGAGCCAGATGGAGACCCGTTTTAAAAAACTGCCGGTGCTTCGGAGCTCAGAGAGTGACGAGAGGCCTGGACATGTTTTTCGCCCAGGCTGTAATACAGTCAGGGAAGAACATGCAAAGTGCGTATGACTGTTTGGCCAGCCCGAGAGTGCCGGCCAAATAGTCCTGCACACTTAAGTGAGCGCCTACCACTCCTCCCAATGTTCCTGTTAGAGTCAGCCCGCCCCGCCCCATACCAGCCGCGCCACAGAAATATAAAAGGAAAATAACATTTGTATTATCATTTTATTTTTTTAGGTCGAGTAATTTATTACTCGAAAATATTGTGTTGAAACCAACTCTTAAAACCAAGGGCTTTGGGAGACGGATAACGCACAGTGCATGTGCCCGTGCACGCGCTTTTCTCCTGAGGCTCGGCATCACACTTCAAAGGAATTCCTTCCGCTCCTTATCTCCTCAGGCACTTAGCGTCTACGTGTGTCTCCCAGGCTCCTCACAGTGCCATATGTCCTCAGGGCATCACACTTCTAACGTGAACGACCGTCTGCTCCTTGGAATGCTGGCATGGTTACCCAGTGCTGCCTGATCTTCTTCAAAGGCAGCTTGTAACCCGAGCTGCCCTCTGCCTTTGCATTCTGAACTCTTTCTTGGATTTCACACACAGTCCATAGCGCTTCCTTCTACCTTTCACCAGGCACACACACACACCACCAGCCATCAGTGCACGCTTTCACCAGGCGCACACACACACACACACACCACCAGCCATCAGTGCACGCATTCACCAGGCATACACACCACCGCCATCAGTGCACGCATTCACCAGGCATACACACCACCGGCCGTCAGTGCACTCTCTCACCAGGCACACACACACACACCACCAGCCATCAGTGCACGCATTTACCAGGCATACACACCACCGGCCGTCAGTGCACGCTTTCACCAGGCACACACACACACACTACCAGCCATCAGTGCACGCTTTCACCAGGCATACACACCACCGGCCCTAAGTGCACACTCTCACCAGGCACAGACACCATCAGCCATCAGTGCCCGCATTCACCAGGCATACACACCACCGCCGTCAGTGCACGCTTTCACCAGGCACACACACCACCAGCCGTCAGTGCACGCTTTCACCAGGCACATACCACCAGCTGTCAGTGCACGCTTTCACCAGAGACACACACTACCAGCCATCAGTGCACGCTTCCACCAGGCACACACACCACAAGCCGGACAAGCACACACACACCACCAGCCATCATTGCATGCTTTCAACCGGCACACACACCACCAGCCATCAGTGCACGCTTTCACCAGGCATACACACCACTGGCCGTCAGTGCACACTCTCACCAGGCACAGACACCATCAGCCATCAGTGCACGCATTCACCAGGCATACACACCACCGGCCGTCAGTGCACACTTTCACCGGGCACAGACACCATCAGTCATCAGTGCACGCTTCCACCAGGCACAAACCACCAGCCGTCGGTGCACGCTTTCACCAGGCACACACACACACCGCCAGCCATCAGTACACGCTTTCACCAGGCATACACACCACCGGCCATCAGTGCACACTTTCACCAGGCACACACACACACACCACCAGCCATCAGTGCACGCTTTCACCAGGCATACACACCACCAGGCGTCAGTGCACGCTTTCACCAGGCACACACACACCACCAGCCATCAGTGCACGCTTTCACCAGGCATACACACCCCCGGCCGTCAGTGCACGCTTTCACCAGGCACACACTCACACCACCCGCCATCAGTGCACGCTTTCACCAGGCATACACACCACCGGCCGTCAGTGCACACTCTCACCAGGCACAGATACCATCAGCCATCAGTGCACGCATTCACCAGGCATACACACCACCGGCCATCAGAGGCACACACACACCACCAGCCATCAGTGCATGCTTTCACCAGGCATACACACACACACCACCAGCCATCAGTGCACCCTTTCACCAGGCACACACACACACACCCCCAGCCATCAGTGCGCGCTTTCACCAGGCATACACACACACCACCAGCCATCAGTGCACGCTTTCACCAGGCATACACACCACCGGCCGTCAGTGCACGCTTTCACCAGGCACACACACCACCGGCCGTCAGTGCACGCTTTCACCAGGCACACACACACACCACCAGCCATCAGTGCACGCTTTCACCAGGCATACACACCACCGCCCGTCAGTGCACGCTTTCACCTGGCACACACACGCACACCACCAGCCATCAGTGCACAGTTTCACCAGGCACACACACACACACCACCAGCCATCAGTGCACGCTTTCACGAGGCATACACGCCACCGGCCGTCAGTGCACGCTTTCACCAGGCACACAAACACACCACCAGCCATTAGTGCACGCTTTCACCAGGCATACACACCACCGGCCGTCAGTGCACACTCTCACCAGGCACAGACACCATCAGTCATCCGTGCACGTTTTCACCGGGCACAAACACCACCAGCCGTCAGTGCACGCTTCCACCAGGCACACACCACCAAACGGCAGTGCACGCTTTCACCAGGCACACACACCAGCAGCTGTCAGTGCACGCTTTCACCAGGCACACACCACCAGCTGTCAGTGCACGCTTTCACCAGAGACACACACTACCAGCCATCAGGGCACGCTTCCACCAGGCACACACACCACCAGCCGGCCAGGCAGACACACACCACCAGCCATCATTGTATACTTTCAACAGGCACACACACACACACCACCAGTGCACGCTTTCACCAGGCATACACACCACCGGCCATCAATGCACACTTTCACCAGGCACAGACACCATCAGTCATCAGTGCACGCTTCCACCAGGCATACACAACCAGCCATCAGTGCACGCTTTCACAAGGCACACACACACTGCCAGCCATCAGTGCACGCTTTCACCAGGCATACACACCACCGGCTGCCAGTGCACACTTTCACCAGGCACACACACACACACACACCACCAGCCATCAGTGCACGCTTTCACCAGGCATACACACTACAGGCCGTCAGTGCACGCTTTCACCAGGCACACACACACATCACCAGCCTTCAGTGCACGCTTTCACCAGGCATACACACCACCCGCCGTCAGTTCACGCTTTCACCAGGCACACGCACACACCACCAGCCATCAGTGCACGCTTTCACCAGGCATACACACCACCGGCAGTCATTGCACACTCTCACCAGGCACAGACACCATCAGTCATCAGTGCACACTTTCACCAGGCACACACCACTGGCCGTCAGTGCACGCTTTCACCAGGCACACACACACACACCGCCAGCCATCAGTGCACACTTTCACCAGGCATACACACCACCGGCCGTCAGTGCACGCTTTCACCAGGCACACACACACCACCAGTCATCAGTGCACGCTTTCACCAGGCACAAACACCACCAGGCGTCAGTGCACGATTCCTCCAGGCACACACACCACCAGCCGTCAGTGCGCGCTTTCACCAGGCACACACCACCAGCCATCAGTGCATGCTTCCACCAGGCACACACAGCACCAGCCGGCCAGGCACACACACAGCACCAGACATCAGTGCATGCTTTCAAAAGGCACACACATGCCACCAGCCATCAGTGCACATTTTCACCAGGCATACACACCACCGGCCGTCAGTGCACACTTTCACCGGGCACAGACACCTTCAGTCGTCAGGGCACGCTTACACCAGGCACACACCACCAGCCGTCAGTGCACGCTTTCACCAGGCACACACACCACCAGCCGTCAGTGCACGCTTTCACCAGGCACACACACCACCAGCCATCAGTGCACGCTTCCACCAGGCACACACACCACCAGCCGGCCAGGCCCACACACACCACCAGCCGTCAGTGCACGCTTTCACCAGGCACACACACCACCAGCCATCAGTGCACCATTTCTACAGGCACACACACCACCAGCCATCAGTGCACACATCAATTGTTAACGCATCCACAATTAACTATTGCAGCAATCGCAGTATGGCACACTTCACTTTTAAACATTCATCTAAAGCGCAGCATGCCACCATTCCCTCACACTCAGCACCCTTACACACTCTGCAATGGAACATACACTCCAAATGCCACTCAGTGCCACATAATTGCACGCCACATAATTACACTGCACTCAATGCAACATACACTTCAAATACCACTCAGTGCCACATAATTTCACTCCACATAATTACACTGCACTCAATGCAACATACATTCCAAATACCACTCAGTGCCACATAGTTATATGCAACATAATTACACTGCACACAATGCAACATACACTCCAAATACCACTCAGTGCCTCATAATTACACACCACATAATTACACTCTACTGAATGCAACAGACACTCCACACAATACCACTCAGTGCTACATAATTATATGCTGCATATTTACACTGCATGCATGCAACATACACTCCAAACAATACCACTCAGTGCCACATAATTACACGCCATACAATTACACTCTACTGAATACAACATACACTCCCCACACAATATCACTCAGTGCCACATAATTATATGCTTCATAATTACACTGCGCTAACCGCAACATACACTCCAATTACCACTCAGTGCCACATAATTACACGCCACATAATTACACTGCACTCAATGCAACATACACTCCAAATACCACTCAGTACCACATAATTACACGCCACATAATTATACTCTACTGAATGCAACACACACTCCACACAATACCTCGCAGTGTCACATAGTTATATGCAACATAATTACACTGCACACAATGCAACATACACTCCAAATACCACTCAGTGCCACATAATTACACACCACATAATTACACTCTACTGAATACAACAAACACTCCACACAATACCACTCAGTGCCACATAATTATATGCTACATAATTACTCTGCACTCAATGCAACGTACATTCCAAATACCACTCAGTGCCACATAATTACACGCCACATATTTACACTGCACTTAATGCAACATACACTCCAAATACCACTCAGTGCCACATAATTACACGCCACATAATTACACTGCACTCAATGCAACACACTCCACACAATACCACTCAGTGCCACATAATTATATGCTTCATAATTACACTGCACTCAACGCAACATACCCTCCAAATACCACTCAGTGCCACATAATTACACGCCATATAATTACACTGCACTCAATGCAATATACACTCCAAATAACACTCAGTGCCACATAGTTACGCGCCACATAATTACACTGCACTCAATGCAACATACACTCCAAATACCACTCAGTACCACATTATTGCACGCCTCATAATTACACTCTACTGAATACAACATACACTCCACACAATACCACTCAGTGCCACATAATTATATGCTATATAATTACACTGCACTCAACGCAATATACACTCCAAATACCACTCAGTGCCACATAATTACACTGCACTCAATGCAACATACACTCCAAATACCACTCAGTGCCACATAATTAAACTCCACATAATTACTCTGCACTCAGTGCAACGTACATTCCAAATACCACTCAGTGCCACATCATTACACGCCACATAATTACACTGCACTCAATGCAACAGACACTCCACACAATACCACTCAGTGCCACATAATTATATGCTACATAATTACACTGCACTCAATGCAACATACACTCCAAATTCCACTCAGAGCCACATAATTAAACACCCCATAATTACACTCTACTGAATGCAACACATACTCCACACAATACCACTCAGTGCCACATAATTATATGCTACATAATTACACTGCACTCAATACAACATACACTCCAAATTCCACTCAGAGCCACATAATTAAACACCACATAATTACACTCTACTGAATGCAACACACACTCCACACAATACCACTCAGTGCCACATAATTATATGCTACATAATTACACTGCGCTCAACGCAACATACACTCCAAATACCACTCAGAGCCACATAATTAAACACCACATAATTACACTCTACTGAATGCAGCACACACTCCACACAATACCACTCAGTGCCACATAATTATATGCTACATAATTACACTGCGCTCAACGCAACATACACTCCAAATACCACTCAGTGCCACATAATTACCCACCACATAATTACACTGCACTGAATGCAACATACACTCCAAATACCACTCAGTGCCACATAATTAAACTCCACATAATTACTCTGCACTCAATGCAACGTACATTCCAAATACCACTCAGTGCCACATAATTACACGCCACATATTCACACTGCACTCAATGCAACATACACTCCAAAGACCACTCAGTGCCACATAATTACACGCCACATAATTACACTGCTTTCAATGCAACAGACACTCCACACAATACCACTCAGTGCCACATAATTATATGCTTCATAATTACACTGCGCTCAACGCAACATACACTCCAAATACCACTCAGTGCCACATAATTACATGCCACATAGTTACACTGCACTCAATGCGACATACACTCCAAATACCACTCAGTACCACATAATTACACTGCAATCAATGCAAAATACATTCCAAATACCGCTCAGTGCCACATAATTACCCACCACATAATTACACTGCACTGAATGCAACATACACTCCAAATACCACTCAGTGCCACATAATTAAACTCCACATAATTACTCTGCACTCAATGCAACGTACATTCCAAATACCACTCAGTGCCACATAATTACACGCCACATATTTACACTGCACTCAATGCAGCATACACTCCGAATACCACTCAGTGCCACATAATTACACGCCACATAATTACACTGCACTCAATGCAACAGACACTCCACACAATACCACTCAGTGCCACATAATTATATGCTTCATAATTACACTGCGCTCAACGCAACATACACTCCAAATACCACTCAGTGCCACATAATTACACGCCACATAGTTACACTGCACTCAATGCGACATACACTCCAAATACCACTCAGTACCACATAATTACACTGCAATCAATGCAAAATACATTCCAAATACCGCTCAGTGCCACATAATTACACGCCACATAATTACACTGCACTCAATGCAACATACACTCCAAATACCACTCAGTGCCACATAATTACACACCACATAATTACACTCTACTCAATGCAACACACACTCCCCATATTAACACTCAGTGCCACATAATTACACGCTACATAATTACACTGCACTCAATGCAACATATACTCCAAATACCACTCAGTGCCACATAATTACACGGCACACAATTACACTCTACTGAATACAATATACACTGCCCATTTTACCACTCAGTGCCATATAATTACATGCCTCATACTTACACTCTACTCAATGCAATATAAATACACTTTATCTATCTGTCTATCTATCACCCTTCTATCTGTCTATCTCTCTATCACCCTCACTCTATCTATCTATCTATCGCCCTCACTCTATCTATCTATCGCCCTCACTCTATCTATCGTCCTCTCTCTATCTATCTCTCTATCTATCGCCCTCACTCTATCTATCTATCGCCCTCCCTCTATCTATCTATCGCCCTCCCTCTATCTATCTATCGCACTCACTCTATCTTTCACATCACCACAGCATCACTCAGCACCACCAGAGCATCACTCAGGGGTACCACAACATCACTATGCGCTACTACAGCATCACTGAACGCCACAGCATCACTTGTCACCACCACAACATCACTCCGCGCCACCACAGCATCAATCTTTGCAGCCATTCAACAACTGGTTCAAATATGTTCTCTCAATGTTTCAAGCTTCATTACAAATGTCACAAAAATATGTTAATAGTTCACTTCTGTTCTTGGATTTTCATCACAATAAAATACAATGAACATAATCTTCACAAAAGTTATTTACAAAAGCTATTGCCATTATAAATTACAATAACTTAAGTATTAATTATTAAAAAAATAAAAGCCATTTTTATTTGTAATATCAATACATCTAAGTCACGTAAATACAACACATATTGCATTACAAATGCTATAGGTGTCACATTATGTTATGTTATGTTATGTTATGTTATGAGATTTTGTAGAGCGCTCAGCTGCCCCAGCAAAGGGGCGTCCCGGTGCTGATCCTAAACAAAACACATCAGAGAGCAGAATAAAGACTACTGAGAATTAAGGAAATAAAAAAGTTTTAATGGCTTTCCTGAATTGGTAGAGTTCATTTATTTCACGAATGTGGCCTGGTAAAGTGTTCCATAGCTTAGCTGCTAGGTATCGAAAAGACCGCCCACCAGCTCGACTGCGTTTGAATCGGGGGATTTCAATCAGATTCTGGCCGGCTGAGCGAAGCGCTCGCGTGGGCACATACATTTTCAGAAGAGGTTTTAGCATTCTGGGGGTAGACTGTCTTACGATTTTAAAGGAGATACATAAGGCCTTTAATTGTATTTGCTGGGCTATTGGAAGCCAATGTAGTTTGCGAATAGTATCGGAAGTAGAGCTGAAGCGGGGCAAGCCTACTAAAGCTCTTGCAGCCGCGTTCTGGACGAGTTGCAGCCGGGCCATTTCTGTTTTGTTAGTCCCAAGAAGCAGAGAGGATGCGTAGTCCAATCTAGACAACACCACTGATTGGACAATCACTTGCCTGGTATTAAGGTCGAAAAATTTCAGAATAGTTTTTAAACTTCGCAGAATTCCGAAACATGTAGCGGCCACTTTTTTTGTTTGGGTGAGAAAACTAAGAGCAGGATCAAGCCAAACTCCCAGGTTTTTGACTTCTGGCTTAGGTGTAGGAGCAGTTCCCAAAATGGAAGGCCACCAGTGATCTCCCCAAAATTCCGGGTTTTTTCCCACCAGTAGTACCTCCGTCTTTCCGGCATTAAGCTGTAGACACTTGGCAGTAAGCCATTCTGCTACAGCAGCCAGGCCAGATTTGAATCTGAGAGGGTCCATATCACTTCCCTCTGATAAGGCAACCACTAGCTGTGTGTCATCAGCGTAGGACACGATGTTAAGGTCCCACGCTTTGGCGACAGCAGCCAGCGGCTGGACGTACAAATTGAACAGGGTGGGACTCAAGGCTGAGCCCTGAGGGACCCCCTGTTCAATAGAGTAAGCCTTGGAAAGGAAGGGAGGGGTGGAAACCCGGAAAGACCTGTTGGTCAGAAATGACCTAAACCAGGCATTAGCGAAAGTTAAAACTATTGGCATTGTAAATGACAAAGCTATTCAATTCACTATTTTCCAAACCAACACATAAATAAAAAATGTGTCATTAAAAATACCAATAGCTCAAACTTTCCTAATGCGAGACCTATTGCATTGCAAATGCTTGTTCAACTGCTCACAGAGCAGTGGGACGACACTCCTGTTCTCCGTGTCTACCTGTGCATGCTAAAATCGTAGAAAAAATCATGAACATCCAATTCATGGAGTTTATCCATTCCAACGACCTCTTTGATGCTGCTCAGTTTGGGTTCCATAGCAGCCACAGCACGGAGACTGCACTACGAGGAGATCAGGCAGACGCGCGATCATGGAGGCGGAGTGGCCCTCGTCCTGCTTGATCTCTCGGCGGCCTTTGACACGGTCAGTCACCGGCTGCTACTGGATCGACTATCTAAAATAGGTATTTGTTGCTCAGGATCTGTTGAAATCCTTTCTTTCCGGATGCGAGCAGTCGGTGCAAATCGGTGAGCTTGCCTCTCATTCATGCTGGCTCACCTATGGCGTCCCTCAGGGGTCCTCGCTTAGTCCAACACTCGTCAACCTTTTTGTGTCCCCTTTGGCTGAGTTTATACAATCCTTTGACTTCTCCTAAGCAGACAATACTCAAATTGTCGTCTCCTTAGCTAACAATGAGCCAGGTCCAGAATCGAAATGTTTGTGACTGCATGAAGGTGGTTAACAGCTGGGTGGGCAGGGCCAGTTTAAAACTGAATTCCGAGAAACTGAAGTGGTTCCCCTTGGTGCACAATCCTCCTTCTGTACCCCGTCCTGCTAGCCTCAGGATATGGCCTCCTTACCTACACCTGTTAGAAAGATTTGCAAAAGATACTTCCCTACATTCCTGTTCATCTTCAGAAAACTGTGATCTCGTCATTGGTGATGGCGAAACTTGGCTACTGTAATAGCCTTTTCCTCAATGCTCACCAACACATCCTAAATATCCCTCAAATGTTGCAGACTGCTGCATCTAGGCTCCTCTTAAAGATCCTAAAATACCACTCAGTATCCAAGTTTATCAGAAAACACAGTGGCTTCCGGTAAGGTACAGAATCATTTTTAAATCCCTTTGTATGGTTTACAAAGCTCTCCAGGGCTCCGACCCTGAATTCTTACAACACAGACTCAGATGGTAAGTAAACCCCAGGCAGGACGTTAAGCTCTACACATGCCAAACTCCTAGCTGTTCTTACATCCAAGCGGGCAGCTTGGAGCAGAAGAAGCGACTTGTTATGTGCCTCGAAATGCTGCAGTGCACTTCTGCTGCACATTAAAAATGCCCCCCCCCCCCGCATGCTGCCTTTCGGAAACTGCTGAAAAGTTGGTACTTAAACTCTTCTCAGCCTTTCAGTTTCCTTCCCCCTGTGTCATTCAGTGCCTTGTTTGCTAGCACCAGGCATTTGTTCTGCTTTAGAAGTCTTAATAACATAAAATAATAACACAATACAAAGTATAGAAAATATGACTTTTGTAGGAAAGGTTTTCCAAGGAAATAATTGCAACCACATGGATTCTGCCCTCATCTTATGCAGGAACATAGAAAGATACTCTCAGCCTAAGGAAGTAAGCATTAAAAAAAGTTACTATACATATATACATGACTTAATAGCAAGTGCATATTAATTATAAATATATATATATATATATATATATTCTATTTATTGTCACAAATGTCTACATTTCTCTCTAAGACAATTATTTTTCAGTAAATAAACAGGCAAGTGTTGCTGCCTGTGAAACTGCAAAACAATTTCCAAGTCCACAAAGATTTGTTCCTGAAAATGAGTTCAAAAATCAATGCCATGAAGCTGTTGAACTGCAAGTGCTTTAGGCGTGGGCAGGAATGCTGGGGTACCTCAGGCGGGGACGAAGCAGCGACTGGTCAACGGGGAGAATATCAAGCTGGAACGCAGCAACATCTGGCTGATAGGAAGAACCTTAGGTAAGCACAAAGCAGCAGCTGGTACTAGGGAGAACTTTAGGCTGAGCAAAAACAGTGCCTGGCCAAAGGGGAAACCTTAGGTTATGAAAAACCAACATTTACCAAAAGGAAGACCTCCTCATAGGGGAGCTTTCTTCGTACCAATCTACCCATTTGATTTTAGTTCATTGTGCAATGACGTCCTATCAATCAATCAATCAGGAGTTTGATAAAGCGCGACTACTCACCCGTGAGGGTCTCAAGGCGCTAGGGGGGAGGGGGGGGGGGGGCAGGTTCCATTCCATCAAGGAGGGGGTCTGTCGAAGAGCCAGGTTTTGAGGTTTCTTGCGAAGATGGGGATCAATGTTGTCTGTCTGAGGTGGAGCGGAAGGGCGTTCCATGCTTTGGCCGCGAGGAAGGAGAAGGAGCGGCCTCCCGATCTGGTCTTTCTGGTGCGGGGGACCACGGCGTAGGAAAGCTGGGCTGATCGTAGGGTCCTTTGGGGTGCGTGGAATTTGAGTTGGCTGTTCAGGTATGCTGGTCCGGTGCCGTGGAGGACCTTGTGTGCGTGGGTGAGCATCTTGAAGGTGATTCTCGCCTCGACGGGGAGCCAGTGGAGTGTGCGCAGGTGCTGGGAGCTGTGGCAGTGTTTTGGCAGGTTGAGGGCCAGTCTTGCGGCGGCGTTCTGGATGTTCTGTAGCTTGTGGATGAGGTTTTTGTTTATTCCGGCGTAGAGTGCGTTGCCGTAGTCGAGTCTGCTGGTGACCAGGGCGTGAGTGACTATCTTTCGGTGTTCGAGGGGGATCCATTTGAAGGTCTAACGAAGGAGACGGAGGGTGTGGAAGCAGGAAGATGAGACAGAGTTGATCTGGCGGTCCATTTTGAGCTCGGAGTCCAGGATGATTCCCAGGTTGCGTGCGTGGTCTGTGGCGGTTGGCGGGTTTCCGAGGGCGGTGGGCCACCAAGTGTCGCTCCAGGCGTCGGGGTTTGGGCCCATGATGAGTACTTCTGTTTTGTTGGTGTTTAGTTGTAGGCAGTTGTTTTTCATCCATTTGGCGACGGCTTCCATGCCTTCTCGAAAGTTGCGTCTGGCGGTGTTGGGCTCGTTGGATAGGGAGAGGATGAGCTGGGTGTCGTCTGCGTATGACACGATGTTGAGTCTGTAGGTTCTGACGATGGGGGCAAGTGGAGCCATGTAGACGTTGAAGAGCGTCGGGCTAAGGGAGGAGCCCTGGGGGACTCCGCAGGTGGTAGGTGTGGAGTCCGAGAGGAAAGGGGGGAGTCTGACCCGCTGCGTCCTGCCGGAGAGGAAGGAGCAGATCCAGTCGAGGGCCTTGTCCTGGATTCCTGCATCGTAGAGTCTGCGTATTAGGGTGCGATGGGAGACTGTGTCGAACGCCGCTGATAGGTCGAGGAGGATGAGGGCTACTGTTTCTCCTTTGTCCAGTAAGGTGCGGATGTCGTCTGTTGCGGCGAGGAGGGCGGTTTCTGTACTGTGGTTTTTTCTGAAGCCGGATTGGGAGGAGTCGAGGATGTTGTGTTCTTCAATGAATGTGGCGTGTTGGCTGTTGATGGCTTTCTCGATGACTTTCGCTGGGAACGGGAGCAGGGAGATGGGTCTGTAGTTTTTGAGGTCGGTGGGGTCCGCTGAGGGTTTCTTCAGGAGGGGGTTGACCTCGGCGTGTTTCCAGTCGTCGGGGAACGAGGCGGTCGCTAGGGAGCGGTTGATGGTGTGGCAGAGCATGGGTGCGATGGTGTTGGCGGCTCTGTTGAAGATGTGGTGGGGCAGGGGTCCGTGGGGGCCCCTGAGTGGATTTACTTCATTGTCTTCAGTGTGTCTTCGGTGGTGAGGGCTGTCCAGTCATCAATCGCTGGTTTCCGGGTGTCGGGGGTGGTTGGTGAGGGTTCAGTGTGTTGGTTGTCTTCGTCGAAGTTGTCGTAGATGCTCTTGATTTTGTAGTGGAAAAAGATGCTGAGTTTGTCGCAGAGGTCTTGTGAGGGAGGGATGTCGGCAGACTCGCTGGTGGGTTGGGCGAACTCCTTGATGATGCTGAACAGTTCCTTGCTGTTGTGTGCGTGGGTGGAGATTCTGTCTTCAATCGCTTTTTTCCTCGTTTCTCTGAAGAGTTGATGGTGGGCGTTGGTGGCGGCTCTGAAGTTGTTGTGGGCTTCTGTAAATTTGCTGTTTCTCCAGGTCTTTTCGAGGCGGCGGCATGTGCGCCTGGACTCTCGAAGTTCGGTGGTAAACCATCTGGCTTTCTTGGCACGGGTATTGTTGTTTTTGAGGGGGGCTATGGTGTTGGTGCTGTCCGAGATCCATCTATGCAGGGTTCGGGCTGCGGTGTTGGGGTCATCGTTTTCCGCGATGGTTGGGGTGGAGTTGTTGAGTGAGGAGGTGAGCTGGTCATCGGTGATTTTGGTCCAGTTTCTTTGTGGAAGCAGGTGCTGGTGTCTGTGGATGGTGGGTGTTCTGAAGGTGAGGTGAACGCAACGATGGTCGGTCCATGGGAGTTCGGTGGTGTGGCTGAAGGTGATGGAGTTTCCTGTAGTGAAGAAGGGGTCGAGGGTGTGTCCTGCTGAGTGCGTGGGCTCGGTCACGATCTGGCGGAGTCCAATGTTGTGGAGGTTGTCTAGGAGGCATGTGGTGTTGGGGTCCAGTTGATTGTCGAGGTGGAAGTTGAGGTCTCCCAGCAGGGTGTAGTTGGTGGATGCGATGGCTTGCGGTGAGATAATGTCCGTGATGGAGTTGGCGAAGGGTCCGCGGGGTCCAGGGGGTCGGTAGATGAGGGTTCCTCAGAGGGCGGCGGTGGGTCTGGCCAGTATCTTGAAGTGGAGGTGTTCCATCAGTTTTGTGGACTCGTCAGGGAGTGTGCTCAGGCGGAGGCTGGATTTGTAGACAATGGTGATTCCTCCTCCTGGGTGGGTGGGGCGGTCCTTCCTGGAGATCTTGTATCCTTGGGGGATGGCGATGGCGATGTCCGGTCCCGAGGTGGTGTTGGTCCAGATTTCAGTGAAGAATGCTACATCTGGGGTGGTGCTGTCGAGGAGGTCCGAGATTTCTGTGGCGTGTTTGTGGAGGGATCGGACATTGAGGAGGATGCATTGCAGGGTCTTCGGTTCGGTTGTGTTCTTGTGGACGGGTTGTGCTGGATCCATGTTCTTGGCGGTGCTGCAGGTGTGCCGGCAGCGGTGACAGCTGAAGGGTCCATGGGTGTCGGCTGGTGATGCTAGCTTGCAGTTGTTGTTGCAGCCTGGGTTGAGTGCGTGGAGTGCTGCTGGGTCGTAGCGTTGGCGGGGCGGAGGTCCAGGGTTCCTGGTGCTGGTCGCGGACGGGTCGCAGACGGGCGCAGACATGCTTGCCTTTGACGCGCCTTCGGTGCACCAGCGGCGCGCCCGCAGCCCGCGGCCGCTATGCAGTGCCCGCCATTAAGTAGGGGTCGGGGAGGGCTGGACAGCTGGGAGGCGGGAGCGGGGAGGGGAGCTGGATTGGGCTGGTCGCGCTGGGGGGGGAGGGGCCGCGGGGGCAGCAGCGGCGGGGAAAGGTAAAGGGAGGAAAGAAGGGATGAAGAAAAAAGGGAAAATAAGCAGAAATAAGGCACAAAAGAGCAGAGATGCAGAAAAGAGCAGAAAGGTGAAAGATAGAAAGGGGAGAAAAACGAGTGAAAATGAGTGAAGGAGCAGAGGGAGAGAAAGGAAAAATGGGCAGAAATAAGGCGCAAAAGAGCAGAGGTGCAGAAAGGTGAAAGATAGAAAGGGGAGAAAAACGAGTGAAGGAGCAGAAAGAAAGAAAGGAGACAGAGGTCCACTGGACCACCAAGGATGAGGCGCAGGGAAACCTGCGTATGGAGGAGGGCCTCGATCACCAACACTCAAGAGTGCAGGGGCAGGGGCACCTCACTTAATGGTGAAGCCGCGAGAGTGGGAGAGCAATTTCACTGACAATGAGTCAGTGGTCTTGCTCGCCTGTCCCCGCAGTGGCCACCATTAAGTAGGGGTCGGGGAGGGCTGGAAAGCTGGGAGGCAGGAGCGGGGAGGGGAGCTGGATTGGGCCGGTCGCGCTGGGGGGGGGGACGGGCCGCGGGGGCAGCAGCGGCGGGGAAAGGTAAAGGGAGGAAAGAAGGGATAAAGAAAAAAGGGAAAATAAGCAGAAATAAGGCACAAAACAGCAGAGATGCAGAAAAGAGCAGAAAGGTGAAAGATAGAAAGGGTAGAAAAACGAGTGAAAACTAGTGAATGAGCAGAGGGAGAGAAAGGGAAAATGGGCAGAAATAAGGCACAAAAGAGCAGAGGTGCAGAAAGGTGAAAGATAGAAAGGGGAGAAAAACGAGTGAAAACGAGTGAAGGAGCAGAGGGAGAGAAAGGGAAAATGGGCAGAAATAAGGCGCAAAAGAGCAGAGGTGCAGAAAGGTGAAAGATAGAAAGGGGAGCAGAAAGAAAGAAAGGAGACAGAGGTCCACTGGACCACTAGGGATGAGGCGCAGGGAAACCTGCAGGTGGAGGAGGGCCTCGATCACCAACACTCAAGAGTGCAGGGGCAGGGGCACCTCACTTAATGGTGGAGCTGCGAGGGTGGGAGAGCAATTTCACTGACAATGAGTCGGTGGAGGCTCACCTATGGTACAGTGACGGTGGGCTCTTGCGTACTCCTCTGTACAGTAATTGCTTTTGCCAGAGACGCATGAATATATCCTTATCGTCAATTCATCCTGAGAACTCGTTGGGTTAGAATACGTCACCATTACTGGTGCTTCTATGCTAGTTCTTCTCCGTGTGCCGATTCAAGTAGATTCTGAGCGCTATCCGTATTTCCGCCTTCACTTCTGCATGTAGGTACCTCCGGCATGTATATCGCCCAAGATTGTGTAAAACAACCACCCATTCCTACCTTCAGAGAGAAAAGAACATCCTTGGTATAGACAGTGGATGCGACAATGGTAGCTTCAGGTCCCATTAATATCCAAACAAAGCCATCATGCGTGATCTTTATCGATCACAAATAAATAGTCTTGTTTGATGTCATCTCCACACTCACTCATCCTGTGATTTTTAGATTGTCTTGGCTTGTACCCCATGACCCATTGGGTGTCTATGGCCATTGTTCTGAGTTCCATCTTCTGCCCTGAGGATTGTAGGTCATCATCTGATTATTGGTTTCCACCTGAATCTGCCGAAGCAGATGGGGATAGATTTGCGTCTGTGCGTGATATCAGTCGGTCACTTTAAGACAGAAGATCCGCTTCTTCACGTAGTTCTGACCAACGTTCTCCTACGGGCAATAAGTTAGTTAACCCAGAAGTTGAAGCCTTCAAAAACAAACTCTAACATTTTCTCTGTAGAGTTTGAAGTACCTAAGGAACAAGAGGGCTCTTATTAGCATGTTGATAGAACTCTCGTGATAAATGAGTGGATAAAAGCTCTGTTGTACCTTGTACACACTGTTCTTTGTGAACAGCAGACAATTGCAGGTTCACGGATGCCTTTTCTGATTCCACAGTGTTTGATTATAGAAGCTGTGAGCAGTTCTGCCCAAGATACCCAGTCTGTTGAAGCTCTGCAAGAAGAACATACCCATCTAGAAAGTTTAGTGACCCACTCACAACACCTGAAGAGCCAACCGTGGGAGGTAAGCCACAGTTTATTGCCCATTTGTCTCTTGCACTCTGAAGCAGAAAAAGAAGCAGCAAAGGTTATTATCTGACCCAATGTGTTTACATCAAGAGCCTCTATTTCCTGGAACTCTCAATTTCCAGGAAACATGGAGCTACAAAGACGGGTATATTGTTATGTTTGAGGGAGGGCCAGCAAAGAGCACAGCTGTAAGCAGGAAGTTACACTTCAACTCTCTTTAGGGAGACTCCATTCCAAGATGGCCACCAAGCACAAACTCTACTCCAAGATGGCCACCAAACATCAGCACCTTTCTAGTATTCTCCTTTCTGAGGCCAGCCCCTTCCTGTCAGGTATTTTCTGTTTGGAGCTCAGTCCCTTCCTGTCAGCTGGTTCCTATTTTGTCAGTAAATAAAGAGCCCCTGATCAGGATACTATTGTTTTGCACCACTTCCAGCTTGCTACTGCTGTTGGATGATTCGCTTATGATCCGCTCCAGTCCAGCTCCAGATCTGCCCCAGTCCATCACCAGATCTGCTCCAATCCTGCGACATCTTTGCTCCGGCTCTGTTGCAGTCCAGCTCAAACTCTGCTCCAGTCCTGCAGCTTCAGCTCCTGCTCTCCTCCAGTCCTGGCCTTACTTCTGCTTTGCTCCAGTACTGCCAGCTCCTACTCTGTTCCAGTCCTGTTGTTACCAATATCCAAAACTTCAGCCTTGCATGAACTGTTCTACAATTGGGACTAGGCACTTGCAGGTTTTCTTTGCCTCTTCTATTCTTTCTCCTGGTGCTGGCAGGGGGAATCTTCTCTCTGTGGCCCATGTCGCACCACGGGCAGATGGTTTGGCTTTGGAAAGGTCTCTCCCTTGTCCCTTCCTTCTTTGTCATACCTTCTCCATTCCTCTTTTCCCGTGTACTGTCTTCGCCGTGCGGTGCTTGACCTGCACACCTGGATGACCGGTGCCTTTATAGACGTACTGTGAGCTGTACTTATATAACGTTTTTCTGTTGGTTGTGCTCATGCCTATGCACTCACGCTGGTGCGTGAGAACAGATCCATAAAGCAACCCTCCTCTTGCCTCCACTCTGGACACTAAGCTAGTTATTTCAGGTGGACTTTGAGTCAGGAAGCCAGGATGTGCCAGCGCATAAGGTGTCAGCTTTTAGGAAAGGGAAACCAGAAGAAGGTCTAGAGCGGGTGTTTTTGTTTGGACCGAAACAAACTGTCATGTCTTTAGGAAGAAGCTACAAACTCTATTATTTAAATGAGTTCTGAGGTTATGTAGTGTGAGGTCATTTTAGATGATTTTATGTGATTGCACAAATGACTGTATTTGTATTATTTTATAGAGTTTTGATATACTAAGATACCTGGCTCACCATAATAGTATAGGCACTGTGCACCACTGGAACGTCAAACAAGCATTTGCAATGCAATAAGTCTCACATTAGGAAAGTGTGAGCTATTGGTATTGTAAATGACACATTTTTTTAATATGTGTTGGCTTTGAAAATATATAAATTAATAGCATCGTTATTCACAAAGCCAATAGCTTACACTTTCCTAATGTGAGTCCTATTGGCTATGGCAATGCTTGCTGGTAGCAAGCAAGGACAGTGCTGATGTGGTGTCCCAGAGTTATGTGGTGGTGTCCCAGAGTGATGTGGTGGTGTCCCAGAGTGATGTGGTGGTGTTCCCAGAGTGATGTGGTGTTGTCCCCGAGTGATGTGGTGGTGTCCCCGAGTGATGTGGTGGTGTCCCCGAGTGATGCGGTGGTGACCCGAGTGATGTAGTGGTGCCCCCGAGTGATGTGGTGGTGCCAACGAGTAATGTGGTGGTGCCCCTGAATGGTGCCCCTGAGTGATGTGGTGGTGTCCCTGAGTGATGTGGTGGTGTCGCTAAGTGATGTGGTGGTGTTCCTGAGTGATGGAGGGTGGAGTTGGAGGGTGGAGTTGGAAGGTGGAGGGTGGAGTTGGAGGATGGAGGGTGGAGTTGGAGGGTGGAGTTGGAGTTGGTGAGTGAAGTTGGAGTTGGAGGGTGGAGTTGTAGTTGGAGGGTAGAGTTGTAGTTGGAGGGTGGAGTTGGAGAGTGGAGTTGGAGGGTGGAGTTGGAGGGTGGAGTTGGAGGGTGGAGTTGGAGGGTGGAGTTGGAGGGTGGAGTTGGAGGGTGGAGTTGGAGGGTGGAGTTGGAGTTGGAGGGTGGAGTTGGAGTTGGAGGGTGGACTTGGAGTTAGAGGGTGGAGTTGGAGGGTGGAGTTGGATGGTGGAGTTGGAAGGTGGAGTTGGAAGGTGGAGTTGGAGGGTGGAGTTGGAGATGGAGTTGAAGTTGGAGGGTGGAGTTGGAGGGTGGAGTTGGAGGGTGGAGTTGGAGGGTGGAGTTGGGGGGTGGAGTCCGCTTACTAGAAATCTCGACAGAGAAGCATTGCTAAAGCAATGCTTTAAGTCGAGGACTAGCAAACATGCATTGCTAAAGCAATGCTTTATGTCGAGACCTAAAAAGGTGTAGAAGAGAGGGGGCTAGTCAGAAAAAAAGGGGCTGAGGAGGGAGTGTGATGTGAATGAGGGGAAAGTTCAGTTGATAGGGCGGATGGCAGCTGAGTTTGGAGTGAGAATGGTGGAGTGGAGGAGAGCGAGGAGAGAGGGGTAAAGGAGGGAAGTGGGCTGTAAATATGAGCGCAAAATCCCTTCCGCTCGCGGATTTTGCGAATTTTCGGTAAATTTGCGATCCGCGAACTCCCGCGAATTTACCGCGAATTCGCAAATCCGCGAGCAGCGGATTCCGGGGGCAAAAGTTGAAGCCTGGCTGGCCTGTCACCTTGTAACTATTTTACGATGGCGCCGGCAAGGTGCCAGCGCCATCCTAAAATAGTTACTAAGTTAGCTTCAACAGGAAGCTCTAATAGATAAAATAAAGCAGGTGCTCGCACCTGCTTTATTTTATCTATTAGAGCTTCCTGTTGAAGCTCATTTAGTAAGTATTTTCGGATGGCGCTGGCAGCTTGCCGGCGCCATCGTAAAATAGTTACAACATGCCCTTCCTGTGAGTGACTCATTCATCAGCCCAAAAACAATCGTGAGCGTCGTCGAGGCAGGTGTGCCTTCTTCCCAAATCTACCGTGGAAAATCAGCTGTGATGCTGGATAGAGGCTTTTGCATCCTTGACTTTCACGAGCGCAATACCCGTGCTGTTCCTGTGAGCAGGAGCTTCTTTCTCTTCATCTGCTGAACTGATCTTTCTCTGACCTTTTATACACACAAGAAACATGTGTGAACTCGCATGGAAGCCCTGCCCGTTTGGCCCCACCCACACACTCGCGGTTTGCACCGTCTTCCCGCCATTCACCCACTATGATGGACAGCTCACTCAAGGGACCCCTGCGCCCTTCGGGGCGCCTGACTTTGGGCTTGGAAGCCCCCCCCCCCCGCCCCCCCCACACACACACACACTCGCAGTGTGCACCGTCTTCCCACCATTGACCCACTATGATGGACAGCTCACCCAAGGGAACCCTGCGCCCCTCGGGGCGATTGCATAGTAACACACACATGGCCGCTGAAAGCCGTGGAAAATCAGCTGTGATGCTGGATAGAGGCTTTTGCATCCTTGACTTTCACGAGCGCAATACCCGTGCTGTTCCTGTGACCAGGAGCTTCTTTCTCTTCATCTGCTGAACTGATCTTTCTCTGACCTTTTATACACACAAGAAGCATGTGTGAACTCGCATGGAAGCCCTGCCCGTTTGGCCCCGCCCACACACTCGCGGTTTGCACCGTCTTCCCGTCATTCACCCACTATGATGGACAGCTCACCCAAGGGAACCCTGCGCCCCTCGGGGCGATTGCATAGTAACACACACATGGCCGCTGAAAGCCGTGGAAAATCAGCTGTGATGCTGGATAGAGGCTTTTGCATCCTTGACTTTCACGAGCGCAATACCCGTGCTGTTCCTGTGACCAGGAGCTTCTTTCTCTTCATCTGCTGAACTGATCTTTCTCTGACCTTTTATACACACAAGAAGCATGTGTGAACTCGCATGGAAGCCCTGCCCGTTTGGCCCCGCCCACACACTCGCGGTTTGCACCGTCTTCCCGCCATTCACCCACTATGATGGACAGCTCACCCAAGGGAACCCTGCGCCCCTCGGGGCGATTGCATAGTAACACACACATGGCCGCTGAAACTAGTAAGCTGAAATGATTCAGCAGGGCAAATCCGTGGATCCGCAAATCCGCAAATCCGCAAATCCGCCGATTTTGCGGATCTACGATCCGCAAATCCGCAAAATCCGCGGATCGTGGATCCGCAAAATCCGCCCATACCTGGGCTGACTGACGGGCGAGAGAAGGGTAGTGGGAGGCAAGGAAATGAAGGGGAATAGATGAAGAGGAGGGCTGAAGGCAGTGGTGGTGAAAGGGGAGATGAAAATATTGGATCTTTCCGAAAAGGGGACAGCAGGGGAGCGTCGATGGGCAGCTAGGGGACGTGCTTATGCAGGGGGGAGAGTAGTGGAGGAGGAGAAGGCGGATGGTAAGTGAGGTAGAAAAAAGTTAAAAAGAAAGAGGAGTGCGAGGAGAGGGAACGGACAGTGGAGGTGACAAAAAGAGAAGGGGACTGGGGGGAGAGGAAAGGAAGAATATGAGCTGGGTACAGGAAATAAAAGGACCCAGCTCGGGTCGAGTTAGCGCTCAATAAAACTGCAAAAAACACACAAAAAAGCTGGATGATAAATTGGGAAGAAAAGTGTAGAAATGAAGGGAGGAAGAGGACGACAGAAAATGCGAGGGAGCGAAGGCAAGAGTCGGGGAGTAGAGGGTGCGAGGTGTAAATGAATGAAGGACGGATGGAGACGGGGCGTGGGCGAAAGAAATCAACAGAATTTGAACAAAAAAAGCTAGAGAACGCGAGTCATTTATAGAGCGCTTTTTCAGCCTCGAAAGGGCCTCTGGGCGCTACCGTTGAAATGCGGTTGAAGTAAAAAAAAATGGCTACTATTGAAAACGACATCAGAGAGAGGAGGTGGTGGCGAGTTATGCCAGATGAAAAGTGGGTGGATAAGAAGGGCATTACGATGAGAAATGAGAAAAAACGTGTAAGAGGGGGTGTAGGAAGTTAAGTTAGTTCATGTAAGAGGTCTGGGAGGGGGTGTAGCGTGAAAGAAAGCATAAAAGGTGACAAGAGAAAGAAAGAAAGGGAGAAGAGGAGGAAGGAAGGAATGAGAATGGTGGGGTGGAGGAGAGCTAGGAGAGAGGGGTAAAGGAGGTAAGTGGGCTGACTGATGGACGAGAGAAGGGTAGTGGGAGGGAAGGAGATGAAGAAGAATAGATGAAGAGGAGGGCTGAAGGCAGTGGTGGTGAAAGGGGAGATGAAAATATTGGATCTTTTCCAAAAGGGGACAGCAGGGGAGCGTCGATGGGCAGCGAGGGGACGGGCTTATGCTGGGGGGAGAGTAGTGGAGGGGGAGAAGGCGGATGGTAAGTGAGTCAGAAAAAAGTTGAAAAGAAAGAGGAGTGCGGGGAGAGGGAACGGACCTGGTGGAGGAGACGAAAAGGGAAGGGGACTGGGAGGGGGGAGAGGAAAGGAAGAATACGAGCTGGGTACAGGAGATATAAGGACGGGGAGAGAAACATAGTAAATGGAAGTGAAGGTGTCTATTCAGGAGAAGGCGCGAGGGCGGTAGTGGAGAAGTAGGGAGACACGTCATAGAGGAGGCAGTGGAAGGCGACAGTGCATTAGAGAGGAAAGAAGTGGGGGAGGTGTGAAACTCCAATACCTTCTCGGGTCGAGTTAGCGCTAAATAAAACTGCAAAAAACACACAAAAAAGCTGGCTGGAAAATTGGGAAGAAAGTGTAGAAATGAAGGGAGGAAGAGGATGACAGAAAATGCGAGGGAGTGAAGGCAAGCGTCGGGTAGTAAAGGGTGTGAGGAGTAAATGAATGAAGGAGGGATGGAGACGGGGCGTGGGCAAAAGAAAACAGTAGAATTTGAACAAAAAAGCTAGAGAACGCAAGTCATTTATAGAGCGCTTTTTCGGCCTCAAAAGGGCTTTTGGGCGCTACCTTTGAAATGTGGTTGAAGTAAAAAAAATGGCTACTATTGAAAGCCACATCAGAGAGAGGAGGTGGTGGCGAGTTGTGCCAGATGAAAAGTGGGTGGATAAGAAGGGCATTACGATGAGAAACGAGAACTAGAGATGCGTCGAGAAAGAGAACATACACAAAGAGTTTGGTTGGAAAAAGGAAAGGGTTGAAAAGGAAAGACTGAGGGAGAGGGAGGGAAAGATAGAATGAGAAAGAGCTTGTGTTTTTAAATAGTAAAAGTGGCTCACTGAGGAAACAAACAAGTCTTCACGGCTCATTGCTGTTTGGGAGCTGGGAGGGGAAGTAGGAGAGGGGGGAGTGATAGGGATGATAGCGCTAGCGGCAAATAGTGACCTGCAGAGCGCGTGAAAAACAATCACTTCAGAGCAGCGCATTGCTTTGAAGTCTCATGGCAGGGGGGCGGGGGAGCAGCTTGGGAGGCATTCCATTGCAGTCTGGTGCTGCGAGGCTGATGGGTTTGACGTGGACGCGCGTCTCACACAAGTGCATCACATGAACTGCAGTGAATCCGCTTGGTCAAGAGTTTGTTTCCCCTACTATATGTTCGAGCTATTAATCTCTGCAGGATATAATAGCTCAACCTAAAAAATGATGTTCCGGTGGCCCAAAAGTACTGGTAGGGCCTCATAAATGAGACCCATAAGCTGGAGGAGGTAGATGGGGCTGGCATTCTGGGAAAACAAAGCAAACACAAGGAGAAAACATGCAGGAAACTGACCTGGTAATAACCAAATAAACATGTTATTCCCCAATCCAGTACTCAAACTTTTAACAGTATATAAATGAAGTGGTAATACTACCTATTTATGTTAAAAGTGGACCCGGTATTACCAGTTTTACTAGTCAGCGTGTAACAAGGCCATTAGTTGCTTATCATTTTTAGGTCTGCCCTAGAAGCAGCTTTAACTGTCTCACCAGTGTCTCGTAAATAAAAAGAAACATAAATTGAAAATACATAACGATATGCATATCTTTAAGGGCTCCACCTGTCTTCATCCATTAGTCTATTCAACTGTCATTATTTTTTCTAATGTCCACAACAGCATACCTGGCTGATGGGCTAATAGTACACTTTGCCAAAGCTTTTATTTGTTGATCCTCCTTATGTGTTTAAACTATGTCTTCATACTAGAGTCATTCCAAGCTAACAGTACCAAATCCTATTGTCCTGTGATGTGCATTTAAACTAGAGAAGGATTTTATAGTTGTTCTAAGTACATCTGCCTTAAATAGAATGGGAGAGTGAGGCAAATGCCCTTTCTATTAACATTGTATGCCATGGTTATTATTTTTTTTATTTTAATTTTATTGCAAGCATATGGCTGCCATGTTTAGTTCATCACATGTTCCTTTTTACTTCTCTTCGTTCTTGTACGAACCAGCCTGCCAAGGGCAGGCTTATTATTGACTTTGCCAGTGATTGTTAATTGATTGATCAGACCTCACAGCCTCGTGCTGGCCCCACTCAGTTTGCACCCATGGGTTAGATGACTCCTCTCCTACACAGAACTGGAAGGGCTTTGAAATGGACGGCGGTACTCACCTGTGCCTTGGTATTCAAAAGTGTGCCAGCCTGAAGTGGAGTGCCCCTGCTGGCACACATGAAACATATAACAGACAGAGAAGTATCTGTCTCTATGGCCCTGTTAACAGAAATCATGTGTCGCCAACACCCCCCCGCCTAATCACTCCCCCCCCCCCCCCGGTCTTGAAGAACAGATGGGTGATGTGTAATGGACATGCCTTATTTACTTCAAAGGCCTCGTTAGTAAACTAGCCCTATGTAACATCTTACACCCTATTCACCATCACATCACATCAAACACAAGGACCCCCCCCCCCTTCCAGTTTACGACACCGTGGCCCAGATCCCTTTACGCGTGCACTGGATTCCTGGCTTGATATTTTAAATCTGCGTAATTACTCCCTACTCCTAGAAGTAGGGATTAAAATGTTTTATAATATTCTTTCCCAGTGGAATGGAAGTGAAGATAAGCGCTATCTTAGGTGTTGTAAATATTGGTATTTTCGTTGTGATCTACGCTAGTCAGGTGTACTGAAAGATGGCTTTTTTATCATAAAGGTCACCTGAAGGTCATGCAGTAACCTGGTGACGTGGCACTACTGCACATCAGAAGAGCAGGGTGGAGGCAGGTGGTGGGAGACATTCCCTCTATTTATAGTTGGAGGTGACATTACGTCACATCCTGTGGGTGGAATATGGACCGGGCAATATTCCCTTATCTGTAGCGCTTCATGTGTACATTCTCACTGTGCAGCTTGGCACAGTGCAGAACAGCTCACGTGCTGCACGCTTACCCTACTGCCTACCAAGATGGGTGCATGAGGAGTAGGTGTGGGCGGAAATTGAGTAGTCGCGCTACGCAAAGCTCCGCGAAACGGTAAAAAATCTCCGTGAGCATGCAAAAGTCTGCGTACACGCGGAATTGCTTGTTCGCGATGTTTTTTTCTTGTTCACGAACGCTGTTTGCGTGCTGGGGAGATATATCTCACGAACTCGCATTTTAAAAGCACGAACAAGCTGAAGCGCGGAATTTTGAGCAATTCCGCATTCTGCGCGGAATGCAAAATTACCTAAATTCCGCAAATTCCGTGAGCAGAACAGAATTTGCCGCCCAGGCCTAATGAGGAGTACATCTGGTGTGCCCCCATCCCTGTGTAATGTCTCAATTACTTACAGTAAACTTCACTTTTTTAGGTTTAAAGATACACGTTTTTAATTGAATTTAGTAGTTTTCACCCACGTGCTAGTAAGCTTCCCAGCAGAAGCCACAACCAACGCTACCACACATGGGCGCTGGCGCCATACGCCCACATATACAAGGGAGAGGGTCGGTGGGGTTTGAGGAGGAGAAGGCGGCAGAGAAGGTCCACTAAAGCGGGAGCCACGGTCTAAGGACCATATGTGCCAAAGACTCGGTTTGTGTTACCACCGAGAACTGGGCAAGAAAGTTCCCCGTGCTGGCCAGCGCTCAGCCAAAGGTGTGCTCTAGTCATTACATTAAAATTAAAAATTAAAAACGATTAACTCACTGAGATATGATAGGCATTATCTGTCGATTTTGTGAGATAGACATTACAGGAAGTGCGCGTCTCCTGGTCCCTTTTTATAACAGACAGGAAGGGGAGGAGTCTCCCCTCAGGGATAGCGGAATATGTTTACCACTTCCGGAAAGGGTCGGTTCGGTAAACCCTGTGTATGGAAGGAGGCGAACCTGACTTTGTAAGGACTTCGATGACGAAGACGGATGAGAAGGTCATGGCCTTTACATCCGGTGGCACAGACCTGATCCAGTGGCATTGCAATGTCTTATTTACCATGAAGAGTAAAAAATCTGTGCCTCAGCCCCTTCCTCCGAGTTTACACCTTCTGCTTTGGACCCAGTTAGTGTTGCAGTGGGAGATCAAAGTGTGAACTTCACGAGTCATCTCGGATTGGCCGATAAAAAACAAATGGCGCCCATGTAATTTTATAGGCGCAGATGCGTGACAGAGCATGCACGCCCCTACAATCGCGGCTGCGCCCCCTCCTTCTGATGTCAGCTTTCCACCGTGCTGCGCAGTCTCTTGTCTATGCTACAGCATGGTTAAAGTACATTGGCTAAGCCAATGGGACCCACAAGCTCGACCTATTGGCTTAGCCAATGCTTGTTTTTGCATTGTGATGCAAAAGTACATCCATCCCAGCAGAAAATATATTCTAACGTGTGATGGCAGGTGCTGCGCAAAAAGTGGCCCTCGTTTAACACATCAGGCAAAATGTTCCCTCAACAGCCTTCTGAGTTACAGGCTCTTAATGAAAGCTGAAGAAAAATGAGGATATTTCAGAGTATGGTTTCTTTTCAGGAGACTCTTAAGAAAATTCTATGAAAAAGTAAATTATTTGGCAGAAGGAGCATTATTTCTCTGCAGCAGCAAGCCATGATTGTGCCTAAGAACAGTGCCCCCCTCTCAGCTGTCGAGGAGGGGGGAGAAGGGTGGGCTGGGGAGGCAGGCTTCACTGGGTTCATGGGCAATAATTAGAGGAGCCAAGATCCGCAGCTGCCCTCCCTGGTTTACCCTCTGGTACCCCTGGCATTGCCCCTGGACTCGGTTGTTCTGACGGTAGAGCAGGTCTTGAGAACCCCCTGTTTACTTTCTTTTCGTTCCACTGCCTGTCCTAACCAATCAGCATCAAACGGTACTGTGGGGCTAAAGGCGGGGCAGTGGACCAACCCTGTGATGTCATAGTGGGTGTCAAAAGGTGCCTGTCACTTCCGCTTCCCTTGGCACTTTGGTGAATAGGCGAGTGTGCCCAGTATACACAGTCGAACTATGAGTGTGCACAGTGGTGCAAGCTACTAGTGAACATACCCCGGAGAGCTGATTTCCATCAATTAAAAAATACAAAAATTGAAAAAAAATAACTAAACTGATCAGGACAATGGGCTGCAGTAAAACTTAGTGGGCCCGATTCACAGAACTAACTTAAGACACAATCCTAAACTTACTACAATTTAGTTATTCACAGAAGACACTTACTCATTTTAGTATTCACAGAAGTTAACTTTAGGACTCCTAAATGCCTTCTGTGAATACCGAAAGTCTTAAAGTCAGGATGTTTCTCAGTTTAGGAGTAGTAAAGTTAGGACTCCTAACTTTAGGACTCCTAACTTCTGTGAATACCGAAAGTCTTAAAGTTAGGATTTGTCTCAGTTTAGGAGTAGTAAAGTTAAGACTCTTAACTTTAGGGCTCCTAAGTGCCTTCTGTGAATACCAGAATGAGTAAGTGCCTTCTGTGAGTACCAAAAATGGTAGTAAGTTTAGGATTTTGTCTCAAGTTAGTTCTGTGAATCGGGCCCAAAGCAATTTGCAATCCTCAGGGAAACAAGCCCGACGGGCTAGGGTTATTAAGGGGGTCTTTGTTGACACTCCGCCCCTACTTACCTTTGATTTGGGTCCGGTCTGGAGATCAATGCATGCCACAGCCGGGTGCTAAGCCTTAGCGCCTCGAGTATAAACCACTGTGAGTAAATTAAGCCCAGAGCAGAGGCCTCCGCGGCTATGGTGAGCCTCCCTGAGACCACAGCTTACTAAAAATAGCGCTGATAACAAGGAGCCCAGCAAAGCCCCCTTAATCCGCAGCCCCACACCTGGCGCTGGTGCGGCCTGGTGCACACCGCCACTAGCTTAGAATCACTGCGGGTGTTCAGTGGAAAGAGTGACTTGGGCTCACCACAGCTAATGCCACCAGACTCTGGGCCAGCCTGTAATGGTGTATTACAAGGCAGGCAGCGCTGACCACAAGGGACGGTCACGCCTGTAATGCTGCATTACAAGGCGCGCGGCGCTGACAACAAGGGAGGGTCACGCCTGTAATAGTGCATTACAGGGCAGGCGGCGCTCACCACAAGGGAGGATCACGCCTGGCGCGAAGTCGCCACCTAATGCACTCTGCTCCTGTGGTGACTGCACTCAGCGACTAGCTGTCTCGTGAAAAGGCGCTCTGTCACCAGCTATTTACTCACGGCGCTATTAATAACACCCTCCTTTCTTTTACTTGGAACTGCGACTTAAAACTGAAATAATGACCCTCATTTTAGAAAAGTGCCTCTTTTGTGTGCAACGGACACCATATATTCAGGGAATTATTTCTTTCGAGTGAAGGCCACTGGTAGAGGCTGCGGTGAGGTGACGCAAGGCACTAATACCCCCAGCGTGCACCTGCTACAGGATACACTAGGCGTGCGTTTACAGCCCCCTTATAAGTAGTGGTGTATCAAGGGAGCCACGGGCTAATGCTCCGCCCGCTGTAATTGTGGTGCACTGAGCCCCTCAAAAGTACAGGCTCCTGTGCCACTGCACCTGCTGCACCATTGATAGGTGCATCCCTTCCTATGCAGCAGCAGCAGCACAAGGGCCTTTGAGATGTCATGTCACGACAAGGCTAGAATACTCCTAGTTCAACAGAATGGCAAAGCCCATGCTAGGATTCTTAAAGAACAATCTTATAGGATTGTTGCAAAGGTTCTTGTAGGATACAAGCATAATATGCATGGATTGCAGTAAAACACTGGAGCAAGAGAGTAACCATTGGAATTCCATAGCATTGACGTCCCCCACGAGTAGCCTAGCATCAGTTGCAACGCCCCCCTAGCCCTTAGATCCCCGGCCAAACTCTTGTACCCTGGTCCCAGGGGCGATAAAGGCAGCAGTACGACCCAAAACTCAACATAGGCCACGTGTCCCTCTTTACTTTCTGTAGTTCTAACTCCTGCCCTTTTGAAAGGTGAGCCAAAGGCATAACTCTCTGTGGTGGCATTAAGGTCAAATGTTGTGTGCTGCCACTTCCTCTCCCCACGGCAATTTTGTGAATACACAACCAGTAGGCGGCTGGCTGATTAACTGGTGTTTCTTTTTAAGTAGGCTGAGTTAGCAGGGCAGCCTCACATCTGCTTGTTTTTATTTTATTTATTTTTTCTGGAATTTTATACAGCGCTAACTAGACCCGAAGGTATCAGAGCACTTTACATGAAAAGCAGTTACATTACATAGGGACGCATTCATTTTTGTTAGGCATGGGGAGATTAAGGGATTTGCCCAGAATCACACAATGTTCAAGTTCAAGTTCGGTATTTGTATAGCGCACTACTCACCCAGAGGGTCTCAACTTCAAGGCGCTTGAGGGAGGGTGTGTGTCTTATATATCGAATAGCCAGGTTTTTAGCTGTTTTCTGAAGGAGAGGTGGTTCTGTGTGAGGCGGAGGTGAGAGGGGAGAGAATTCCAGGTCTTGGCCGCTAAGTAGGAGAAGGATCTCCCTCCTATGGTGGATCTATGGATGCGCGGAATTGTGGCGAGGGCTTGATTGGATGAACGTAGTTGGCGGGTGGGTGTGTAGAAGGACAGTTGTGTGTTGAGGCATTCGGGACCTAGGTCGTAGAGGGCCTTGTGTGCGTGGGTGAGGAGACGGAACGTTATTCTCTTGTTGACTGGGAGCCAGTGGAGGTCTCTCAGGTGACCGGAAATGTGAGCTTGGCGTGGGATGTCAAATATGAGTCTGGCTGAGGCGTTTTGGATGTGTTGGAGTTTTTTCTGTAGTTTGGCTGTGGTTCCTGCTTAGAGAGTGTTTCCATTGTCCAGTCGGCTGGTGACCAATGCGTGGGTGACTGTCTTTCTTGTTTCGGTGGGGATCCAACAAAAGATTTTTTTGAGCATGCGAAGGATGTTGAAGTATGCAGATGAGACGGCGTTGACTTGTCTGGTCATCGAGAGGAAGGAGTCTAGGATGAAGCCCAGGTTGCGTGCATGATCTGTGGGTATGGGTGCTGTACCCAGGGCCGGTGGCCACCATGGGTCATCCCAAGCAGAGGGGGATGATCCTAAGATGAGGACTTCCGTTTTGTCCGAGTTTAGTTTTAAACGGCTGTTCTTCATCCACTCGGCTACTTCTTTCATCCCTTCGTGTAGGTTGGTTTTGGCGGTGTTTGGGTCTTTGGTGAGGGATAGGATCAGCTGGGTGTCGTCTGCATAGGAGATGATATTGAGGTTGTGTTGTCGCGCGATGGATGCAAGGGGACTCATGTAAACGTTGAAGAGGATGGGGCTGAGTGAAGATCCTTGTGGTACGCCGCAGATGACTTCTGTGGCATCTGATTTGAATGGGGGGAGGCGGACTCTTTGGGTTCTCCCGGCGAGGAAAGAGATGATCCAGCCCAAGGCTTTTCCTTGTATACCGACGTTGCTGAGGCGTTGTATGAGGGTGTTATGACAGACTGTGTCGAAGGCGGCGGAGAGGTCAAGTAGGATGAGGGCAGCTGTTTCTCCGTTGTCCAATAGAGTTCGAATGTCGTCTGTTGCTGCGATGAGGGCGGTCTCGGTGCTGTGTTTGGCTCGGAAGCCGGACTGTGAGGGGTCGAGGGAATTGTTGGATTCAAGGAAGGCGGCAAGCTGACTATTGATGGCTTTCTCAATGACTTTGGCAGGGAATGGGAGGAGTGAGATGGGGTGGTAATTCTTAAGTTCAGAAGGGTCTGCTGTGGGTTTCTTTAGAAGGGCGCTGAGTTCGGCATGTTTCCAGCTTTCTGGGAAGGTCGCAGAGTTAAAAGAACAGTTGATGACATCGCAGAGGTGGGGTGCGATGATAGAGTCTGCTTTGTTGAAAATGTGGTGGGGACATGGGTCGGTTGGCGATCCTGAGTGGAAGGAGTTCATCAGGCGGATGGTGTCTTTGGTGGTGATTGGGTTCCAGGCGCAAAGGTTGTGAGATTGCTGATTTGGTTCGGAGGTGGGTGGAGTGGACTGTTATTCGGATTGGTTTTCAAAGCTGTTATGCATGTCGGCGATTTTGTTGTGGAAGAAAGAGGATAAAGAGTCGCAGAGTTATTGGGAAGGAGTGATGTCGTTAGTGCCAGCGGTGGGGTTGGTAAATTCTTTGACAATGTTGAATAGTTCCTTGTTGTTGTGGGCGTTGTTATCGAGTCGATCCTTGAATGCTGATTTCTTGGTGGATCGGATCAATTGGTGGTGTTTGCAGGTGGCGTCCTTGAAGGTGGTCAAGTTGTCGGTGGTTGGGTTTTTTCTCCAGGTTTTCTCGAGGGTACGGCATAACTTCTTGGATTTCTTAAGGTCATCGTTGAACCAGGGGGCCTTCTTGCTACCTAGTTTGATCTGTTGTTTTTTGAGAGGTGCTAATTCGTCTGCGCTGTGGGTGATCCATTGTGAGAGTTCGGTGGCAGCTTGGTTTGGGTCCGATGATATGGCGGGGGGGTTTTGGTTAAGCGATGTGAAGAGTTGGTCGGTGGAGATTTTGCTCCAGTTTCTACGAGGAATAGGTTGTGGGGTGTTGTGGGTCGAGGTCTTTTTGTAGCTGAAGTGAACGCAGCTGTGGTCCGTCCAATGGAGATCAGAGGCGTGGTCGAAGGAGATGTGTTTGCTGGAGGTGAAGATAGGGTCGAGCGTGTGTCCGGCGAGGTGGGTGGGGGTGTCGACAAGTTGTTTGAGTCCGAGATTGGCCAGGTTGTCCAGAAGAGTGGTGGTGTTGCTGTCGTTTTTCTTTTCCAGGTGAAAGTTGAGGTCTCCCAGTAGAATGTAGTTCTCGGAGGTGAGGGCATGTGGGCTGAGAAGTCAGTGATGTCTTCGTTGAATTGTGAGCGGGCACCTGGTGGTCTGTAGATGAGGGTGCCTCTAAGTGTGGTCCTGGGGTCGGTGTGGATTTGGAAGTGAAGGTGTTCGGTGGTCGCGAGGCGAGACTCAAACCCAGTTCCCCAGCTCCGAGGATGACCGCCCGGGCCAATAGGCCACATTCTCTCCCATTCGCTTGCTTGTGGGATCAAAGGACCTTATTTCCTGTGTTGCCATAATATTTGAGGGGGAATTGAGTTAATTTGTTTTTTGTCCCTGCCGAGACTCGAACCCAGTTCCCCAGCTCCGAGGTCAACCGCCCGGGCCAATAGGCCACATTCTCTCCCATTCGCTTGCTTGTGGGATCAAAGGACCTTATTTCCTGTGTTGCCATAATATTTGAGGGGGAATTGAGTTAATTTGGTTTTTTTTTGACCGGTTGCTTGGTGCAAACTCGCCATTGACCAACGACATGCTTGGATCTCCTGCCGCATGCATTTGAGAGCCGAACAGCCAGGAAACTAGCCAGGAATCGTTGACAGCTCACCCGAATGGAGTAGATGTGCTCATGAGACGTAAAATGGGCTCAGAGTGAAAAGGCCCACTCACTTTTATATTCAAGATGAATTGTTGTGTGACTGAAGCCCCCTGTTTCGAGACTTCTGCTTTCATGGACAACCCACTTCCTTCTGGCAGCTGCAGCCCTGGTTTATGCAACTCCCAGCAGTGATGTGTAACACTGCAAGTCAGGGCTGAAAACATTGCATTTTTCTGACACCCAGTGAGTAGGGAACCCAACTTTAGTGTTACAGCCCACTGAGGAGGGTCTCTCTAGCAAACAGGAAAGAACTCCAGACCTGGCTGCTCGAATGGACAACCCACCACGTAGCAACTAACATGTCCAGCGCCTCGAAACCCTCACAGATGAGTTGCAGCGTTCTATAAAGATTTGATTGATTGTGCAGCCATAAGAAGCCTTTTAAATGAGTTATATTATAGGCCCATGTCTCAGGCCATGTTGTGCAAGGCGGGGAAAGGCTTTTAACGACTGGTTGGGCAGCGGTAAAAGGTCTATGAAGCAAGTGGCCTGTTCTAAAAGCAGAGGGTCCGATTCACAGAACTAACTTAAGACAAAATCCTAAACTTACTACCATTTTGGTATTCACAGAAGGCACTTACTCATTTTGGTATTCACAGAAGGCATTTACTCATTTTGGTATTCACAGAAGTGAGGACTTCTAACTTTAGGACTCCTAAATGCCTTCTGTGAATACCGAAATGAGTAAGTACCTTCTGTGAATATGAAAATGAGTAAGTGCCTTCTGTGAATACCAAAATGGTAGTACGTTTAGGATTTTGTCTTAAGTTAGTTCTGTGAATCGGCCCAGAGTGTTTTTAATGAAACAAGAAGGAACAGAAAAGTGCGCAGTGGAATGTTGGAGCAGGAAGTGTAAACCAACCATGAATGGCCCCCTGCCCATCTAATGTCCTCATCCAGGGCTCTCAACATTCCACTGTTCTAATTCTATAAACCAAGAGAGGTGAACAGATATAGTTATAACATAAACTGTCCTTCACAGAGTATTTCCTGTTTCCAACGTTCCGGCCATGGCTCTTGTGAACATGGAAGCAGATGTCCGCTCCTTCCACCTGGACAGTGTCCACACCGCGCTGAGTGACGTCAGCACGCAGCATCTTCCCCAGCGCATGCTGGGAAGTGCGCGAGGGCATGAAAACAAGGCGTCCTGTCCCAACCGGTCCGATCTGCCTGGAGCTCCTGCTCCCAGGACCCGGGCTTTAGATGACCGTGAGCTGGCCGGAACCCAGCAGACGCTGGGAGGCATGCGCCGCTGCACACCCTCTCTGCTCCAAAAACAACGTTTTTACATAACCAGGCAGAATGTAATTCAGAAAAAACATGCTTAGATCTTACTCTTCTAAAACAGGGCGAAATGAAGGCGGCCGTGGTTCGAGTGGAGCCAACTACATTGGTCCATACAAGTGTTTTGGGAAACAGATGTGTCTGCCAGGTGTCCCTCTGTCTTTTCAGTTCCTATGCGTCTTTAGGGTCTGAAGTGTTTGAGGTAGAGAAGGTCTATATACCTTCTAAGAACAGGTAGTTGCCAAGAAACCTTACCTTACTAGTGTTGCCGATATTGGCACTAATGCCAGGGTCACTGGAATTATGCGGCAGGGGAGAACCAAACTATGGGGCCGATTAGGATTGCAGTGAATCCGCATCCTCCAGGCCGAAGGAAGCCACGCCGGCCCGGAGGATGCGGATTCACCGCTGCGGTGATTGCAAAGACCCCCCGCCAGATTAGGATGGCAGGGGGGTCATCTGCGGACGTGAAGACCGTCCGCCGCGGGACCGCGGCAGAAAAGCTCTAATATGGTGGCGGTGTCTATCAGACACCGCCAGCCATATTAGGATTCATGTGGAAACATGCTGTTCCACAGCGGGTTTTCCTCCGTGGAAAAGCATGTGGTCTTTGGTGTTTGGGGGCCCGTTGCGGGCCCACAGGGTGTCGGGGGTGGGGGGTGCAAATGGGGGGTACCTATGGTACCCCCCAGCATTTACATGCACAAAGCGGCAGGCACCGCTCGGTGCCTGCCGCTTTGTGCATGTAAATGTTCAACATGCATTTTTAACCTTGCGGCGGGTGCTGCTTCAAGGTTAAAGGAACAGGATGTGACCGCCAGGGTGGCGGTCACATCCTAATTTGCATGGAGGGACCGCCGCTGCCCATGCGGACGGTCCCTCTTCCTCGGGGGTGGCGGACGGACGCAGGTCCGTCCGCCATCCTAATGACCCCCTTTGTGTCAGGGTTGACAACAATATGCACCAAGAAAAGGCAAATCATTCTTCTAAATGGAGCACATTTTGTGTTAGTACTGCCTCATTATTTTGCCATCTTTATAGATGTTAACACTATCTGGGCCAAATGGGGTGACCAGATTTTGAGAACCAAAAACTGGGGCATTTTGCAAAAATAGAAGGAGGCCTACAATTTTACACCAATGGAGCGGTGCAGAATCACAGCGCTCCTCAACATAGGAACACGGAAGAGGCACTGGAGAAATAAGTAAAATGTAATTTCTAAAACCAGCATCATGCTTGTTAATTATATTGCTTTCTTATAACAGCCGCTAACTAACAGCTTTACAACACCCCAAAAAGTGCCTCTCACTGTTTTCAGTCGACCCCCTCTAAACACCAGGACATGAGCTAAAAGTGCCGACATCTGTCAGGACAGCTGGTGACATTCCGGGCAAATCTGGGACGCCTGGTCACCCTCTGGGCCAAAGCTTCCTCTCATTAGTGCATCTCTGACATTTTGATAGTAAGGAAGAGAAAGGTGACCAGTTTGCAAAGGGCCTACCTCTGCGTGGCAACACAAGTTCCTCCTTTTTTAGTAACTTCAGATTCATTTAAGTGAGAACCAAAGTGTGCTTTTTTGCTGAAACCTGTAGATTATGCAGCAGATGATGGATTATGTGGCAAATCCGTAACTGTGTGGAAAACGTAACAGCTGCAAAATCACATCCTTCCAGTGGCCCTGCTGAATGTGTATTTATATGCAACAGTACTCATTAGACCATAACTGGTGCTTTGAACCAAAATATCATTTATTAAAATTGTCCTACATAAATAAATGTTGTAGCCATAATATGGGCTACCACAAAACTGTGAAGCTGAGAATACACAGGTAGGTGTAGATTTCCTATTCCTAACCCCACATCTACATTCTATCAAGATATATAGATCTTCAAGGTGCGTAGATTTGACGTTTTGAATTGTAAATCTACTCTTTCCTGTCTGTATCTACCTTGGTAATCTAGTGTAGTCAATAATCTACAGGTGATACTGTGACGCGACGATATTTTGTAACTCAGTATTATGATTAACAACCATCACTTGATCTACATATCCGCAATATTCCAACCCTAACAATAAATTAGTATATTGTTATATTAGTATTATGTCGCACAACCGTGATTTGATCTAGCTGCCACTATCCAGTATAATCCAACCCTAAACAACAGATTAGTATATCAATATATCGGAATGCGGCCGTACAACGGTGGCTTGATCTAGCTGCCACTATCCAGTATAATCCAACCCTAAACAATAGATTAGTATAAACCAATGTCGCATTCAGTATGATCCACTCGAAACACTACAAAACACGAACAACACTACCAAATACCACACGAAGAGAGCACTTCTGCTCGCTCGGGGTAACCAAATCCTAGATCCGCAATGGGTACAGAAACATTAAAAGTGCCTCGAAACCATACACATTTTGAGAATTCTCTATACAAGTGCACGTAACATAACATGACATTTTGCAGGGAACTAATTACACAGCAACTGTGCCCTGTACAAAAGGGGGACACAACCTGAGGGAAAAAATCAGAGGTGGGGTTGATGCTGAGGGTGCAGCAGACGGGGAGACAAGGTGCGGAGGAAGAGGGGTGCAAGCAGACGTATCATGTAGTACAAGGAAATAAAAAGAGGAAGCCTGGAGGACTACAGCAAGGAGGGAGACAAGATGAATCTATGCATCTGTGTAAATGCATATGTACATTGCAAAGCTGGTGATAGAAACTGTAGTCATGGCTGAGCTGAGGCTTCAATAAAAAATAGACTTTTTGATTTGCTGATAATTTTAACCCCTTCGCCACTGGACTAATTCCCCTGCGGTGCTGGGGGGAGTGGGCCGCGCGCGGCGCCTTGGTGTTTGTGACGAACTCGGCTCGTCACACTACACGGTGAGCTTGTCATGACCACGCCCATTTTCATAGAACGCTCAGCACAGCAGGGGAATTATCCCCGTGTGGGAGCGCCGCAGTGGTCATGACGAGCTCAGCTCGTCATGAGCACCGAAGGTGTTAAATCTGCCTTGATAGGAGTTATATATGCATTGCTCAGTTTATGTGGCAAATGTTAGCAGTTTTTAAGTTTTGCATCATAACTGTAACTTTTTCCAACTGAAATACTCACTAAAACTTCTATTCTTTTTTCTAACAATTATGTAGATCTTTTCGGAACCAAACCATCTTGTCCATGAAAAATTATACAACCCCAGAGAGAATAGACTGCCTCTGGATAATTAACAATATATCAGAGTAGAAGGGATCATTCATCTTAAGGCACTGAGCTGCTCACCCGCCATAGCAGTGGTCAGGTTGAGTATATTTATCAATGATCCCTCTGTCTCCTTGTTGATGGCCACAGTGCATTGGCAGCATCAGGGCTGCACCCTGAGGCTCCATCAGTGTCGACAAGCGGTTCTTGGCAGAATGACGCGGTTGCACTGGAATAGACAATAGTGTGTATTGTCGATGTTTCAGTGTATTTATTTTGCAGAGTTACTTAAAACCTTTGCAATACAATTGTCAATGTGGAGAGTGTTTGTTGAGCAACAGCCATGATGAAGTCGCAGAAACCTGGTACAGCAGCAACTGTCCATATTAGAGTCACCATCACACTTCAGTGCTGCATTTTTCATCTACAAATTATTGTTATCCGGGGCATTCGTCCAGTTCAAAATCACAACACCCAGAATGCATCAGGTTATCACATGAAAGTCCAGGACTGGAAACAGTGGGGCTCATTCACAAGCCCCTTGCACCGTCGGTGCGCTCTTTTAACATGGGAAAAAGTGACGACCGGGCGGTGCAGAGTCGGTAATGACCTGGTGGGAGGTGGTCGCCGTGGCTCACGTGTCATTATCAAGGGTCTTATTACTCCTGAGAAACGAGCCAAAAACAATGTAAGTTGTACTTCGGCACAATAATAATTACCTCTGAGAAAGTAAAAATGTGTGTTGAGCACACCGGCCCAGAAATCAACAGAAATAAGGCTTCTTCCCAAGCTTTGTTTTACGACCACACAGCAAAAACGAGCCATTCGGTATGTGTATGTGTGATACGTCAGCAAGCAACTTGGGTAGATCTTGGAAGGCTTGGCAAGACAAAGAGAAGGAGAACCTCCCAGTAGGGCATGACTGTCCCCTGCTTCTGGGATTGCTTAAGGATTGGAGCAATCTGTCCATCAGTGGGTGGGGGGGGGGTATCACTTGTTTTGGACACAGATGCTAAAGATGCCTTTAGTGTACACAGTGTGGGGGTCAATGTTATTTATTGGGTTTTTTTAGTTGAAGAAAACCAGTAACACAAAAAATCTACCATTAGAACAACAATTAAACAGAATATAAGAAACCACGAATCAATGCCTTTTCCTGCTGGAGTTGATGTGAAACGGCATTGAAGGTGGCTTGTTGTTTTAATATAGAACACAGCCCCTTTAGTGATCACAACCCTTTGACATTTTCTGTGATAGTGGTGGGGGATCACCCGAAGGGCTCCCGAAAATCCCAGGAAATTTTCATTCCCACAGACCAGAGCAGGTGCCTACGCAGGTCACAAATTGATGTTAAGGCTTTTAATCACAGTGGGGCAGATTCACAAGGCCCTTGCCACAACTTTACGCCGCAGTTGCATCACTTCTGTGATGCAGCGGCGGCGTAAATAATGCACCACGATGCAACATATTTACAACATGACGCATCTAGTGAGGTGTGTCACGTTGTAAAGCCCTGCGCTACATTATACCTGCGTATAATGTATGCAGGGTGGGCGTTCTGTCGTAAACAAGCCTCGTACAAGTGATGCAGTGAAATCTACGATTTCACTGAGTCACTTTTACGACGCCACTGCGTCAAAACCTTGCGCCTTCTTGAAGCAGGCGTAAGGAGTGACGCAGCATGATGGGAATAGGCTTTCCTGACCATTGCTGGAGTTGCGTCGTGCTTACGACACGACTCCAGCAATGTACTGCCTTTCCGCTAAAAGATGCGTCACGTATCTGTCTATCCTTGCGCCACGGTGCGCCGCATTGTAAATGCAACGCATCCATGGTGGCGCAAGGCTATTTTTACATCACACAATTTAGCTGACGCATCTCTGCTAATATGCAGAGACGCACCAGTTCTTGTAAATCTACCCCAGTGTCTTTACTACTTGCCGATAGGAGATATGTATATGTTTGGATCCCTTAATCCCTGGCGAGGAGATCTTAAGCTCGTTTGCCTCCATCGCTCAGTAAGTTTCTGGTCTCTTATCGACACAGGCAGTGGGGCGCGGCCTGGCTTCCCTTTCTTGGTTTGATCCTAAGTGTTCACGGGCCCTAAGGCAGCAAAAGGAAGTGTTGAAACAGGTGCCTTGGAACAAGGCTAGGTGTCATTATGCCACCGTCTCTATAAAGAGGCCGTGAAAGACCGTAGGCTCCGATTACAAAAACAGGCATGGTAGGGCTTGATCAAAGCGGGGTATCTGAGGGATCCAAAACCTTTTTTGGAAGACGATTAATAGCCCCTGATTTGCGGATTCAACTAGGCCTACAGTGTGCCATCACATCACACCAGATCAGTGAGTTTCTTATTTTAAAAGTGTAAATAAGACAGGCCCTCCAGTTGAATCCTGTACAGATATAATCCCCAGCGTGGTGGTTACACCTGTTATCTTTTCACTGGAGGAGTTATATACAGGTATTGCGCCGTTGTCGCAGAATAAGGCACCAGGCCCTGATGGGATTCCACCGGATCTTTTTCACGATAACATTGACGTGTGGGCCCTAATTTCGATTCAAGTGTTAAATGTGACAGCCCTGAATGGGACGTTGCCCTCCTGGTCCACGTCACTATTATACCAGTCTTTAAAAAAGGGGTAAAAGATATTCCGCAATCTTACCATCTGATTTCCCTTATTGATGCAGTGGTCAAGGTGTTGGGTCAGGTTCTTTTATCCAGACTTTCTCTTCTGGGCAAATGACAATCAGAACTTATCGGATGTCCAATTTGGTTTCCACCTAGGCATGTCAACCACAGATCAAAGGCGGATGTAAGGTCCATAAAAACCAAAACCAAAGTGCCCGGTTGTGCCACCTTATATTTATCTATTAAAAGATAGAGATTAAGGCATTGATCCTGAAGAAATGCCACTGATCTGAAGGCCCGGTGATGAAGCATGACATCCTTCGGGATATGTGAGGGCTACTAAAGAGGCAAGACTTGGCCCAACCCTTCGGGATTGGATCTTTGATACCGGGGTTGTACCTCTGCCTCTCTCTCTTTCTTCTCCTTCTCACTATCTATTCTACGCTAATTCTTTCCTTTTTGATGAGTGGGTGATGTTTTGCACCCTACTCTCGGAACAGTGTCTCCTTTTGATCTAAAGCTACTTATGACTCTTCATTCTCAAACGACTGCAGCAGTTACATTTTCGCAATGGGGTCGGGGGTACACCAAACATTTTAATTGTCCCCGGGGAGGTCCATCAGGGCTGCATCTTAGCCCCCTTCTTTTTTTATTTATATCAATGGTTTAGAACCTGCCATTTTGGCACACCAGTCGGATTCCCCCAGAGTGTATAGGAGATCTTTGCCAGTCTTAGTTTATGCCGACGACGCAGAGCTTATGGCCCGTACGGCTCTGGGCTTTCAGGTTTAAATAGATGGGTTTGTGGCTTTTATGGATCGGCTGAACTTAATAGTTAATTTTACTAAGTCATATGACTTAATTGTGGGAATCCGGGGTCTACGGTCTAAAGGATTTAAAGCTGTCCAGCACACTCTGGCAAAGGTTCCATTTTTTCCCTACCTTGGAGTGTTATTTGATGACCAACTACAGTGGAGAACGCTCCTAGAGGGCAAGCTGAGTGATTTGAATAAATCCATGGGCGCTATTACCAGTTTTGCTAGTAGATTGGGATCACGGGCACCTGAGGTCACTTAAAAAAGTTACCGGCCCATAGGTCTCTCAAAGGTACTATATGGCAGTGACATATGAAGGTACGTTTCTGCACATAGGCTTCAGGTGGATGAAAATACATTTTTGCATAGGATTCTGCAAGTTCCCTATAGCACGCCAGTTTGGTCAGTACATGAAGAGTTAGGGGTTGATTTTTTGTGGACCAGATGGCAATTAAACCTTTAAAGTGCTGGATAAAGATATGGACAAGTGCAAACAAGGACTTAAATGGGCTGATTCTCTCGAACTGCCTTTCTCTGGAGCATGCCAATAAAATCCCCTGGCTATGTTATGCAAAGGAGTCTTTTTAGGCTTTGGGGAGGGCTGATATTTTTCTTGCACATGATACTGTAAGTCCCAGGGATGTTGACATTATAAAAGACTTATATTGTAAGCATTCCTCTGCTCCTCGTGAAAATATTGAGCTAAGAAGAGGGCTTATGTTATGTTAAAATAAGTTCTGGGAATTAAACATTACCTTTTCTCCAGTACTAGTTTTCATGATAGATTTTTCAGCACTAATTTTAAATGTAATTATCTCCATATTCTTTTAGCATCCCCAGCATGTTTACTCCCGCCAAACCAAAGGGGAACCTGTGGCTGCGATTCTAGATCTCCACAGGACACGTTACATTTTGTATTATTGTGCAAATTCTTTTCTTTGCCAAGAAGGCATTTCCTCCATCCCCTTTTAAAGAGTTTGAAGTCAGGCATGCCAGAGTGGCACTTTTGTATTTACAGCTGTTGCCAAATGCTTTCACCTTAATGCCAGTGAAAAGCTTCTTGCGGGCCGCTTACAGATCTAGGGGCAGATTTACAAGCTCCTTACGTCACTTTTGAGCCGCTGTCGCGTCACTTTTGAGACAAAGCGGCGGCCTAAAAGTTGCAGCCCATTTACAACGTGACTCATCTAGGGAGCTGCGTCACGTTGTAAATCTCTGCGTGACATTATACCTGCGTGAAGTGTAATGTATGTAGGGTAGGTGTTCCCACGCAGTAAAGCCTTTAAAAGTGACGCAGTGAAATCTACAAGATTTTGCTGCGTGATTTTTAGGACGCCACTGCATCAAAACCTTACACCTGCTTAAAGCAGGCATAAGGAGTGATGCAGTGTATTGGGAATAGGCTGCAACATGCATTTCTTGAGTTGCGTCGTGCTTGCGACACAACTCCAGCAATGCGTGACTTTTCCGTCAACATATGCATCAGAATTTCTGACGCATCTGTCAATCTTTGTGTCATGGTGCGCCGTATTGTAAACCCCCTTTTGTACCGCTTTTGGCCGCCATAAGTGTGGCAGGGTATGCTCAGACGTGAGTCCCTTGCTCACTTTGCCACTGGATTCAAGCAAGCCAGGCTGAAGACGGCTGGAATGCTAGAAACTGGTCCTCGGAAGCTTGTTTCCGGTCCAGGGAAGACATGGCTTGGCAGTTTGGGCTGGACTGTTCCCATGAGGCACAGGGTCAGACTGATTTGCATATAGCCATGTCTGAACTGGGGTGGCAGAGTGGGCTAAAGAACGGTGATGGATAAAACCCAGATCTTTTGACTGGGTGTGAGTGTTTGATTGATTCAGATGCTCCGTCCATCACCACCTCCTTTTGTACCACTTTTGGCCGCCATAAGTGTGGCAGGGTATGCTTAGACGTGAGTCCCTTGTTCACTTTGCCACTGGATTCAAGCAAGCCGGGCTGAAGACGGCTGGAATGCCAGAAACCGGTCCTCGGAAGCTTGTTTCTGGTCCAGGAAGGACATGGCTTGGCAGTTCGGGCTGGACTGTTCCCATGAGGCACAGGGTCAGACTGATTTGCATATAGCCATGTCTGAACTGGGGTGGCAGAGTGGGCTAAAGAACGGTGATGGATTAAACCCAGATCTTTTGACTGGGTGTGAGTGTTTGATTGATTCAGATGCTCTGTCCATCACCACACCCTTTTGTACCGCTTTTGGCCGCCATAAGTGTGGCAGGGTATGCTCAGACGTGAGTGCCTTGCTCACTTTGCCACTGGATTCAAGCAAGCCGGGCTGAAGACGACTGGAATGCCAGAAACCGGTTCTCGGAAGCTTGTTTCCGGTCCAGGGAAGACATGGCTTGGCAGTTCGGGCTGGACTGTTCCCATGAGGCACAGGGTCAAACTGATTTGCATATAGCCATGTCTGAACTGGGGTGGCAGAGTGGGCTAAAGAACGGTGATGGATTAAACCCAGATCTTTTGACTGGGTGTGAGTGTTTGATTGATTCAGATGCTCTGTCCATCACCACACCCTTTTGTACCGCTTTTGGCCGCCATAAGTGTGGCAGGGTATGCTCAGACGTGAGTCCCTTGCTCACTTTGCCACTGGATTCAAGCAAGCCGGGCTGAAGACGACTGGAATGCCAGAAACCGGTTCTCGGAAGCTTGTTTCCGGTCCAGGGAAGACATGGCTTGGCAGTTCGGGCTGGACTGTTCCCATGAGGCACAGGGTCAAACTGATTTGCATATAGCCATGTCTGAACTGGGGTGGCAGAGTGGGCTAAAGAACGGTGATGGATGAAACCCAGATCTTTTGACTGGGTGTGAGTGTTTGATTGATTCAGATGCTCCATCCATCACCACCCCCTTTTGTACCGTATTGTAAATACGGCACATCCATAGTCAGGCAAGGGTTTTGCATGGTGGCGCAGTAAAAGTGACACATCTCTACAGATGCGTCACTTTCTTGTAAATCTGCCCCCATGACTTTCTAGATCAGATTGAATTGTGCTCAGTCTGTGCCTATGTTGTGCTTTTTATACCTTCAGTATGTACTGTTTATGAATTTGTGAGGTCTTTCCCTTTTTACTCTTCACCTTTTTAATAGGGGTTGTGCATTAGTTCTATTTATTATTTTTAATTATGATGTGTTTTTTAATGTATGATTGTATCTTTTATGGTTGCATTTGCTTTCGAATTAAGAAAGAATTATTATCACATGAAAGTCCAGGACTGGAAACAGTCTCATTTGACATGGGAAAAAGTGACGAACGGGCGGTGCAAGGGGCTTATTTACAGTGTCAGTAATGACCTGGTGGGAGGTGGTCAAGGGTCCTATTACTTTTGAGAAACGAGACAAGCACGATGTTACTCGTACTTCGGCACAATATTAATATCCGCAGAGAGAGTAAAAATTTGTGTTAAGCACGCCCACCCAGAAATAACAGAAATAAGGCTTCCTCCCAAGCTTTCATTATGGAAATACATCTTATACTACCACATGGTGCGGCCTAAAGTACCCCCTGGATAACGCCACACAGCAAAAAAAATGTGCCATGCTGTACGTGTATGTGTGATTTGTCAGAGAGCAACTTGGGTAGATCTTGGCAGGCTTGGCAAGGCAAAGAGAAGAACCTCCCAGTAGGGCATGCCTGTGCCCTGCTTTTGGGAATGCTTGAGAATTGGAGAAATCTGACCATCTGTGGGGGAATATCATATGGTTTGGACACAGATGCTAAAGATGTTTTTAGTGCACACAGTGTGATAGTCAAAATTATTAATTGGATTTTTTTAGTTGAATAAAACCAGTAACACAAAAACTCTACCATTAAAACAACAATAAAACAGAATTTAAGATACCACGGATCAACCCCTTTTCCTGCTGGAGTTGGTGAGAAACGACATTTAAGGTGTGTTGCTGTTTTAGAAGTAAGAAATGTTAGGATAGGTATGGGCACAGGGGCTGGTAGCCTCAGAGTTCACTGCAGGGCTATACGGTGGTTGAGAGGACGGTCGCACGGTCGCACAGTGAGCCAGAAGCCCATGGAGGACCAGTAAGTATAATGGGAGGGCAAAAGATGGACTGAAGAAAGAAAGGGAATGTAAAAGAAGTGGGAACAGACCTCTATGAAGGGACTGGAACAGGAAGGACAAGCCCCCCAACCACACTGGCCTCCTGCTCTCCTGGAACCACATCAACGACGACAACCATAATCATGAACACCATCCACTCTGGCTCTCCCTCCGACTCCTGCCCACACCACATCTTCAACAAAGCGAGCTCCATCATCGCACCCCAACTCCAGAAGATCATCAACAGCTCCTTCGATATATAGCCACCTTCCCAGAGAGCTGGAAACACACCGAGATCAACGCCCTACTCAAGAAACCCAAGGTGAACCCAAAGGACCTCAGGAACTTCCAGCCCATCTCCCTGCTCCCGTTCCCGGCGAAAGTCATCGAGAAAACTGTCAAGAGGCAACTGACCCACTTCCTCGAAGAGAACAACATCCTGGACTCGTTCCAATCGGAATTCCGGAACAACCACAGCGCCGAAACCTCCCTCATTGCCACCATCAATGACATCAGGACCCTGCTGGACAACGGCTAGACCGCAGGCCCTCATGCTCCTGGACCTCTCGGCCGCCTTTGACACTGTCTGCACCCTATGCACACGCCTCCACGACGCAGGGATCCGCAACAAAACCCTGGACTGGATCACCTCCTTTCTCACTGGCAGAACCCAGAGAGTCCACGTCCCCCCATTCTGATCCGAAGCCACCATGATGACCTGCGGCGTGCCCCAAGGATCATCCCTCAGCCCGACCCTGTTTAATGTCTACATGGCACCGCTCACCAACATCACCCGATTGCACAACCTCTAAATCATCTTATACGCCGATGACACCCAGCTGATCCTTTCCCTCACCAAGGACTCCGCCACCGACAAAACCAACCTTCACGAAGGAATGAAGGCCGTCGCAGAATGGATGAAGAATAGTCGCCTGAAACTGAACTCTGACAAGACAGAGGTCCTCATCCTCGGCTCCACCCCCTCCGCCTGGGACAACTCCTGGTGGCCGGCCATGCTGGGAGCTGCTCCAACACTCAACAACCACGCACGCACGCATCCTGAGGTTTATCTTGAACTGAACACTATCAATGACCCAGCAAGTCAACGCCGTCTCCTCCTCCTGCTTCAACACCCTCCTCATGCTTCGCAAGATTTACAGATGGATCCCCACCGGAACCAGAAGGACAGTTACCCAAGCCCTCGCCAGCAGCAGGCTGGACTACGGCAACGCCCTCTATGCGGGAACCACGGCCAAACTCCAGAGACGACTTCAACGTATACAGAACGCCTCCGCTCGCCTCATCCTCGACATACCCCGCCACAGCCACTTCACTGCCCACCTGAGAGACCTACACTGGCATCCCGTCGACAAGAGGATCACCTTCAAGCTCCTCAACCATGCTCACAAAGCTCTCCACAACGCCGGACCAGCATACCTCAACAAACGACTCACCTTCTATACCCCGAACCACCAGCTTTTCTCTGCTGAACTCATGGGTGAGTAGTGCGCTCTACAAATGATTGATTGATTGATTGATTGATTGATTGATTGATTGAAGCAGAAGAGAGTTTTAGGACCAGTAGGAAGTAATGTCTGTTGTGGTAGATTCCAACACAGGCAGAAGAGCATTGGGGGGAGGATCTGGGAAGGGTTAGACGTGATAGGCCCAAATTAGCATGTCGCTACCGCAAGGTGGGGCAGTAGGTATTGATTTGAATTAGTATGTTGGTAAGGTTAGGTACAGACCAATCTCATTAAAGCATCTTTTTCCACAACAAAAGGTTTTTGTCCTTGATTGCACCATCAACCCAAATGTTGTACATTGGCAGCTTGCGATAAAAGCACAAGAGCTGGAGGGTAGAGGACATGCCCTGGTACCTGTCGCCTACCTTTAGGATGATGAAACAAAGAATAGATGGAATTCTACCCCTTGAGTGATGTATTGGGTGATCAAAGAGAAGGGACTGAAGGAAAGCAGATGGTTGGTTAAAGTACTATGTACAACACCCCATTCCCCCTAACCACTTTCAATCACAGGCGTGCCCTCAAGCCAGCATTGGCTGCATTCACTGGGCTGCAGGTCCCACTTGGACCAGCGCATAGTGTTCAGAAGGCAGCATGATGAGTCAAGGAGCCTGGAGAGTCACAAGGATAGTGCGGCCAGTTTAACAGCACCGCACGCCCTGGTCACTCAGTGCAAAATGGTGGTTGTGACAGCCAAACAACACACTCCTTGGTCACTCAGTGCAAAATGGTGGTCGCGAGGGCCAAACATGGCAGCCTAAGTAGTCCCAGAGATACAACTTGCTGGGGATGAAGACTGTCTTAGAGCCCCTTGTCTGGTTGTGGAGAGAATTCAATACATTCCTGGATATTATCTTAGGGACTGCTTTCAGTGCATAGTACTGTGCGGGACGAAGGAGCCGTACTGAAAAACCAAACAAAGAGAGAAGATAAGCGGATAGCAGGGTAACCATTTTCTCATTTAAGCACTATTGACCGTGCCCATTTTCAACATTGCCACTGGAAAATTGCCATCCCAGTTTCCACATTAACAAAGCAGTTTCCACATTACCACATCAGTTTACGATGCCCCATTTTGGCGCACATTGTCATGCCAGTTTCTACATTACTATGGCAGTTTCAACATTATCACACCAGTTTGCTATGGCCCACTTCAGCGGGCATTGCCATCCCAGTTTCTACATTAATAAAACAATTTCAAATTACCATGTCAGTTTGCAATGTCCACGGTGCACATTGCCATGACAATTTCTACTTTAGTATGTTAGTTTCATCAGTTTGCGATGCCCCACTTCAATGCACATTTTTATTCCCGTCCAGGGAAGACATGGCTTGGCAGTTCGGTCTGGATTGTTCCCATGAGGCACAGGGTCAAGACTGATTTGCATATGGTCATGTCTGAACTGGGGTGGCGTGGTGAGCACAATAACAATGGATTAAACCCAGATCTGTGACTGGGGGTGAATGTTTTGGCAATGTGCAACATTCCGTCCATCACCTTGTGTGTTTTTCTGTTCACCCTATGTGGGAAGGGTATGCCGAGACGTGAGTCCCGTACTCACTATGCCACTGGAGTCAAGCTATCCTGGCTGAAGACGGCTGATAGCCAGAAACCGGTCCTAGGATGCTTGATTCCGGTCCAGGGAAGACATGGCTTGGCAGTTTGTTCTGGACTGTTCCCATGAGGCACAGAGTCAAGACTGATTTGCATATGGCCATGTCTGAACTGGGGTGGCGTGGTGAGCAAAATAATGATGGATTAAACCCAGATCTGTGACTGGGGGTGAATGTTTTGCCAATGTGCAACATTCCGTCCATCCCCAGACGTGGGTCCCGTGCTCATTATGCCACTCGAGTCAAGCTATCCTGGCTGAAGACGGCTGATAGCCAGAAACCGGTCCTAGGATGCTTGATTCCGGTCCAGGGAAGACATGGCTTGGCAGTTCGGTCTGGACTGTTCCCATGAGGCACAGAGTCAAGACTGATTTGCATATTGCCATGTCTGAAGTGGGGTGGCATGGTGAGCAAAATAACGATGGATTAAACCTAGATATGTGACTAGGGCTGAATGTTTTGCCAAAGTGCAACATTTCGTCCATCATCTTGTGTGTTTTGCTGTTCACCCTATGTGGGAAGGGTATGCCCAGATGTGGGTCTCATGCTCACTACGCCACTAGAGTCAAGCTATCCTGGCTGAAGATGGCTGATAGCCCGAAACCGGTCCTAGGATGCTTGATTCCGGTCCAGGGAAGACATGGCCTGGCAGTTCGGTCTGGACTGTTCCCATGAGGCACAGGGTCAAGACTGATTTTCATATGGCCATGTCTGAACTGGGGTGGTGTGGTGAGCAAAATTACAATGGATTAAACCCGGTTCTGTGACTGGGGGTGAATGTTTTGCCAATGTGCAACATTCCGTCCATCACCTTGTGTGTTTTGCTGTTCACCTTATGTGGGAAGGGTATGCCCAGATGTGGCTCCCGTGCTCACTACGCCACTGGAGTCAAGCTATCCTGGCTGAAGACGGCTGATAGCCAGAAACCAGTCCTAGGATGCTTGATTCCGGTCCAGAGAAAACATGCCTTGGTAGTTCTGTCTGGATTTTTCCCAGGAGGCACTGGGTCAAGACTGATTTGCATATGGCCATGTCTGAACTGGGGTGGCGTGGCGAGCTAAATAACGATGGATTAAACCTAGATCTATGACTGGGGGTGAATGTTTTGTCAATGTACAACATTCCGGTCATCACCTTGTGTGTTTTGCTGTTCACCCTATGTGGGATGGGTATGCCCAGACGTGGGTCCCACGCTCACTACGCCACTGGAGTCAAGCTATCCTGGCTGAAGACGGCTGATAGCCAGAAACCGGTCCTAGGATGCTTGATTCCGGTCCAGGGAAGACATGGCTTGGCAGTTCGGTCTGAACTGTTCCCATGAGGCACAGGGTCAAGACTGATTTGCATATGGCCATGTCTGAACTGGGGTGGCGTGGCGAGCAAAATAACAGTGGATTAAACCAAGATCTGTGACTGGGGGTGAATGTTTTGCCAATGTGCAACATTCCGTCCATCACCTTGTGTGTTTTTTAGTGTTCAGAAGGCAGCATGATGAGTCAAGGAGCCTGGAGATTCACAAGGAGAGTGCAGCAGGTTTAACAGCACCGCACGCCCTGGTCACTAAGTGCAAAATGGTGGTCGCGAGGGCCAAACATGGCAGCCTAAGTAGTCCCAGAGATACAACTTGCTGGGGATGAAGACTGTCTTAGAGCCCCTTGTCTGGTTGTAGAGAGAATTCAATACAATCCTGGATATTTTCTTAGGGACTGCTTTCAGTGCATAGTACTGTGCGGGACGAAGGAGCCGTACTGAAAAACCAAACAAAGAGAGAAGATAAGCGGATAGCAGGGTAACCTTTTTCTCATTTAAGCACCATTGACCATGCCCATTTTCAACATTGCCACTGGAAATCTGCCATCCCAGTTTCCACATTAATAAAGCAGTTTCCACATTACCACATCAGTTTACGATGCCCCACTTTGGCGCACATTGCCATCCCAGTTTCTACATTAATAAACCGATTTCAAATGACCATTTCAGTTTGCAATGTTCACTTTGGTGCACATTGCCATTATAGTTTATACATTAGTACGTCAGTTTCCACATTACCACTTCTGTTTGCAGCGCAGCCAGTAAGCGCCCATTGCCTTGCCTAACAACACCAGTTTCAACATTATCACACCAGTTTGCAATGCCCCAGTTCAGTGCACCTTGCTGTCTCAGTGTCTACATTCGTACATCAGTTCCAGCATTACCATATCAGTTTACAATGCCCCACATCAATGCACATTGCCATGCCAGTTCAGACCCAGCCATATGCAAATCAGCCTTGACCCTGTGTTTCATGGAAACAGTCCAACCTGAACTGCTAAGCCATGTCTTCCCTAGACCAGATTCAAGCATCCTGGGACTGGTTTCGAAGTAACACTCCTCATCAGCCAGGCTAGCTTGAATCTGGTGACAAAGTGAGCAAGGGACCCACGTCTGGGCATACCCTGCCAACTTAGGGGAAACAAATCAAACACAAGGAGATGATGGACGGAGCGCTGTCTACAGAATATTGCCATGCCGGTTTCTATGCTGTCTGCATAATATTGCCATGCCAGCTTCTATGCTGTCGACAGAACATCGCCATGCCAGTTTTCCTCCGCCTCCATTAGAAACATGTTGCAGTGTTAGTTTCTGTGCTGGCCTCCAGCACCTTGTCCTAAGAACATAGCTCCGTTCTGTCTGCCATACAACTCCAGCAGTACTTCACTGATGATGCTCAACAAGGCAGAAATAAGCTTGGGATTCTTGGGGTTTCTATTCCTTTCCACAATAGTTTGCAAAAATTGTTATAAAAAGAACAATCATTTACAATGCAATAGGTCTCGCAGCATTAAACTTTGAGTTATTGGCATTGTGTATGACAATGCCAATAGTTATAACTTTTGCAAATGTAACACCTATAGCATTTGTAAAGCAATATGTGTTATATTTACGTGACTTAGATGTATTGATATTACAAATAACAATGGGTTTTAATTTTTTTTAAAAAATAATACTTAAATAAAAGTTATTGTAATTGAGTCGGTGGAAGGGTGAAGTGAGTCGTGTCCCCGAGTGATGTGGTGGTGTAAATGACAATGCCTTAACAATGTCTTCACTGGGACTTAATGCAGCGTGCCTTCACACATAAGAGGCAGTATTTGTTTCCTCAGTAATGAACCATTACCTCAGAAGCTACTGCGGTTTGTGTGCACACCTTCGGGACAGGGAGCTCGAACCAGGGCCTACTGCAGCCTACCCAACTCCTGACAATGGCCCAGACACCCCTCCCTCTGCACTTGCTCATTCCCATGCAGCCACGAATGTCTCTGCCAATTGGGGGACACCAGAGTCGCCGTTCTTTGGCTTCCTGTTTTCAAAGTAGTCAGACAGACTGTCATCATCAAGTAACTCAGTGCGACTGACTAACAGGCCCCAGGATCCTAGTTGTCTTTGTGTTACCTGGTAGGGCCTGGCAAATTTTGACTCATAACTAGCTTTAACAAGTTTGAACTATTGACATTGTAAATAGCAATGCTTTTTATTTTTGTTTTCAAAATATAAATAAAAGGCGTTGTCATTTACAATGCCAATAGCTTATGCTAGTGTAAATGCGAGACCTATAGCATTGCAATGATAATATGATGCCAGGTTCCCGGAGCCAAAGGTCACCGCAAACCTGTGAGAAGCAATCCTCTCGTGGTTCTACTCTTTCTTATCCATTATAACACATGGTTTGCGGCACTCCTTTCTGTAATAGCAGGTGAAATATTTTTTTGCAAAACCATGTGTAATTTTGATGTTACATTTTTGAATGCTAGCTTCAACTATTGCAATCAGCGTTAATACAGTTTTAACTTTCTGCAGTGCAAATATTCTTTTCAAGCAATGAAGATGATGGAAACATAAATATTAGCAATGACTCCCATCAGCGAGGACCATGTAGTTGTTTTCAAACGGGTCTGACCGGCACCATAGTGTCCCACCTCAGGACACATAATGGAATTAGTGCGTCTGAAAAACGCTGAATACGAAGTAGCACAGTGAGAAGACACTGCTGTGTAGCAGTTCAGAATAAATGTGATCATGATAGTGTGGCGCCCTAAGGAGTCTAAAAATATATTTTTATGAGGTAGCATTATAAACTTATATCTCACTGTAGGCGAGGCAGCGAGAGCAGCAATTCCGTGGCCAGCCTCCGCTTACGGTCAACTTGGATTTACGGCCCGACTTTTTAACCGGTGTACAGTTTCAGGAGTGAGTTAAAAAAACAAACCCATGTGATTCAATTGGGGGGGTAGGTGAAGGAGGCCCCCCTCCATTACTGTGGTGCAAGAAGCAGCGAGCTGCGCAATATTGCACCTCTCAGTGAGCAGACATAGAATGTAAATACATAAAAAGAACCGGACTCCTAAGTCTAAATTTAACCGGAGCCGACCCCCCTCAAAACAAATGCGTGCAGCTACAATACTAAGATGAGGCTGCGGCGGACGGCTCAATGATTATTAATAAAATGTTACCTACGACGCGGTGCCTCCTGAAGCGGCCACCATGGGTGAAGTTGAATAAACACGTCACGCTGATGAAGGGAAACGCACGAATGTGCGCAAAAAGCTGTTCAAAACAAGGAAACAAATAAATAAAGCCTGCCTGTTTATCTGCGCCACGCGACCCTCTCAGTGCCTGCCTGTTTATCAGCGCCGCGCGCCCCTCTGCAGACTCCCCCTGCATTCCAAAGTCAGTCACGTGAACTCCTCCCAAGGCGCGCGACGTGATCCGATTCTTTCTGGCATGCTGAAAACAGCAGAAGTTCACACACGCAACGTTATCCTATGGGAAAACGCTGCGCACGGCCAGATCTTGTCTCCACTTTCCATTTGTTGTCGGCTGAGCCGACAGCTATAGTTCTCTCTGCGAGAGCGCGCTTTCGCGCGCTTTTCGTAGCGAGCCCTGATAAAGGGCATGGCGCACGGTGCAGGACTGCCGAGTTGCAGACACACCCATCCAGTGACGTCTGCTACGACCACTGATTGGTCTCAGACCAAAGCGTCTACTGGAAGGTCTCCGGCAAGGTTACGAGGTGGTGGGGGCAGGTTCACAGAGCAAGAGCTGTGATAGATAGCGCTCAAGATAGGCGGGCAAGTCAACCTACACTAGTAGGTGCAGGGGCGTGGTGACCGGCAGTCCGAGGCAATCACCCGAAAATGCGTGGTTTTGTTGACGCGTGCTCTTATCGCACTTTGGATGTGCACGGCAGGGTGGATGGCATTTTGATAAGCAGGGTGGGCGGCGGCCACCCTGGAAAATAAGGGGTGGATGCCGTCCACCCGCGTGGTACCCCGACTCGTGCCCTCTTTACCACCTTCATGCCCTTCCACTGGTCATTATATCTGACTGAGGCCCTCAGTATGTATCTTAGTTTTGCAAACAGTTTTGTAAATTCCTTTAAATTGAAGTAGCCATGTCCTCAGGGTTTCATCTCCAGACAAATGGCCAAAATGAAGGCTTAAATCAGGGGCTGGAAAAATACCTCCATTGCTTTTACAACCCTGCCAAAAGCGATTGGTCCTTCTATCTACCGTTAGGGGAATTTTACAATAACAACGCTGTCCATAGTGCATCCAAGACTACCACATTTTTCTGCTTATATGGTAACCATCCTAGGACCTTTACATCAGTTTTACAGAAATCTACTTCTGTTCCAACGGCAGCTTCTTTACTTGACATCTCCGAGCTGTTAGACAAAGAGTACATGTTAACCTTCAGGAAGCCAAAAGAAAATGAAAGACACCGCTGACACCCTTAGATGTCAGTCTCCATCCAACCAGGTTAACAATAAGGTTTGGATTTCCTCAAGTTTCTTGCCTCACCGCCTGCCCCTTAATAAATTCCAACCATGCGTTTATGGGCCCTTCAAAATCGCTCAAGTGGTGAACCCAGTGTCTTTTCGTCTACAACTACCACGTTCCTGGAAAATAGACCCAGGTTTCCATACTTCACAATGGAAACCCTATGTTACAGATCCCTATAAAAGGGTTTTTTCTCGACCTTCTCCAATTTTAGTCAATAATGTTCCTGAATACGAGGTCCAGGAGATCTGTGACTTCCAGTTCTTTAGGAACCAATTGCAGTTCTTAATCCATTGGAAGGATTATCCTCCCAGTGACAGATCTTGGGAGGATGCGTATTCAGGTCCAGCTCCTATCCGTGTATGCCAATTTTGGTTTTTTTTCCTTCCAAGCTTCGGGAGGGAGACCTACTGTTGCCCCGCAGGCCATGGTTCAGCCCGCGACACTCCCTGTTTCATCTTCACAGGCTGCAGACGCCTCCCGTGACGCCTTCCTCTTCTCCTTGGGAGCGTTGTGGTGCTGCGCAGCACCCTGCTGCTGCTGTTCTGGTGTCACGGGTACATTCAGCGACGCCTATTTCTTTTTGGTGTCCTGCATGCCAGAGATCCAGCTGCAGCCTGTTGTGGAATGTTTGACATGTTAGGGATGCTTCCTATATAGCACTCTGTTGGGCACATTTACACTTTCCTTTCGCTTGCTGATTTTCATTCTTCTATTGGTGCCGTCTTATTGCCTTTCTTCTTCCCAAGATTTCACAGTCTTGTTCCCAGAAGGCCTTGGGGAGGTTATGTTCTACCATTCTAAGATGCAACCTTTCCTATACTTTTCATTATGTTTTCCTATCCAATAGGACAACGGCTTACTTCCTGTTATGTTACTTCCTGTTTATGGGGAAAAATAAGGGGCTGGACATTTCATTTCCTTGCATAGCAGCACTCCTTGCCCCTGTTGGTGTGTCCTCTCTCCTGTTGGTGCTTTTGCTCCTGTCTGATGTATTTTCACTTCCTGTTGGTGTTTCCTGTTCCAGTTTAGATTTCCTTGAAGCTGTCTGCTCCTGCCTGGAATTCCTGTCTTCCAGTCCATTCATCTTGCTGGCGTCCTCTGCCCTTGTTTTCTTGGTCATCTCCTTTTTAATTTTTGCCTAGCGAAAGCTGCGCTCTGCGCAGCTTTTTCGCGCAGGCGAAAACCTGATGAGAACTGTAGTGTGCTTTGGCTCGGCCCTCGTCATTCATTGGCTGGCTCCGTAAATGGAGCCTTGCCATTGGACGAGGGGCCTGTCCGTCAATGCCGGACCAGACACGGGGGCGTTCCTGACATTCTTTGGCTTTTGCCGACGGCACGCGACGCCGGGAACGCCCCCGAGTCTGGTCCGGCATTGCCGGGACCTGCCTTTGCTGACGTGTCGGGTTTCTTTGTCTGTGGCGGAACAAATTGCAGGTAAGCGATGGTGTCTTTTGTAATATAATTGACTGTCTCTTTTGAATGCCCCAGCCGAAATGTTTAATGACGTATTTTTTTTTGTTGTTCTCTGCAGGTTGCCGGGACCTGCCTTTGCTGACGTGTTGCCGGGACCTGCCTTTGCGGACGTGTCGGGTTTCTTTGTCTGTGGCGGAACAAATTGCAGGTAAGCGATGGGGAGCTTTTGTAATATAAATGACTGTCTTTTTTGAATGCCCCAGCCGAAATGTTTAATCACGTAATTGTTGTTGTTCTCTGCAGGTATTTTGCGACGGCCCGGTGGGGGGAACAATTTCCGGTCGGGATCCTTGGCTCGCTGTCTGTCTTCGTCTCCGTGCTCCAAGGGATTTCTTGCAGGTAAGCGATGGGGTCTTTTGTAATATAAATGACTGTCTTTTTTGAATGCCCCATCCGAAATGTTTAATCACGTAATTGTTGTTCTTCTCTGCAGGTATTTTGCGACGGCCCGGTGGGGGGAACAATTTCCGGTCGGGATCCTTGGCTCGCTGTCTGTCTTCGTCTCCGTGCTCCAAGGGATTTCTTGCAGGTAAGCGATGGGGTCTTTTGTAATATAAATGACTGTCTTTTTTGAATGCCCCATCCGAAATGTTTAATCACGTATTTTTTCGGCCCGGTGGGGGGAACAATTTCCGGTCGGGATCCTTGGCTCGCTGTCTGTCTTCGTCTCCGTGCTCCAAGGGATTTCTTGCAGGTAAGCGATGGGGTCTTTTGTAATATAAATGACTGTCTTTTTTGAATGCCCCATCCGAAATGTTTAATCACGTAATTGTTGTTCTTCTCTGCAGGTATTTTGCGACGGCCCGGTGGGGGGAACAATTTCCGGTCGGGATCCTTGGCTCGCTGTCTGTCTTCGTCTCCGTGCTCCAAGGGATTTCTTGCAGGTAAGCGATGGGGTCTTTTGTAATATAAATGACTGTCTTTTTTGAATGCCCCATCCGAAATGTTTAATCACGTATTTTTTGTTGTTCTTCTCTGCAGGTATTTTGCGACGGCCCGGTGGGGGGAACAATTTCCGGTCGGGATCCTTGGCTCGCTGTCTGTCTCCGTCTCCATGGTACAAGGGATTTCTTGCAGGTAAGCGATGGGGTCTTTTGTAATATAAATGACTGTCTTTTTTGAATGCCCCATCCGAAATGTTTAATCACGTATTTTTTGTTGTTGTTCTCTGCAGGTATTTTGCGACGGCCCGGTGGTGGGAACAATTTCCGGTCGGGATCCTTGGCTCGCTGTCTGTCTCCTGGTCTCCTCCGTGGCGTGACGACTTGCAGGTAAGCGATGGTGTGTTTTCTAATAGTGTTTTCGTGTCGGGTACCCAATTTACATTTTTATGTCATACTTATTTTGTTTACAAGTTTTTAGTCTATTTGTTTTATATATTTTGCGCTTGTTCTCTCTAATGTTTCCGTGTTGGGTCTCCTCCGTGGCGTGACGACTTGCAGGTAAGTGATGGTGTGTTTTTTAATTTACATTTTTATGTCGCTGTAATTTCTTTTATGTGTTCAGCCTATTCTGTTTTTATTGTAATGTATTTATTTTTTGGGCCTGTTCTCTCTGTTTCCGTGTCGGGTCTCCTTCGTGGCGTGACGACTTGCAGGTAAGCGATGGTGTGTGTTGTAATTAATAAATGACTGTCTCTTTTCAATGACTGTGAGTTTTTGTAACTTTGAAAAGCTTTTTTTAGAATTAATTTATCTCACTTCTTTTGCAGGTTTTTTTCGGCGTCGCGGCGTGGTCCCGGTTTCTGGGCGTGGTCACGGTTTCCGGTCGCCATTTTGCGCTCGGTGTCTGTCTTCGTGGTACGATGGATTTCAGGTACGCGATTTAAATTTGTATGTAATTGTAATTTATTTTATGTGTTCTACTTTTTATAACTTTGGAAAGTGTTTTAGAAATTAATTTATCTCACTTTCTTTGCAGGTTTTTTTCGGCGTCGCGGCGTGGTCCCGGTTTCTGGGCGTGGTCCCGGTTTCCGGTCGCCATTTTGCGCTCGGTGTCTGTCTTCGTGGTACGATGGATTTCAGGTACGCGATTTAAAATTGTATGTATTCAGTCTATTTTGTTTATATTGTTATGTATTTATTTTTGGGGCCTGTTCTCTCTAGTGTTTTTGTGTCGGGTCTCCTTCGTGGCGTGACGACTTGCAGGTAAGCGATGGTGTGTTTTTGTAATTTACATTTTTATGTCATTGTAATTTTTTATATGTGTTCAGCCTCTTGTGTTTATATTGTAATGTAGTTATTTTTTGGGCCTGTTCTCTCTAATGTTTCCGTGTCGGGTCTCCTTCGTGGCGTGACGACTTACAGGTAAGCGATGGTGTGTTTTGTAATTAATAAATGACTGTCTCTTTTCAATGACTGTGAGTTTTTGTAACTTTGTAAAGCTTTTTTTAGAATTAATATATATAACTTTCTTTGCAGGTATTTTTCGGCGTCGCGGCGTGGTCCCGGTTTCTGGGCGTGGTCACGGTTTCCGGTCGCCATTTTGTCTTTGGATTCTTGGCTCGCTCGGTGTTTGTCTCCGTGGTTCGATGGATTTCAGGTACGCGATTTACATTTTTATGTCATTGTAATTTATTTTATATGTATTCAGTCTATTTTGATTATATTGTAATGTATTTATTTTTGGGGCCTGTTCTCTCTAATGTTTCCGTGTTGGGTCTCCTCCGTGGCGTGACGACTTGCAGGTAAGTGATGGTGTGCTTTTGTAATGTACATTTTTATGTCGCTGTAATTTCTTTTATGTGTTCAGCCTATTCTGTTTTTATTGTAATGTATTTATTTTTGGGCCTGTTCTCTCTAATGTTTCCGTGTCGGGTCTCCTTCGTGGCGTGACGACTTGCAGGTAAGCGATGGTGTGTGTTGTAATTAATAAATGACTGTCTCTTTTCAATGACTGTGAGTTTTTGTAACTTTGTAAAGCTTTTTTTAGAATTAATTTATCTCACTTCTTTTGCAGGTATTTTTCGGCGTCGCGGCGTGGTCCCGGTTTCTCGGCGTGGTCACGGTTTCCGGTCGCCATTTTGCGCTCGGTGTCTGTCTTCGTGGTACGATGGATTTCAGGTACGCGATTTAAATTTGTATGTAATTGTAATTTGTTTTATGTGTTCTACTTTTTATAACTTTGGAAAGTGTTTTAGAAATTAATTTATCTCACTTTCTTTGCAGGTATTTTTCGCCGTCGCGGCGTGGTCCCGGTTTCTGGGCGTGGTCACGGTTTCCGGTCGCCATTTTGTCTTTGGATTCTTGGCTCGCTCGGTGTCTGTCTCCGTGGTACGATGGATTTCAGGTACGCGATTTACATTTTTATGTCATTGTCATTTCTTTTATATGTATTCACTCTATTTTGTTTATATTGTAATGTATTTATTTTTGGGGCCTGTTCTCTCTAGTGTTTTTGTGTCGGGTCTCCTTCGTGGCGTGACGACTTGCAGGTAAGCGATGGTGTGTTTTGTAATTAATAAATGACTGTCTCTTTTTAATGACTGTGAGTTTTTGTAACTTTGAAAAGCGTTTTTTAGAATTAATTTTTCTAACTTTCTTTGCAGGTATTTTTCGGCGTCGCGGCGTGGTCCCGGTTTCCGGTCGCCATTTTGTCTTTGGATTCTTGGGTCGCTCGGTGTCTGTCTCCGTGGTACGATGGATTTCAGGTATGCGATTGGCATTTGTATGTCATTGTAATTTCTTTTATATCTGTTCAGTCTATTTTGTTTATATTGTAATGTATTTATTTTTTGGGCCTGTTCTCTCTAGTGTTTTTGTGTCGGGTCTCCTCCGTTGCGTGACGACTTGCAGGTAAGCGATTGTGTGTTTTGGAATAGTGTTTTTGTGTTGGGTACGCAATTTACATTTTCATGTAATACTTATTTTGTTTACAAGTGTTTTGCCTATTGGTCTTATATATTTTGGGCCTGTTCTCTCTAATGTTTCCGTGTCGGGTCTCCTCCGTGGCGTGACGACTTGCACGTAAGCGATGGTGTGTTGTGTAATTTACATTTTTATGTCATTGTAATTTCTTTTATGTGTTCAGCCTGTTTTGTTTATATTGTAATGTATTTATTTTTTGGGACTGTTCTCTTTTGTGTTTTTGTGTAGGGTCTCATTCGTGGCGTGACGACTTGCAGGTAAGCCATGTTGTGTTTTGTAACAAATGACTGTCCCTTTTCAATGCCCGGGAGTTTTTTAACTTGGAAAAGGTATTTTTGAGTTTATGTATCTTCCTTTCTTTGCAGGAATTGAACGGCGGCGGCGTGGTAACGATTTCCGGTCGCCATTTTGTCATGGGATCTTTGGCTGTCTGTCTCCGTCTCCTTGGTCCAAGGGATTTCAGGTACGCGATTTAAATTGTAATGTAATTAGTATTTCTTTTACAGGTGTTCAGCCTTTTTGGTTTATATTCTTTTAATGTTTCTTTTTTGGGCTGTTCTCTCTAGTGTTTCCGTGTAGCCTGCCGTGACGTGTCGGGTTTCCTTCCCCGTGGACGAACGACTTTAAGGTAAGCGCTGTGGTCATGTATTAGTGCGACTCGGTGTAGATCGATTCGAATGTAATTTGTATTTTCTTACAGGTGTTGTAGATTGTAACGTAACAGGTGTTCGGGCTATTTGGTTTATGTTCTTTTGATGTTTCTTTTTTGGCCTGTTCTCTCTAGTGTTTCCGTGTCGGGTCTCATCCGTGGCGTGACGACTTGCAGGTAAGCGATGTGTTTTGTAACTAAACAATTACTGTCACTTTCGAATACCCGGAGTGTTTTTTTACGTTTCAAAAGTAATTTCTGACTTCATTTCTTTTCCTTTATTTGCAGGAATCTGTCGGCGGCGTGGTGGGGGTAACTATTTCCGTTAGCCATTTTGTTTTGTCATCTTTGACTCGCTGTTTTCGTGGTGCAAGGACTTTCAGGTAGGTGATTTTGGTTTTTTTCCAAAGTAATAAGTGGAGCTCATGTGTTTTTGTTCGCCATTTTGTCTGGTGATCTTGCCCTGACTATTCAGGTAAGTGCGACTCGTAGTACATACTTTGTTATGTAATTACTGTTTTGTTACAGGTAACTTCATGCTCCTTTGCTTCTAATCTTGGAATATATTTTTGTTTTGCAGCTCTCTCGTGTTTCCTTTATATGTTCGGACGTTGCCTACGTGCGCTTTGTTCGTGGTGCAAGTAAGCTATTTAACATGTTCGATATTAATCTCTCTTTTCGGCTTCTTTTTTAGGTACGTACTTTCGTATCGCCTCAACTGCTTGGTGCCTTTGCTGGTGTCTTTTGTGATCTTTGGCTCGCTGTCTTCATGGTGCAAGGCTTTTCATGTAAGAGATTGAATAGATTTTGTCTTTTGTAAAATAAAACTGTTTTGTTTCTTTGAATGCTCTATATTTTTAAATACATCTATTTTCTTTTCCTTGCAGGTATTAGACGGATGGGTGGCACTCGTAATTCTATTATGCTTACTTTAATATTTATTTTATATCGTGTGCTTTCTGTGTAGGGAATTATTGCAAAGAGCTATCGTGTTTTTCTACTTTAACAAAATGATATTCACCAGCACTTCTTTTTGTATTTGCAGGCAGCGTGGCGCCAACTCGTCTACCACTAAGCTTTGATATTCAAGATCGGCAAAAGTCGCACATAGCCACTAAGTACTCTAACGAGTCACAGCATCCACGACCTTTTCATTCGGCCAGACAGCCTCCTATCAGCAATTTACATATGTCGAGACAGCAACATCCTAAACAACATCTCACCTACATGTTCTTAACAACAAACTTTGCAAGTCTTTTGTTATTTAATGAACTAACTGCGTTTTTTGTCTTCCACAGTATGTAAAGGACTACAGCCACGGAAAGAAACATTTCTTCGAGCGAGCTCAGAAGGTATACTTCGAGACAGTGGACTGGAGCCTCTCGATTTCTCGACCGATCTCAGGAGGTATACTTCGAGACAGCGGACTGGAGCCTTTCGACATAAACTGCAAGTTACTTGCCTGTCTGTGAAAGTAATTTGTCCTTTTGAGCAGCGGTATTACGACCACAATTTTCAGTTTTACACGCGCAAACAAAGCAGTAATAATATGAATGACTTTAGAATTAAATTGTGTTGCCTATACGTTTGTCCAATTTCACCATGTTTTTGTTTAATGCGTTTGAGTTCTTTTTGGTACATCGCCAATAGGTACATTTACGATATGAATGTTGTCGCATGTCTCCTTTATTCATGAACTTTTCAAATTCAAACAAATGCTTACATTGTAAGGACCTCTGTTTATTCAAATTCGCCATTATGTACATTTTGGATGCCTTGTTTGTGCGATGCCACATTTTTTTTTATATGCAGAAATCGTGGGGCTGAGTTAGCTGACCACAAGCATGTATTTGTCGCAACACTACATTTAGTCAAAGCATGAAGGCCTGTTACATTTACTGAGAGCATAAAGAACAGTTAGGATAAGGTGAGACCGACGAGTTTCAGTGCAAAGTTATACATCGGGAAACTGTGCATTTAGGAGAAAAATGTAGGTAGATTTACGATATAAATGTTTGCGCATGTCTACTTTATTGATGGCCTTTGAAAATTAGAACACATGCTTACTTTGTAAGGCCTTGCTGTTTAATCCAATTCCTCATTATGTACATTTTGGATGCCTTGTTTGTGCGATGCCAGATTTTAGTTCATATGCTCAAATCGTAGGGCTGAGAGTTAACTGAGCACAAGCATGTGTTTGGCGCAACACTCGATTTAGTCAGAGCATGAAGGCCCGTTACATTTACTGAGAGCATAAAGAACAGTTAGGATAAGGTGAGACACGACGACTTTCAGTGCAAAGTTATACATCGGCAAACTGCATTTATGAGGAAAATGTTTGCGCATGTAAGTTTAGCCCTTTCTGTGAAAGTAATTTGTCCCCTTTTTAGGTTTTGCCTCGCCAAAAAGATGCGCTCTGCGCATCTTTTTCGGCGCAGGCGAAAACCTGATGAGAACTGTAGTGTGCTTTGGCTCGGCCCTCGTCATTCATTGGCTGGCTCCGTAAATGGAGCCTAGCCATTGGATGAGGGGCCTGTCCGTCAATGCCGGACCAGACACGGGGGCGTTCCCGACATTCTTTGGCTTTTGCCGACGTCACGCGACGCCGGGAACGCCCCCGAGTCTGGTCCGGCATTGCCGGCACTTCTGCGTCTCTTCTCCCCCGTTTCCCGCCCCGTGACTGGCCGGCCGGCCAATCCTAGCGCGGCCGGCCGGAAGTGCCCGCCCCCCGCAGAAGAAGGAAGACGGCAAGAAGTATGGCGGCGCCCGCGGGGCTCCCGTGGCCTGGAGGGAACCCCGGGAGATGCGGAGGACGTTGCCGGTCTGCTTGCTTTTTTTTTGTGCATTTTTTTTTGCCCTTTCCCACCCCCTCTCCCGCTCTCCGTGTCACCGAACCCGTTACCTCCCTTTCAAAAGACCCATACTACCCTCAATAGCTTCTTCACACTTTTCCTCGTGGCCCGCCTCACGCATCCATTTACAGTTATCCGCGCCAGGGGCCGCACCCACTTTCCTGAAACGAGAGCTGCCGGCAGCGTTGCTTGTTGCCTTGCACCCCTGGGGACTTTGTGCTGGTGAGATTACGTCAACAATGAAAGCAAACATTAACCGGTTTCGCAACACTGAGGTTTTCTAAGTGTGCAGTGCACGCAGGAGCACTCAACTATCGGGAAACTCGGGAATCTGGTGTGTTGTGCTTCGAAGAACTAAAGGTATAACCATAATAACATTTGGTAGCATAGATCTGTAGAGTGAGTTCGTTGCTTCTTATCTTATGCAGAGAACGAGGCAGCCTGATTGCCTAACTGCCCGGGCTGGGCCACGGAATTAGGGCAGGTCGAGTCCCGGAATTGGGGCTGGCCATTAAACGAGACCGACTAAGCAGTGAGTGTACACAAAAACCTGCTCTTCAACATGTCTGTCCGTGCTCCACTTGGGCTGGAGAGGTCAATTCTTTTCAGAAGACCATAGCGAGAAGAGGCAATTTCTTTATTACATAATTTAGCTATAATAACTACCCATTAGCCCTCTTGGCTGCATGATCTATGCATTGACATATGAACTAGTGGCTTGTTAATACCCTGGTCTTTGTTATATACATGCAAATATCTTTGTATGAATTTGGATTCAGCAAATTCCCGGCTGCCACAGATGGTTCCTAACATGGCTTCTGGGATTACAGGGTCAAACTGGGTTGTCTCCTTTTAGCTATGTTTTATTGTCTTACAGTGAAGTGCTGTCTTTTAGTCCTGCTATGTGGACGTGGCAGATCTTTCCTATCTACAGTAGGATTATATTAGTGAATAACCATATATTTGTTGCAGTAGCATAATTCGCTGAAGCGAACACCATTCACTGTTTGCTTGAAGACCAACCTAGTATATTTTCAAGGTGTGACCTCTACATAATGTTATGTCTACCTACCTCAAGCTGAAGTTTCCCAGTACCAGTTGTATGTGGATTTATGTGACACAGCTTCAAGAAGTTGGGAATGGAAAAGGTCATCTCAAATTACTTCTGAGTTTTTTTTGTCGATGATTAAAAAAAATCTCCATATAACAGTCAAACAGTTTCATGTAGTGTGCGACTGACTACTTGAAGCCTGCATTTAATTTCAAAACTTGTAGTTTCCCGTTTCAGTCTATACCTACGATCCCGCAAATGTAACCGCATTCAAAGTGCTGTTGGTCAAAAATCCAGGACTGTCTGAAGAGCTCATACTTGGCACGGGGCCCTTTGGCAGCCTGGAGAGCCAGTACGTAGTTTGGACTGATAATTGATGAAGATGGCTCCTGCCACATTTCAATGCTACAGGAGGGCATGTGCCGACCATAATAAATGCAAATTATTGACGGATGGTTTAGAAACTTAAATGGATGTACCTTTTCTCAACAACTGAATTATTTAAGCAGAGTCCTGTTTAACCTCCCCACCTCCAGGGCTACGCTTTCTTCAAACGTCATCATCTGTATGTTGCACATATTCAGACTTCACTTCGTTTTTAGTTGTGGCCTAGGAGCACCTTTGCACCTATAGGTGTAAGCGTCCCCATCCTTATATAGTGAGCCATACATACTGCTGCAAGTCAAATTACACTTCCTTAGTTTTGCAGAATACCCTTTGCCCTGCAGGCCACCATGTTGCAGTGAATATTTAGGAGTTAAAGTCAAACTGATCTGTTTTATGCAAATTCGTATGTTCCTTTTCTCAAGCAGACTATCATTTGCCCAGCACATGTCTTTCGTCATTTCGTATGCTGGGGTGCGTGCAGATTTAAGCAAAAGCTAGCACATGATGGGATATTTCTGCTGCTCCTGGGCTGGACTGGACTCCCGTATGAGGTGCAGTCAGTTTTGCTGAAGCAGGTGTGTTCCTGCCAGTTCACATGCGGCTTCTCTTCAGACACCAAACCTCTGCTGCATGTGTCCTCTTGCTTTCATCCCTCCCCAGCAGGGCCGTGCCCCCTTAGCTGTCAAGCCTTTGCAGTTATTTGTTCCCCAGATCTGCCCACTCCTATCCTCGTAACCCTCACCGGTTCCTTGTGTTCCTGTAGTTTGCCTTCAACAATGGTTGGAGCAGCGGTGGCCCAGCCAAGTCCGTGTGTCACCTGCTAAAAATGGCGCTCGTTCAATTGCACTATCCTAGTCTCTCTGTGTCCAATCTAAACCCACTCCTAGCCTTCAGTCCACTGTGACTCCTGATGCTGTCCCATCCGTTCACCAACCCCAACAAGGTTCTGTCTCTCCTCCCCATCCAAATGATGCAAACTGCTGAACTAGTATTAAGAGAGAGTAGGGATGTTTGATTTGATTTTTCTGTTGTCCTTTCTCTCTTGCCCCCGGCTGTATCCCCCTCTTACCCATTCCTGTCCATGTTTCATCATTATCCCCCATACACTCTGTGTCCCATCCTATCGTTAGTTCTCCAGTAAGATCATTACAGGCTGGCTGCCCTATAAAGTGCAACAAACTATGCCAGAAATTGCTTTCTTGGCTGGGACTCCAAATGCACTTGCACTGGAACGGCACCTTTCGTATGACTTCCATCATGGGGCTTTGTCCTTCTTCCCCCGTTTCCCTCTCGTTCCTCTCCAACTGTGGTTCTGGTCCATTGTTTCTCCTCCTTTCTCCCCTGTAAGTTCATTCCCACCACTGCCACGGTGGTTGGTATCCTTTGCTCATCCATCTCCCCCCCCCCTTCCTACATGTGGGAGATCACATTGCTGTTTCACTCACGCTTCTATAGGTGGTGGGGTAATGTGGGACAGGGGCGTTGAGTGCGATGGTTCAGATTTATGTGATAATTTTCATTTTAATGAAGTAATGAGAGTGCTGCAGTGTTTCAGGGTCACACAGAGGCTATATGATTATGCATGGTATGAGTTTGGTACGACCTTGGAATATATTAAAGATCTCTCATTTTGCTTTGCTCCTCGTCAGTGACCCTCTCAAATTAGACCTTTTTCTTATGTCTTAATGGCTTTATGGTAGCCCATTCTATGGTTTCTTTTCTGTCTTGTCGTACACGTTTCATGTAGAGAGCTGTGCAATAGAAATTCCAGTTGGCAGCTTGCCTTTTTTGGGTTCAATCATTTCTCAGTTGACCCATTTGTTGGTCACTTTGGCTCCATGTGATGAATACTTTCAGTTTGTTGGGTGGGTCTGTTATGATGTGATAGAACGTTTACACTATGGCTTTTGGTTTTTGAATATTCAACCAATTTTCCCCATCTCCATTTTATTTATTTGTTGCCTGCTTGTGCCTCTGTGTGCCCCTGTTGCCTGCTTGTGCCTCTGTGTGCCCCTGTTGCCTGCTTGTGCCTCTGTGTGCCCCTGTTGCCTGCTTGTGCCTCTGTGTGCCCCTGTTGCCTGCGTGTGCCTCTGTGTGCCCCTGTTGCCTGCTTGTGCCTCTGTGTGCCCCTGTTGCCTGCTTGTGCCTCTGTGTGCCCCTGTTGCCTGCTTGTGCCTCTGTGTGCCCCTGTTGCCTGCTTGTGCCTCTGTGTGCCCCTGTTGCCTGCTTGTGCCTCTGTGTGCCCCTGTTGCCTGCTTGTGCCTCTGTGTGCCCCTGTTGCCTGCGTGTGCCTCTGTGTGCCCCTGTTGCCTGCGTGTGCCTCTGTGTGCCCCTGTTGCCTGCTTGTGCCTCTGTGTGCCCCTGTTGCCTGCTTGTGCCTCTGTGTGCCCCTGTTGCCTGCTTGTGCCTCTGTGTGCCCCTGTTGCCTGCTTGTGCCTCCGTGTGCCCCTGTTGCCTGCTTGTGCCTCCGTGTGCCCCTGTTGCCTGCTTGTGCCTCCGTGTGCCCCTGTTGCCTGCTTGTGCTGTGTGGGTGTGTGTGGAGGGCTCTGTGTGTGTGGGAAGCTTTGTGTGGCTGTGTGTGTGGGGGGCTCTGTGTGGCTGTGTGTGTGGGGGGCTCTGTGTGGGTGTCATTTGCGAGAGATAAAGCTAGTGGCATTGTAAATGACAATGCCATTTATTTATGTTAAAAAAAACATAAATAAAAATAATGTCAAGAGCAATGCCAATAGCTCTAACTTTAACAAAGGCAAAACCATTGCATTGTAAATGCTTGTTCCTTTTCCGGTCCTGGAGTCTCCGCCTGCAATAGAGTCATAAAATTGTGGCATGGTCCATTCATGACAGGCAAGCCTTCAAAAATGGATATTCATCTGCTTGGTTGGAGAGGCAGACTTTATATCTTGCTGTTCCTTATCAGATGGGAAGGAATTGCAGCACCAACTTTCTTCTGTGGCATCTGCAACTATTCATTTCCCACACGTGCTTTGGAAGCTGCTGATAGATTAAAGCTGTGACACTGCTGAGTGATACTGAGCATTAATGATCGATTCCCTGCCTGGCCTGGGAGCACTGTGTCAGATATTATTGCATGCTCCTACCAGTCATCCTTATTGCATCACCACTTCTGCCACAACAAGGTGTTCACAAGCACCACCCAGTTCTGATAGTTATCTGTTTTAGCAGAATACAACTAATCCTTGGAGGTGTCCATCAATGAGAAAACCGAGGAAAAATAAGAAGACCAATACATGGTACGATTCCAACTGTAGGATAGCCAAGGGGGCACTCTTGGCTGCAATCAAATCCTCGAATAGATTGTTAATACAAGCATTTGCAATGCAATAGGTCTCGCATTCACATGAGTTTGAGCTATTGGCATTGTAAATGACAATGCCTTTTATTTATGTTTTAAAACGTAAATAGAAGGCATTGCCATTTACAATCCTAATAGCTTCAACTCTCGCAAATGTGAGACCTATTGTATTGAAAATGCTTGTCTAAACATACTTCGGACGCTGTTCCCTCGCTGAGCCCATGATCTGTTCCTAGACCTAGCGGATGGAGACCGGATGCTGCTGATTATCTAGCGCCTGGAAAACAGCAACCACCTTTCCTAGGAGCAACTCGCCCAACATCAGCAGCGAGGAGCTTCTGAGGTCCATTCGCCTCATCTACAGAAACATCCCATTGATCTGCATTGATTTGTCCCTACTGGAAGGAATCCTTCATGTGCATGATACAGAATTAGCCTATTCCCTCTTGTTACGGCATGGCGTTGCTTTCTAGCTACGTTTGCACTGTATACATTCAAATACATAAATATGTACAGTTCTACATTGAAGAAAAACGAAGAGCAAAAGCCACCGGAAAAACAGTATGATGTTAAAAGTTAAGTGGCTAACATGAGCATTAAAAAAGCATAAGTGACAAATAGGAAAACTGTCAGAAAGAGAAAGCAACAGAGCGAGGTCAGGCACAAAGCAGTTGCAACAGAAAAGCGGGAAACTATGAGAGATTCAGTGAAAGAAAAAATAGAGAGAAAATGGGCAGAACATGGGAGGAAAACGAGCTGGGAGGCCAGAGTGGAGTTAGGGTGTATATGTCGTTCCTGGGTAGAATAAAGGTGTGAGAGACAGGAGCTATAGAGACTGAGGAGACAGGCAGAAACAGAAAAACAATAAACCAAGATAAAGAAACGAAATAGAAGCAGATCGAAAGAAGGACTTGGAAGATGAGCAGTATCTAATGGGATATTTTATAGACGAAAAATGAGTTATCTCGGTTTTAATGTGGCAATAAAAGAACATGTAGATTTGTTATTTGTGAGCTATGTGCCTGCATGAATGGGCATCCTATGCCTCTACAATAGATATTGTGAGTACATATCCAGTCACACACTTTTCTCTTCCACACATGACCATAGCTGTGTGTGAATTTCGACACTTTCAGGAGCAGAGTTTTGAGAGAATCCATGCTTTTTGCAGAAGTGATATATGCTGGAGTTCAGAACGAGATTCACCGATAAAGATGTATTTAAAATGTGTTTTTTAGGTCTCGTTTCATTTGTGTCTGTTCAGTTAATACTGATTACTTGACGCAAACGCACACACACTGCAGACAGCCACCGCACGCGCACACATACACTGCAGACAGGCACTGTATACACACACACTGCAGACAGGCACCACGCACACATACAGCAATGGCACACTACCCTACAGCTCTGTGCCTCCGGTTTGCCCTGGGTCATGCCCCGAAGAGCTTCTACAGAAAAATGCAACAGCTCGGAGGGCTGCACCTCAAGCAGCTGCACCAGGACCGGTGCCTCGGTCAGGACACGAACCTGCTTGGCCATCGTCCCTGCACGTCACGGCACGGCACCATTAGCTCCGCGGCAACCAGAGTCAAGGACCTAAGGAGAGCAGCCTTGACTCCACACACACAGTCTTCAGGAATAACAATCTCCGCACACCTACAAAAAATGAATGTTTTCATCTGTAACGTATGTGGTGTGCAAAGCGCTGCAGTGCCTAAATATCGAGCTTGCACTAAGTAACGAGACTCTAGGAATTAATGTTCAGGAAGGGTATGTACTGTAGAGGGGACGACATGATAAAGAACCAGCCCTTCAGGCACCAAGTTTAAACCTTTATTATTCTGCCCGCCGGCGAAACCTATGTTTATTTGTTCGTCTTTCGGGGGCTTTGCTCTGCAGCGTCGGGAAGCAGGGGCTGCAGGGGGCTCCGGGCTGGAGGTGGACAGGCGGGGGGGGGGGAGGCATCCTGTAGATGCCGAACTCGCGCGCGGCGGGGGGGGGGGGGGCGGTCAGTGTGTGAGGTTCTGATCCATTCCCAACATATGACTCACCACCAGCAGATATTGGCCGCCCAGACAGCACTTCATCTCAGCGAACCTGCTCCTGTACTCCCCAGCTGGTCATGTGGTGCGCGTGAGGAAAACTACCGTGGGGCGGGACTTCCGTTTCCTGCTGGAAGCTCGCGCCCACGGAGTGCCTGGCCAGGAGAGGAGCAGTGGTGGCGGCTGAAGTCCGGAATGGCGGTAAGTGGGCTGGGGGAGTAAGGGGGGGTGGGGGGGACACTCGGTGCACTTGTGGGTGTGTGCGCGCGCGCGTGTGTGTATGCGACGGCGGGGGTTGGTTCTCTGTATGTGTGGGTGTGTGCGTGCATGGGCGCTCGTGTGTGTGTGTGTGTCTCTGTGTATGCGCATGCGTGTATGGTGTTCGGAGCTTCCCAGGAGACAGCAGCTGACCGCGTTCCCCGCTCAAATCGCCTCCTTGAAGAGGCAATGCGCGTGGCCGGCACTGTCTCCTGGAAAGCAGAGTCCATAACAATAGATCTCGGTGAGTACAGTGCTTACGCACTGTATCGCTACGAGACCTAACAATGCGCGTGGCCGGCACTGTCTCCTGGGAAGCAGAGTCCATAACAATAGATCTCGGCGAGTACAGTGCTTACGCACTGTATCGCTACGAGACCTAAAAAGGCATTATTGTAATAAAAGGGGGAGTGGCTGAACGTCAAAATGTAATTTTACACATGGCTTTGAAAGTCCTTGCTACGGAGTTATAAGTTGGCAAGTTCCACTGTAAGACAAACAATTGCCATTTGGGCACCAGAAAATTGTAGCGCTGCTGTGGCATCTCTGGCCAGGCTGGATTGTACGGGGAGTGGCATGGCCCACGCTCACCTTGACTCACCTGTTCCCTTTTCAATCGACACCGTTGTCTTGCTTCACCCACCTGACACCCTCTCATTATGTCACCAGGGTCATTATAAGATTAGGCTGGAGCCACCTCAGAAAACACATCTGTCAGGTCTGGCCACTGTGCGCCCAGCTGTGGGTGATGGCGCCCAGCTGTGGGTGCACGCACAAAGCGTCGGTCTCCTGCTCTGGTGAATGCTTACGCACTCCTTAGCTCTTGTGGAAACTTGACCACAGCCACCATTGACACATCTAATGGAGCTGAAACGTCCCTGGGAACCACTTAATTAAACTCTTAGCTTCTGCCCACAGGAGAAGGGCTGACAGCCCAAGACCGCGTTCAGCCATAATTAAGGGAAAATGATGGTAATTTAAGGACAGTACATCTGGGCCCTGCCCGAGCCTGGAAGTTGTATATTGCAGTGACACTGGGTATATTTGCTGAGGTTCACATCTGATATAACTCCTTTTGAACAACAAGGGTGACCCGATTAAAGTCAGCCAGGGACCTTGGGAATCAATTATTTGACACAACAGTGGTCTATAAAAGAGAATGAGTCGAGGGTTATGAATACAGACCCAATCAGCACTGTACTTGGTAGAACTTGTCCAGCCAGACATAGGTTCAATATTTAATAAATCAGTAGTTCTTTAGGCAATAAACGGACAAAAATACTGAAAGTGGGATACAAGCCTGCGTCCTACTACAGAAACATAAAGACATACAGTAGGGGGAACATTAAGGGGGGGGGGCGGGCTCGGGCAATGCTTACAGTTTGTTTGCAAGACAAATCATCAATAGACAAAACAAATCGCAAGGAATACCTCTACATAGGAAATAATAAAATCACAGTGTATGTATGAGATGTTTGAGGTGTCAACAGTGTTTCGATCCTAAATGCAAGGATCATCTTCAAGACATAAGCATGCCTGTAAATAAGTGCCTAAGGTTAGTGTATTTGTGCATTTACAATCAAAAGGTAAGGTTTTCAGAGAGGGAAGAAGGGGGAAAAAAGATGAACAAGCATTTACAATGCAACGGTCTCGCCTTTGCAAAAGTTAGAGCTGTTGGCATTTTAAATGACAAACTTTTTATTTATGTGTTGGTTTTGAAAACAGATAAATAAATGGCATTGTCATTTACAATGGCAATAGCTGAGCAGTAGAGAGTAGTAGAGAGTAGTAGTAGTGAGTAGTAGTTAGTACAGAGTGAGTAGTAGACTAATAGAGAGTAGAGTTGTAGAGAGTAGATTAGTAGTGAGTTGTAGGCAGTAATAGAGAGTTAGTAGTATAGATTAGTAGAGAGTAGTATAGAGTGAGTAGAAGATAGTGTGTAGGAGATAGCAAGTAGTAGAGAATAGTAGAGAGTGAGTAGTAGAGAGTAATGAAGAGTACTATATAGTAATAGAGAGTAGTAGAGTGAGTAGTAGATAGATTTAGTAGAGTTAGTAGAGAATGAGTAGTAAAATTGAGTAGAGATTAGAGAGCAGTAGTTAGTGAGTACTAGAGTGTAATAGAGAGTAGTAGAGAGGGAGTAGCAGATAGTGGAGAGAGTAATTGAGTGATTTGTGAGTAGAGTGAGTAGTAGATAGTAGAGAGTAGTTTGAGTATGTAGTAGAGAGTGAGTAGTAGAGAGTGAGTAGTAGAGAGTGAATAGAGAGTACTAGAGAGTAGTAGAGAGTGAGTAGAGAGGAGTAGAGTGTGAGTGGCAGAGAGTAGTAGTAGAGAGTGAGTAGTAGTTAGTAAAGTGTACTAGAGAGTAGTTACTCCCGTACGCGCCACTAGAATGGTACTGAAACGCAGAAAAAATGAAAGCTGTGAAAATATTGTTAAGGCGAATGTGATTTCTTTCAAGAGCCTCTCACGGTTGCTTTCTGTGCTACCTGCTGCCTGAGCAGCTTCCCAGTGAATGGAGCTGCACTGAAGCAGAACTGCTCCCGCATTAGGGCACAATCAGGTCAGGTCAGCACATCCTGGCACCGTCACAACTCCCACCATCTCGGTACTAATGCATGGCCACCTACTCCCGGAGCGTGAAGAATAAGCCACAGGTCCCAATCTTCACACTTCCTTTACCACACGCACCAGAAATGCCCGATGGCTGCACTACACCAACCTGACTGCAAGAAGCCCAGGCCTCCTGATGCAGAGTACCAAAAGCAACTACGTCCCGCCCCAGTTAGGCAATCCCATAATGCTTTGCAGGGCCTTTGGTTGGGATTGTATTTTTGCCCATAACTGTGCTTGGGGTGGTCCTAAGAGGATGGGGCCACCACTGAATCGTTCAGCATGATATGCTCTTTGTGTTCAAGGCATCTGCTTTGTCCTCCCCCTAGATTAGTGGCGGCTCCAAAATCATCACCTCTCTCATCATTGCCTGTTATTTTTCATTTTCAAAGATCATTTATGTGAGTTGGTTATGTGCTTTTTAGCATGTAAAATTGCTTTAACAAAGCATTTGTGGGTGCAGTTTTCTACGTGGAGTTAACAAATTTCAGAAAACTGAGTTCATTGCCCAGGATTAGTCTACTGGTGGCCCTGATATTCTGTGGGAGAGTCAATAGAGCTCCCATGCTAGGGTCCTGTAGATCACGGCTGTTCTGGACCACGGGAGAGTACGGGCCTCTACATCATGGCTGTTCTGGAACACAGTGGCAGGACAGGCCTCTGGATCACGGCTGTTCTGGACCCGATGGAGAGTACAGCCCTCTAGATCACAGATGCTCAGGACCACGGAGAGAGTACGGGCCTCTGGATCACGGCTGTTCTGGACCACGGGGAGAGTACAGGCCTCTAGTTCACAGCTCTTCCGGACCATGGTGGGAGTACGAACCTCTGGATCACGGCTGTTCTGTACCATTGGGAGAGTACAGGCCTCTGGATCACGGCTGTTCTGGACCACGGGCAGAGTACAGGCCTCTAGATCACAGCTCTTCCGGACCATGGTGGGAGTACGAACCTCTGGATCACGGCTGTTCTGTACCACCTCAAGAGTTTGGGCCTACACATCACAGCTGTTCTGGACCAAAGCAGGAGTGCTGGCCTCTAGATTATAACTGTTCTGGACCACCGGGCGAGGACGGGCCTCCAAATTAGAGCTCTTCTGGAGTACGGGGAGAGTACAGGCCTATGGATCTTGGCTGTTCTCGACCACAGTGGGAGAACCGGTCTCTAGATCATGGCTGTTTTGGGGGCAGTATAGGCTTTTAGATCATAGATGTTCTGGACCACGCGGAGAGGACGGGCCTCAAGATCATGCCTGTTCTGGACCACGGGAGAGTACGAGCCTCTACAGCATGGCTGTTCTGGACCACAGGGAGAGTATCGGTCTTTAGATCACTGCGTTTCTGGACCACATGGGAGTACAGAACTCTGGATCATGATTGTTCTTCACCACAGGGAGAGTACTGGCCTCCAGATCACAGCTGTTCTGGACCACTGGGAAGGTATTAGTCTCTAGATCACTGCGTTTCTGGACCATGTGGGAGTACAGACCTGTGGATCACGGCTGTTGTGGACCATGGGGGAGTGTGGGCTTTTAGATCATAACTGTTCTGGACCACGGTGGTAATACTGGGTTCTAGAGGGAGGATGCTATTCTGTACCACAGTGGGAGTACAGGCCTCTGGATCACGGCCGGTCTGGACCATGGTGGGAGTGCAGACCTCTAGATCACGGCTGTTCTGGACCACGAGGAGAGTACGGGCCTCAAGATCACGGCTGTTCTGTACCACGGGAGAGTATGGGCCTCTAGGTCATGGCTGTTCTGGACCACGGGAGAGTACAGGCCTCTAGATCACAGCTGTTGTGGACCACAGGAGAGTACGGGCCTCTAGGTCATGGCTGATCTGGACCACGGGAGAGTACGGGCCTCTAGATCACTGCTGTTGTGGACCACAGGAGAGTACGGGCCTCTAGATCATGGCTGTTCTGGACCATGGGAGAGCACGGGCCTCTAGATCATGGCTGTTCTGGACCACGGGAGAGTACAGGCCTCTAGATCAGGGCTGTTCTGGACCACGGGAGAGTATGGGCCTCTAGGTCATGGCTATTCTGGACCACGGGAGAGTACGGGCCTCTAGATCACAGCTGTTGTGGACCACAGGAGAGTACGGGCCTCTAGATCATGGCTGTTGTGGACCACGGGAGAGTACGGGCCTCTAGATCATGGCTGTTCTAGACCATGGGAAAGTACGGCCCTCTAGATCATGGATGTTGTGGACCACGAGAGAGTACGGGCCTCTAGATGGTGGCTGTTCTGGACCACGGGAGAGTATGGGTCTCTGGGTCATGGCTGTTCTGGACCACAGGGCGAGGATGGGCCACAAGATCACAGCTCTTCTGGAGAACCATAAGAGTACTGTTCCTGAAGCCGCCCCTTGCAGGGACCAGTCCAAGCATCATTTTCACCCAGATGAGGACAAGTGGCTCATTTTTTGGCATTGGACAAAGAAGTCATGCCAAGTGACTGGTGCCTGCTAGTCCTAGCAAGATGCTCAGGTGTCATTGTCACTCTGTGACGAGTGTCTTTATTATTCTAACAAAGCTTGGATGATTCCTGCAGTTCTACAGCATCTCTGCCGCTTTAACAGTTTTTTTGTTGCATATTTATAAAGCGCGAACTCGACCTGAAAGTATTGGAGTGCTTTAAATGAGCACCAGTTACGTTACACAAGGAGACATACATTTTTTAGGTAGGAGTGAGGAGATTAAGTGATTTGCCCAGAATCACAGGATGTGGAGTCGACCCCAAGGCTCGAACCTTGGTTTCCCAGCTACAAAGTCAGCAGTCAAGCCATGAGACCACATCCCCTCCCCTTTTCCACTTCCTGCTCAGTCTCCAACTACCCAGTCACAACTGGTTAGCTAAAATCCGGTGCAAAATCTGCAATTACAATTGTGCAAGTATATGGGGTTTGCAATTTGTGGGTGCGCTAATTCACCCCGTTATTACAGGAATGGCAAATTACGCATGAGGGGTGCATGTTATTCCCCATTAGAGCATGTGCAAGCAGCGCATTCATGCCTTTTGCTCCCTCCCTTTGCCCAGGTTTCAGAAGTCGCAGGAGCACCACATGCAGTTTTCATACTAACATATTCAATTTTGGGAGGCAAATGAATGTGTGTTCAAAATTTGATTTACAACGTGATCATGATCAGGCCTTGTTCTGGTCAAGGGATATCGGGTTGTCCAGAGTAAAGACACTGGGCCAGATTTATCAAGGCTTTGTGAGGCCCTTGTGCTACGCAAGCGGGCGCAAAGGGGACACAACACCTAAGTGATGTTTATCAAGCCACACAAGACACCTTGCGTGGCCCTGCATGGCATGATAAATCTAGAGTAACCCAAGGCAGCACAAATTGCTGAGTTGCATTACTCTGTCCCAGGGAGGCGTTCCATGGGTGGTGATTGGGTATTACCACGCAATATCCATTGATTTTTACTCATTCCCAGATTTAACATTGCTGGTACATATTAGTAAACTCGAGAGTTTCCAGTTGGGCACCAAAATGTCGATAGCAATAAAAAAACAAGCGCATAGCGTGCTAGAGAGAAGGGGGGGTTTGATAAGTGTGAGGCGAGACGAAAGACGGCCTGGCGGCCGTCAAAGTGAAAGCCGTGAGCAGTGAATAAATTAGGGGAGGAAAAATGCCTGAGGCACAGCGCACGCTGGGGGATGCCTGTGGGAGGGAGGCTGGTGGCTTTGATGTGCATGCACTTTTTAGGTCAATGCACTTGCGCATTGAGCTTGCTTTTCACGGGCACAGCATCAAATCCCCCAATGGTTAAGCTCTGGTTAAGTCTTATATCTCTCGCAAGCTCAATGCGCAAGCGCATTGACAGGCTCGACCTGAAAGAAACATGGCACCCATCGACTTAGGCAATCACATATTAACAAATGTGCGTGTGTGTGTACTTGTGAGTATTGTGTTTGTTTGACGTGTTTCTATTTCAGAGGGTGTATGAACATATTTTCTTGCACTTCTATGTCTGTCGTTATTTGTGAGTGTTATGTGTCTGTGTGTATTTGTTTTTGCCTATGTTTATTTATGTGTTTGTATGTGATTGTGCATGTATAACTCTGTGCATGTGTATCTGTGCCCATTTTTACTTTAGACACTGTGTGCTCTATTTACACTTGCACAGTAACAGCCCTCACCCCGGGACCTCACCCCTGTCCACAGACACTTATGGTAACCCACGGCATTGGAATATGTATGAAAGCTGCACACACAGGCTTTGGGAGGGGGCAGCAGTACTGTGTTATTGTTTTCATTAAGTAAAAGAAGAAAGGATTGTTTTCTACCTGTGAATGGGCCTTGGCCTTGTGTGGGCAACAGGGCTGTTTTGGGAGGGCCTGGTGCACCTGGCCAACCTCTAGAACCTGCCCTGTTTGCACCCATGTGTGCTTCTCTAAATCATGGCTGAGTATGAAATCCCCCGTGTGGGGTCAGGTCCAAAACCTTTGTGCCCTGCTTTGGAGCGGCAAAACAGTTTGTATTCTCTTGGTGCCAAATACGTAGATGTGGATATTTTAATCTGCATACCTCTGTGTGTTGTATAAAACTCCTAGATTATATAGGGCCTGATTCACAGAACTAATTTAAGACAAAATCCTAAACTTACTACCATTTTGGTATTCACAGAAGGCACCTACTCATTTCGGTATTCACAGAAGTTAGGACTCCTAACTTTAGGACTCCTAAATGTCTTCTGTGAATACCGAAAGTCTTAAAGTTAGGATTTTTCTCAGTTTAGGAGTAGTAAAGTTAGGACTCCTAAACTGAGAAAAATCCTAACTTTAAGACTTTCGGTATTCACAGAAGGGATTTAGGAGTCCTAAAGTTAGGACTCTTAACTTCTATGAATACCGAAATGAGTAAGTGCATTCTGTGAATACCAAAATGATAGTAAGTTTAGGATTTTGTCTTAAGTTTGTTCTATGAATCGGGCCCCTGGCGCTTAAGACTCAGTGAGGAGTTTGCAGTGTTTGTAGATTACGGAACCCATGCTTGTGGAAGTGAGGGGCATATTATCAATGGCCATGGATAATTATCAATGGCCGTGCTTAGCGATAAATTTCTTATCGCAGCCTATCTCTGGAATTTATCGCTCTGGTAGCGCGTTATTAACAACATGTTTCTCCAGGGCGATAAAAATTCCAGAGATAGCGAGATTATCGCCGTTTCGCAGGGAACATCGCTGGTTTTCAAGTGATGTTCCCTGCAAAACGGCGATAACCTTGTGTGATGGAAGCCCAACATTTCACTGGGTGTGGACGCTTTCCAAAACATTCTGGCAAACCTTGCTCTTTGCCTTTCAGATTCCCAGAATGGAACAAGATTTATAGGCATTGGCAACAGGTTATGATAAGATTAGCCAAGCATTGTTAAACTTGAGTAACTTTGGGTTCTGGGATTTGTGCTGGAGAAAATAAAGCATTTACAAGGGGTGGTGAGGGACAGAGTCTCTGAAAAAAGCAGAAAGCTCTCACCCAGTCAAGAGATCAGGGCTAGATCCAACACCGTTTTTTAGCTCACTGCACCATCCCAGTTTCAGAACCTGGCTGTATGCAAATTAGTCTGTTCCTGTCCCAGTGCATGATGGGAACAGGGCAAACCAAACTACAAAAGCCAATTCTTACACTGGGAAGGAAACAAGCTCCCGGGGACCGGTTTCTGGCATTACAGCCGTCTTCGGCCCGGTTTGCTTGGATCCTGATGGTGCAATGAGCAAGGGTCTCACATCTGAGAATACCCTTCCACGCTTAGGGTGGACAAAAATATTTACAAGGGGTGGTGAGGGACAGAGTCTCTGAAAAAAGCAGAAAGCTCTCACCCAGTCAAGAGATCAGGGCTAGATCCAACACCGTTTTTTAGCTCACTGCACCATCCCAGTTTCAGAACCTGGCTGTATGCAAATTAGTCTGTTCCTGTCCCAGTGCATGATGGGAACAGGGCAAACCAAACTACAAAAGCCAATTCTTACACTGGGAAGGAAACAAGCTCCCGGGGACCGGTTTCTGGCATTACAGCCGTCTTCGGCCCGGGTTGCTTGAATCCTGATGGTGCAATGAGCAAGGGTCTCACATCTGAGAATACCCTTCCACGCTTAGGGTGGACAAAAATATTTACAAGGGGTGGTGAGGGACAGAGTCTCTGAAAAAAGCAGAAAGCTCTCACCCAGTCAAGAGATCAGGGCTAGATCCAACACCGTGTTTTAGCTCACTGCACCATCCCAGTTTCAGAACCTGGCTGTATGCAAATTAGTCTGTTCCTGTCCCAGTGCATGATGGGAACAGGGCAAACCAAACTACAAAAGCCAATTCTTACACTGGGAAGGAAACAAGCTCCCGGGGACCGGTTTCTGGCATTACAGCCATCTTCGGCCCGGTTTGCTTGAATCCTGATGGTGCAATGAGCAAGGGTCTCACATCTGAGAATACCCTTCCACGCTTAGGGTGGACAAAAATATTTACAAGGGGTGGTGAGGGACAGAGTCTCTGAAAAAAGCAGAAAGCTCTCACCCAGTCAAGAGATCAGGGCTAGATCCAACACCGTTTTTTAGCTCACTGCACCATCCCAGTTTCAGAACCTGGCTGTATGCAAATTAGTCTGTTCCTGTCCCAGTGCATGATGGGAACAGGGCAAACCAAACTACAAAAGCCAATTCTTACACTGGGAAGGAAACAAGCTCCCGGGGACCGGTTTCTGGCATTACAGCCGTCTTCGGCCCGGTTTGCTTGAATCCTGATGGTGCAATGAGCAAGGGTCTCACATCTGAGAATACCCTTCCACGCTTAGGGTGGACAAAAATATTTACAAGGGGTGGTGAGGGACAGAGTCTCTGAAAAAAGCAGAAAGCTCTCACCCAGTCAAGAGATCAGGGCTAGATCCAACACCGTTTTTTAGCTCACTGCACCATCTGTTTAACTCAGACACTCTGTTCATCACCACCCCCTTTTCTAAATCGTTTTTGGCCACTATAGGTGTGGCAGGGTATACTCAGACATGAGTCCCTTTCTCACTGCTCCATCAGGATTCAAGCAAGCCGGGCCGAAGAAGGCTGAAATGCCAGAAACCGGTCCCCGGTAGCTTGTCTCCTTTCTGGTGAAGAATTGGCTTGGTAGTTTAGTCTGCCCTGTTCCCATGATGCACTGGGCCAGGGACAGACTGATTTGCATATAGCCAGGTTCTGAGCTGGGATGGGGCAGTGAGATAAATAACGGTGATGGATCAAGCCCTGATCTTTGGACTGGGTAAGAGTGGTCTGTTTAACTCAGACACTCTGTTCATCACCACCCCCTTTTCTAAATCGTTTTTGGCCACTATAGGTGTGGCAGGGTATACTCAGACATGAGTCCCTTTCTCACTGCTCCATCAGGATTCAAGCAAGCCGGGCCGAAGAAGGCTGAAATGCCAGAAACCGGTCCCCGGTAGCTTGTCTCCTTTCTGGAGAAGAATTGGCTTTGTAGTTTAGTCTGCCCTGTTCCCATGATGCACTGGGCCAGGGACAGACTGATTTGCATATAGCCAGGTTCTGAGCTGGGATGGGGCAGTGAGATAAATAACGGTGATGGATCAAGCCCTGATCTTTGGACTGGGTAAGAGTGGTCTGTTTAACTCAGACACTCTGTTCATCACCACCCCCTTTTCTAAATCGTTTTTGGCCACTATAGGTGTGGCAGGGTATACTCAGACATGAGTCCCTTTCTCACTGCTCCATCAGGATTCAAGCAAGCCGGGCCGAAGAAGGCTGAAATGCCAGAAACCGGTCCCCGGTAGCTTGTCTCCTTTCTGGTGAAGAATTGGCTTGGTAGTTTAGTCTGCCCTGTTCCCATGATGCACTGGGCCAGGGACAGACTGATTTGCATATAGCCAGGTTCTGAGCTGGGATGGGGCAGTGAGATAAATAACGGTGATGGATCAAGCCCTGATCTTTGGACTGGGTAAGAGTGGTCTGTTTAACTCAGACACTCTGTTCATCACCACCCCCTTTTCTAAATCAGAGAAAATAAAGCATTCACGTGGAAATTAACGTCACCTGAAGCAAAACAATTGTGGGAACAAGTCAGAGAAGTCCCCCAGAACAAAAAAAAACTCAACATTGAGTCCATAAGAACAAGAGACAATGAAAAGGGAGATATCAGAGACAAAAGTAAAGTATCTGAGTGGCCACTTTGTAGGTGTGTTCTTCTCTGGTTTGAGCCTGGGTTTTGTTGGAGTTTGCTTTAATGCTCTTCAAGTGGGCAAGATGCAGTCACCCACGGTGCCACTGAACATACCAGGGCATGTGGCGTCCATATATGGTCATTCCTCGTGGCTGGACATATCTCTGGGCTTCTTGAGGCAGTCAAAGGTGTGCTGTTTGCAATCTGTGCAAACCAATAGGCATCCTTCATGAAACACCTTCCTATATATGGACACTGCTTACCTTTCTGCTCAGCATCACAACTTGGCCTAAATGTGCTGGAAATAAATGCAGAATTATAAATGTGGGAAGGGGCTAGATCACCGTGACTCTCTGGAACACGCAGCGCTTTGCTGTTTCAATCAGACATTGGGCCAGTTGGAACTGTGGAAACAGAAGACCTGTTTTTTCCTCCTGGGCTCTCGGTGTGGCCAGAAGGGGCGCTGTTGCGCAAACCCTTTTTGGGCACATTCATTTCCTTGCTTTTAGGCCAGATTGGAAGTATTTAGAATCAGAGTGTGAGCTACTAGTAAGGTGTGTGGCTAAAATAGACTGGTCTGGATATTTCATGGGGGAAGGAGGGCTGCACCCAATCCCACAGTTTATTCCCCCAAATGTAGTTGTTTACATTTATAGCCTTGGAGCAAGTAGCAGTGTGCTGCAGTCTTGAGTCTCCTACTTCAACAAACTGTTTGATCCTAGGCAAATCATTGTCCATTATTCCAAATACAGGACCTCAGTATGGTTTTCCATGACACATATAACTGGGTATCCTGGTGCACTGTAAGATATGCATTTACTAAGATTTAAAAGGTGATACATTTGAATATATAATGAACAAGCATTGGAAATGCAATAGGTCTCGCATTAGGAACGTTTGAGCAATTGGTATTGTAAATGACACTTTTTTTACTTATGTGTTGGTTTTGAAAATAGCAAAAGTAATAGCTTTGTCAGTTACAATGTCAATAGTTTTAACTTTCGCAAATGTGACACCTATAGCATTTGTAATGCAATGTGTGTTGTCTTTACGTGACTTAGATGTATTGATATTGCAAATAACAATGGCTTTTAATTTTGTAAATAATTAATACTTAAATAAAATTTATTGTAATTTATAAATGGCAATAGCTTAAACGTTTGTAATTTAATTTTGTGAAGATTATGTTCAGTGTATTTTATTGTGACGAAAATCCAATAACATTGCATTTGCACCTGTTGGTGGATGTGGTGGTGGATGTGGTGGTGGTGGTGGATGTGGAGGTGGTGGATGCGGTGGAAGTGGTGGTGGATGTGGTGGTGGTGGTGGATGTGGTGGTGGTGGTGGATGTGGTGGTGGTGGTGGATGTGGTGGTGGATGTGGTGGTGGTGGTGGTGGATGTGGCGGTGGTGGATGTGGTGGTGGTGGATGTGGCGGTGGATTTCATGGTGGATGTGGAGGTGATGGTGGATGTGGTGGTGGATGTGGTGGTGGATGTGGTGGTGGATGTGATGGTGGATGTGATGGTGGATGTGGTGGTGATGGTGGATGTGGTGGTGGATGTGGTGGTGGATGCGGTGGTGGATGCGGTGGTGGATGCGGTGGTGGATGCGGTGGATGGGGTGGTGGTTGTAGTGGATGTGGTGGTGGATGAAGTGGTGGTGGGTGTGGTGGTGGTGGTGCATGCGGTGGTGGTGGATGCGGTGGTGGTGGATGTGGTGGTGGTGGATGTGGTGGATGTGGTGGTGGTGGATGTGGCGGTGGATGTCACGGTGGATGTGGAGTTGGATGTCGTGGTGAATGTGGAGGTGATGGTGGAGATGATGGTGGATGTGGTGGACAGTGCACACAGTCAGAGCAGCGTGCACCAAAAACAAACACAGCCCATACAAAACCGAAACAGCATGTATCACACAGCCCATACAAAACAAAACCAGCGTGCATCAAATGCAAAGACCGGGCACTAAGCCAGTGCAGTGTGCACGCCCCTCACAGACCTGTCCTGATGTGCCCACAGCCAAAGCCTGCACAGTACCTTGCTGTCCCCAGAATAAGTGAAACTTTATGAATTGCAAATAATTAAAAAATATATATATGGAAAAACAGTCACACAAAGTTAACTAAATATAAGGGTGAATGCTGCAAAAAAATATGATAAAACGTTTAGGCATTCTAAGCCAACAACCCAGGAGTATTGCGCTTTGCTGCCAGGTATATTTTGGTGTCGAGTGTGCCTGGTAATCTTGCAGGTCCATGCGGTGTCACGTGGCTGCTGCTATAGATTCCATTGTCGCGCGGCCCCTAACGAGCTGACAAGGGCTTGGCATGAGCCAGTTACCGATGCGCTAAGTGCACGTGCGCACGTTGTGGGATTTAAAAATAGCACCGTCATTTATTTTCCCTGCCGCCAGTCAGAATTCCCAGGAGCACTGGCTGCCGCGAGAGGCGGAGAATTTATTCCGCGAGAGAAGGTTTCAGAATGAACAATTAAAATGCATTATTTTCGTAGAGCAGTGAGCAGACTAGCAGAGAATGCGGGAGACTTCTCGACGGCTTAGTTCCATGCGTGACTGACACGACTGGGGCCGAATCAGTCACATGCTGGGCGAACCCGATTTGGGAATTGATGAGGAAATGTACATGACATTGCAGATACCTTCTAAAATCTAAAAGTATATGATTAAGGATGGAAGGTATATGATGTATCACAGCGGATATCGATAAGATAATATAACATTTGGTTTAAGGGGCGTATAAGAAACAATTAGGCATATAAAGAGATCCGTCGTAGGGACTTCATCACAAAGGTATTCCCAGCCATAAAATCTATTTATGGCTGAAAATACCTCATGTACGTGGGTTGCCAATCAGAGAGAAGGGGAGGGTTGAGGACAAATGCGACACGGCGGGCAGGGGAGGGGGCGGAGCGGGGAGAGGGAACAGACGGAGGGAAGGCAGATAAGGGGAGGGGGGAGGAGAAATGCGACACGGCGCACAGACCTGTCCTGATGTGCCCACAGCCAAGGCCTGCACAGTACCTTGCTGTCCCCAGAATAAGTGAAACTTTATGAATTGCAAATAATTAAAAAATATATATATGGAAAAACAGTCACACAAAGTTAACTAAATATAAGGGTGAATGCTGCAAAAAAATATGATAAAACGTTTAGGCATTCTAAGCCAACAACCCAGGAGTATTGCGCTTTGCTGCCAGGTATATTTTGGTGTCGAGTGTGCCTGGTAATCTTGCAGGTCCATGCGGTGTCACGTGGCTGCTGCTATAGATTCCATTGTCGCGCGGCCCCTAACGAGCTGACAAGGGCTTGGCATGAGCCAGTTACCGATGCGCTAAGTGCACGTGCGCACGTTGTGGGATTTAAAAATAGCACCGTCATTTATTTTCCCTGCCGCCAGTCAGAATTCCCGGGAGCACTGGCTGCCGCGAGAGGCGGAGAATTTATTCCGCGAGAGAAGGTTTCAGACTGAACAATTAAAATGCATTATTTTCGTGGAGCAGTGAGCAGACTAGCAGAGAATGCGGGAGACTTCTCGACGGCTTAGTTCCATGCGTGACTGACACGGCTGGGGCCGAATCAGTCACATGCTGGGCGAACCCGATTTGGGAATTGATGAAGATAAAGGAAAGAGAAGCCAATAACACAGCCCATTTAAAAATCGGCACAAAATTCACATCAAACACTGAGAAAACAGAGTGTGAGGGAGGGACTTAGGCTAACCCTTCAACATTTGACAACATTGGTATGCATTACAAACCTTGACGCATGTTAACAAAATCGAGGATTGTGCACAGAACAGCAATAAGCCTGAAACGTAAGCCTCTATTAAGCCTGAAAACTACAACTCCAAGTAGTTGCTTTGCTTTATTGTTTTGCATGCTGATGAAACATTTTGTATGTGAAAAATGAACACATCTTATGTTCTGTGTGGTTTCAGCGAAGGAGCCCTGGACAAATGCAACACGGCGGGCAGGGGAGGGGGCGGAGCAGGGAGAGGGAACAGGCGGAGGGAAGGCAGATAAGGGGAGGGGGGAGGAGAAATGCGACACGGCGGGCAGGGGAGGGGGCGGAGCGGGGGCCTGGAGTGCGGCTGAGGGAACTGATGTGCACGCGCTTTTAAGCTCAATGCGCATGCGCATTGAGCTTAAAAGTCACGGGCACTGCAAGGAATCGCCACGATTCCTTGCAAGTCAGTTAAAGAGTGGTTAAGCCCCCATAGTCTCGCAAGCTCGATGCGCATGCGCATCGACAGGCGAGACCTAAAAATGTGCAGTAGATTTCACCACTATTTCCATTTTGTTTCCAAATTTTCTTGGGGTAGAACCCCCTCAACCTCTCTTGTCGTGGGCAGACTAACCCTCTCACTGTGCGCGCTCTCTGCATGCTGTATGGGGGCTGGTCTGACAAACTTTGCCAGGGTTGCTTTGAGCTCCCAGTCCAGTCATGCCCTTGCTGTTTTGCTTGCCTGTATTCTTCGCCCCTTTTCCTCCCTGGGCTCTCTTCCCTCAGCGTTGTTCCTTCCCCACCCATGCCCTCCGTGTTGTTTACCCTCAACCTGTATTGAGTCATTCCACAGTAGCACAAAGGTGGCAATGCCTAATTGCGAATGCACCTCTTAGTCATAGGTCTGGCGGATACTGACACTCCTGTATAGTACAGTGTGGTGCTCTCCAAGCAAAAAAGTATCCCTCCACCCTCAGAGAGACAAAAACAAATTCAAGTCCCAGTCAAGTTCACAAATGCCATGTACAGATGCCGAGGCACAGAGTCAGTCAAAATAGAGTGAAGTAGGTAGTAGCACAGATAGTAATCAGAGTGAGTCCATCAGATATTTATTTTCTTTTCTTTTCATCTTGTTCTCAAATATCCAAATACAAAAACACACTGGCAGCCGACACGTGTTTCGTCCAGCAGGACTTTTTCAAGGCTAAGATCCAATGGTATATGCACCCGGCACCACCGTAGGACAGAGTACCGGACAAGCGGAAGGGCACACAAAGTCTGGTCATCTGAGGAAGCCCAGATCAGTTATACAAGGCTCTGTCCTCTAGGTATTCAATGGTTCCCGGATAAAACATGCACAATATACAAGTCCTATGGATCGTGATTTGTGTGACCCGCCTTTATTTCTGCGCGTTCCTATACGTAAACCTCACAGCCTGATGGTTCCAAATCCCAGTAGTATATCCGAGTTTGCAACTAAGCTTTGTCTGTATCTGTGTTAGAGATTTAACGCCTGATGTATTGTATCCGATAGTAGAGAACAAAGCTATTAATTGACAGGTATATCCCGTGGAAGCCAACCTGTTCCAGAGCCCAAAAAGGCTTCTAGCTGGAAAAAGCGTAAACCAGTAGCCGCCCTGTCCGTTCCTAAGTATACCCCCACAGGAACTGTCATGTTAGTCCTATACGGCCCGTTTCAAAGCCCTGATAAGCTTAAATCTGGAGGTCCTGACTCAGGATTAAAATGGCAGTTCCTGTGGGGGTATACTTTGCGTAATTTCAGGAATTCTGTGTTACGTTTATAATGCTTTCGCACTATTGACGTGAGGGTGCATTTTTTGCTACACTATAGCCTGAAATTATAAATTCACATTTTGCATAATTACATGTCACTTTGTGCAATTTTGTATATTTACACAAAAGCATGTTACTCTCCATTGTAAAGGTGTGCCTTGTGTTTGACCGCTGCGGCCGTGGAGTCAGGGCCCCTGATAGCCCTGGAGACCGCTCCCTGGGGTCTAAAGGTCCCAGTCAGTGGTTGTTTCTGTGGTGCCAGAGGACACTTGCTTTCCTGATCTCTATAGATGGATTTTATGACCTTATCCACCTACTTACTGTCTTATGTCTGGACCTTCCTAATCATTGTGCCCAAACTCTATCATCTGAGCCTGTGAACTCTGTCTAATCAGGGGGAAGCTCTGCCATTTAATGCGTGTGATTGCGATATATGTGTGTCTATCTTCATTCGCGCTCCTTCTCCTTACAGGTGGATTATTGGCGAAGGGTGACGTCACAAGGCAGGGCGGGAAAATTAAAGGGATTGAAAGGTGGAAGGAAGGAGCGAGGTGCATCGAACAGTGTATCCAGATTATTTGCAATGCCTCTTTTGGTCAGCTTCTTGGCGCTGTGCAGTGATCTTGGCGATCAGCAGCCAGGTGAACATTTCACACGTTTCTCTTCTGAACTACTTTTAAAACCCATAACTTTTTATCCAATTTCTTTTGAAATGTGTGCTGCAAATTGCACCAGTTGACCTTGTTTTTTCCCCCAAAAATACTTTCGCCTTGGGAGACAAGCATGCATTTTGTTTCAGGCGCTATGTGAGCAGGAAGGCTTGCTGGCTTCAAGTATCCCACCCCCGTTTGACTGCAAGTTCACCAGGCCTCGCTGCCAGGGGCCGCTTAGCCTGCGTGATTTCATGTAGTGAAGTGCCACATGACTGTCACGGTGCATTGTGCCAGTTTGCTGTCGACGGCTCTCAGAGATGCCCACGCAGAGATAGTTCTAGGAAAGTAGGAAAAAAATGCGAAAATGACGCAGGGTCTGCCCTGCCGCCCCTCTTAAAGCTCTCAATACATCGGTCTTTTTGTTGATTTTCTAGTTCTGTGAAAAGCCCACTTCCCACGGCCACCCACCCTCTGTACCCTCCTCTGCCCTGGCACACACAAAGCGCGACACGCGAAATGAGGGTCCCGGTGCCCAACAACAATGCGCTGACATTTCAGTCAAGTGGGCAACAGGAAGATACAAAAATCCCATGTTTATTAAAAGTTGCACTCAATGCGACTTTGTAGGATCAAACAAAAGGGTGCATTATATAAATCCATTTTTCTTGCTGAAACAGCGCGCCCTTGTGCGTCCGCCCACCAACCCGGTCACACGCTGGGCTCATGGGACCCTGCTTGCTTTTGTATTCATATTCATTCTGTCAGGGCACCAGTCCCCAGGAAAATAGAGAAGGGGTAAGGGGGTGGGTAATTATCATATGAGATTCACAAATGATAACACAGGAAATGACGTCACAGGAAGTGATGCCATGCACTTATAAAAGTGACAATATTTTCTACACAGACATGTGGAGCTTGTAAATCTATTTTTAAAACTGGACTGAAAAACACGTGCTGGGAGTAATTTGTAAACATTAACCCCTTCGCTGCGCGCGTCGGCCAACGGCCGTCGCAAGCACAACCTCGGTAGTGCTGCGCACGTCGGTTGACTGACGCAGCCCGGCCCACTCGTTTAAACCGCCTACCGCAGCGGTATTCGCGCCGTGGTTAAGCGGTTAAACTTGTTGTTATTAAGTGATTTAAATGGAATTACAGAAGTGCAGATACTCATTGGCCAAGAGTACCTCTGTGCTGTTGAGAAGTGGCAGTACTCGCCCATTAAAAGTACTGACCCACGCTGAGAAGTGCTGGTACTCCTCCTATCACATTTAAGAAGTGCAGGTGCTGAGTACCTGTGAGTCCCTCATTTAAAGTGTTGCTGGTAATGTGTGTTTGTTTCCTACTGGTGTTCTTTAGCCAGCTGCAGACCACAACAAGCACTGGCGTTGCCAATAGGTCTCGCAGTAGGAAAGTTGGAGCTATTGGTTTTGTAAATGACATTTTATATTTATATATCGTTATTGGCATTGTCAATAACAATATATAAATATAAAATGCCATTTACAAAACCAATAGCTCCAACTTTCCAAATGCGAAACCTATTGGCAACGCCAGTGCTTGTGGTAAAATGTGATTGGGCTTTATACTGGAGGAAGACCCAAGTGACCACCCGGAAGCCAGGATGTGAAACTACGTGCATTATTACATCTTTGTAGAAAAGACACGCAGTTATGTTGCTTACAAATATGTCCTTTTTTTATCACGAACTAAGAAAATTGCATCGTAAGAGAGCTGAATTAAAGTTTTGTGTTTTTATTTTCTATACATCATCATTCGATTGCATTTGTCAGGTGGAAAATTCTTGCATGACTTTGCAAAATGTAATGTTTTCTCTTTTATTACTATTTTATGCATTTTACTGTTATGTTTATAATGACACTTTTAGTCTAGTGAACTATATATTTAGGTAAGTTTGAAAAAAGCAGATGCACTTAGACATGGGATAAAAAATATACATTATTGAAAGTGGGCATTTACATATTTAATAACAGCATGCGTGATGTACTGTGCTTGGAAGCTGCAGGCGTCTAACCGCTGTATAACTTCAAAAATATTTCGAGTAATTTTATGTGCATTTGAACCATTAGTAAAGCGTCCATGAGTTGCACCAAAGATTGGCACCCCTATTTAAGGCGGAAGGTGCAGACCATTTAGGCAAACGTTAACATCCCTCATTTTTTTAAAACTTTAAAACTTTATCTTATTGTACCTTCAGATGCAAGTCACTGGGCAAACGCAACAACCTCTTTCTACTGCCAGATCTCACTGGGTGCCCAGATACTGGCCTGTGCGGGGATGCTGTTTATTTTCCCCCTGCCTCTCGCCTATTCATGGTCTACCCTCCCCCTCCACATTTGCCTTCTCTTCCATTTCCCTCCCCCACTCACCGACCAAGAAAACCTGGTAAACAAAATGCGCCATTTTCACAGCAATTGGGCCTAAAGGCAATTATTAGGCAGGAGGTCGTGGGTCAGATGGGATGGGGGAGGTGAGAAGAGAGTAAAGAAGGCGTGGAAGAGGTAATGGGGGAGGAGAGGGGAAAGCTGTTACCGCCTGCAAAAAATGCTCACAAGCCAAGGCGTTCTCTTCTGTTGTTACTTTATTTACAGTAAGAATAATCTAAGCGCTTACATTGGCATTTCTGACTATGATAAGACATATGGGCTTTTTATTCCTGATTACAATGTGCGCTACCAAAGGGCTTATTCTGTATGTGATCAAGGGCATGCAGGGGCCACAACAACTGTTGTTTTGATGGGTTTTTAGTCCAGTAATGCTTTATGGACTCTTTGAAATTAGAGGACAGTGCAATATGTGAGCAAGTGGCTGTTTTTTTTCACGAGGCCAGGGATTGTATGGCGGTTTATTACATACAATGGCCAGACGGCAGACACGCTCTCCAGAGACACTTGGAGATGTCACATGACCCCAAGTTTCCAGCTATCATCATCGGTAGCGGGTCTAGGCCCCTAAATTTGAATGTGCAGATCGGAGTGAGGTCCCAAGACCACACTTAGCTGCCTGACCTCAAGGCCGCACTTACTATGGCGGATAGAGCCGCAGCTCTTGGATGTCCCCCAGGAAGGTGAAGAGGTTGCGCATCTGCTCAATGGTGACAGCGGCGGACAAGTTGGTGACCTGGATAACGGTGGTTGGAGGGAGCCCGGTGTTACTCATCATCATCATAGCGGCCCCGGTGGAGGCAGCCGAAGAAACGTGAAAAGCGCTGCACTGTGTGTTTAAAGACACTGGTTACGGGATCTGGAGTGATTTGAATGGAATCTGAATGGGAGGTTTGGACGGATTCCTTTTACCCTCGTGTTCTCTTCAAACAAGTCTCACGTTAGAGATGAGATTAAAATTAAAGTGCCAGTACTGTGGCCGGAGGGAAGCCGAATGGGGGCGGGAGAGCCTGGTGGGGGGCGGGAATGCGAGCGAGGGGAGGAGAATGGAGGGGGAGGCAAGACAGAGGCAAGGAGTGTGGCAAATGGTCAGAGGGAAGCCGGATGGGGGCGGGAGAGCCTACGAGAGAAGCACACAAGGGAGACATGGCATCATAGCGGCGCCGGTGGCGGCAGCTGAAGAAACGTGAAAAGCGCTGCACTGTGTGCTTAAAGACACTGGTTACGGGATCTGGAGTGATTTGAATGGAATCTGAATGGGAGGTTTGGACGGATTCCTTTTACCCTTGTGTTCTATTCAAACAAGTCTCACGTTAGAGATGAGAATAAAATTAAAGTGCCAGTACTGTGGCCGGAGGGAAGCCGGATGGGGGCGGGAGAGCCTGGTGGGGGACGGGAATGCGAGCAAGGGGAGGAGAATGGAGGGGGAGGCAAGACAGAGGCAAGGAGTGTGGCAAATGGCCGGAGGGAAGCCGGATGGGGGCGGGAGAGCCTACGAGAGAAGCACACAAGGGAGACATGGTGGAAGCTGGTAATTAGGGGAGGGGAAGCCACATACCACACGCTGGGCGAAGCCCTTTGATGTGCTGTGCGGCCGTGAATGTGCGTGCTTGTTTGGTCACGTGATTCACGTGAACTTAAAGAAAACCGCACGAACGAAACCCTTGGTTTCACGAGCGTTTTGAGGACATGAATTCTCGCTCCGCTCAATGCGCTTGCGCGCATTGATAGGTCGCGAGACCTAAAAAGTGCTTCTCATTCGCATTTCATTAAGCAGCACCTCTAAGCCTCCACTAAGAGGAACCTCTGTACGCCGCCTGAAAGATTTGAACCAAGTGTCCCCTCCACCCCGTGAAGTTCCTTTCTTGAGTTGTAACGTAATCTTTGTCTCCCTCAAATCGTCATTGTATATTTCATCTTGGCGTCCTCTGTATTTATTATTTATTTATTTATGCGATTTTATATAGCGCGAACTTTACCCGAAGGTGTCAGAGCGCTTTACATAAGAACCAGTTGAGAAACATAAGGATTTAGGATTACATGCGTTACATAAAGGATGCAAACAGAAAATCTATGAACCGATGCATGTTTTCTATAACAGGAATGAAAAAAAAAAAAAACAGTGGGCCTTATTTACAAAGGTAAAGTTAGACCAACAGTCTAATTTAGATCAATAGTCTAACTTTACTACTTTTTGGTATTCACAAAGGTAAGTTAGTAGTAGTAAAGATGGACTTTTGGTCTAATTTTACCTTTGTGAATACTGAAAAGTACGAAAGTGACACAAAAGTGTAAGTTTACCTTTGTGAACCGGGCCCGGAGGGAGGAGTCTGTCCACCCACGTCCACCACCGACTTGCACCCAGACTCGTCTAAACACAGACAAACAGTGGATTCTGACTTCGTTGGGTTCCCCAGTGAGGTAGCTCAGGGAGCACACACTGCACACATATTTTAGTATCTTGAGGAGCAGAGGTCTGTATCCTGGAAATTCTGGCTGGAAGCCTCGTCTTGAGGAGGGTGGGAAAGGAAATGTGCCCAAACGTGGCAGTTGTCCCAACAGCCCACCTTTCGGTTCCAGTAGGCTCCTCTTTAGGAAACACACATCACACTCACAGCGAGTACACTTGTCCTCTTTGCTAACTAGCACTCTCAGAGCAAGTATGCTTGTCATCTTTGCAACTATCACACTCTTAGCAATCTTATGCGCTCTAAAGAGGAGGGCTGGGGGTGTTAGATTGTATCTTATGAGCCCTGATGAGAAGAGCTGTAAGTGTATCATTGTATCATATG